>NW_024067969.1:0-346635 GCF_009389715.1 Phoenix dactylifera | reverse complement strand
GTCTCATGTGCATAGTACTCTCTACTCCACTCACTGAGTATTCATATACTCACTCCCCAGTTTGGTGTTTTTGATTGCAGGGTAGGTATTGTATAGAGAGGAGCAGGGTTAGAGATTGTCTGCTTACTGTGCCGCTCCATAGTATAGTATAGTATAATGTAGATAGAGGTTTATACCCTTTTGGTGTATTATAAACCTTCTGTTGTATATAGTATATAGTTACAGTCATAGATCCTGTTGTGGATATCGGTTTGACCATGGATGGAATGGGAACCAGATTTTTATACATATGAGTTATATGCCTGAGATAATGTATTGATATATATTATCCAGGTTCATTATGTGACGGATTATGTGATTGCTGCTCTGACAGGTAGTGTGTTGTATGTATTGAGATAATCCTGACAGGTCACTATAGGAAAAGTGATCATTTTGTGCATGCATCATGCCAAATTTTTCAAGATTTATTGATGATTGATAGGTAGTAGGGTTCTACGCGGTGGCTGGTGGCCTTATGCCTACCCGCACCCTAGGACCGTCGCGGCGGCCCGCCGGGAACGGGGCGGGGGTCGTGACAGCCTGTTTTCCTGCCCGCAAGACAGATAGAGACTCAATTTACATAGTTTCCCTTCTTCAACAGAACATTTCTGAGTGCAACTTAGCTTTAGTCAAGGAGATGGTATATTTGTACTTTTATCCAAACTACGTGGTTCATATATCTACTACTACAGTGCGAACTTTAGGACAGTGTGTCTTCAACCCCGATTTCTACTCCTACTCAATCACATGCATTATCACTTACAAGACACGAGTACCAGTAATCTGTGAAAAAAGTGATTTGAAAATCAGATAACCTCAAATTCTATCGGGTCCCTTCTATGACAACAGTGAAATATTCCAAAGGAAAGATTTAAATCCCACTATTCCAAGTGTCGGGTCAAAATTAGGACAGGACAGAGACCAGGGTCGGATGGAACATCCATCGTTCCAAGTATCAGGATGAAAAAACTGGAACAGCCCCGTTCCATGGGACTTGAATCCTTATTCTGAACACCCACCAAATATTAGTTTCATAAACCAAAATATCATCGATGAATGCTTCCATTCCCCCCAAAAAAACCTGATATGCCTCATTCTATGTTACATATACTTGCAGAAAAAAATCTAAAAAGAAAACAACCTGACATAATTAGCTGGCTGATGCTGAAAATAAATGAGAAAGAATATGCTTTCTATATGTGATAAGACCAAATAATTACATTACATGTACAGTCCAAAGGAACCTGCCAATTTAGACACAAAATGTCATCTTTTGAAGCCAACCACTACTGAGTCATGCTAATCATGTACATGGAATAGATGCGTGAATCTAGATATAACTAAAGAGAGGGTCACATTGTTACATATCTTGCACTTTGAACAATAAGGGAAGGCAGAGCCACAAAAATAATTTCAAGCTCAGCTAACCAGAGTGATACTATGTGCTGGCAACACTGGACTTGATGGGTTTTTTAAACTGGACCAAGATCATGGTCATGTTGTCACATCCCTCTCCATTGGCTATTGATGGTGCCAAACACCTATCAAATACTCTCTCGCACACTGCAGACAGGCGGCTCTCCTGCAGTCCCAGGCGGTATGTGCATCAGCAAAGGACGATATTTGAGAAACAAAAATGCTTCAGTTTTCAAATTTAAGTAGCTAACGAACCAATGATCTCTTAGATGGCTACTGTAGTCATTTGATAATATATCTGCTGAAAGTTAAAAGACCTTTTAAAAGAGCTGAAAGCAAATACTGTGTCAAATCATACATTATAGACCTTTCTCTACAAGAAGAGCAAACTGAAATTTATAGTTTTTAGTGATTCAGAAATGGTAGCTGATTAGTGTTTGTGGATTCAGAGGAACAATTATTTACTTATTGCCTGTTTTCATCGCTTGCAGCAGTTGCTAGAGACAAATAAGATTGACAAAGTTCAAAAGAGGAAATAGCATACGCACAGTCTTTATGTGCTCGTGGATGAAATCCACCAGTTGCTGGCTTGACATGCATTCCCTGAGAAAAGTAAGTACAGAAACAATCTTTTAACAAGATATCCATTACAAAAGAATATGTACATGATGGAAATCTAGCCAAACCATTAATAGTTCTGAATCTTAACCAAGCTATAATATATCATTGAGACACAGAAGGTATAAATGGATCATGCTAGTACATACAGTAGTCTAGTAATGTAGTGAGAAGGGCTACAATGTCCCCTAAACTCCTAAAATCCTTATTTCATATGCTCTTTCCCTCTGGGTCCCACTCCAAACACCATCACCATCACCACCACCACAAGCACTTAAAGAAACTGTAGAATTCATATTGTAGATCATGGTTTGCCGTACTGCCCCATACCCGTCTGGTACGGGGCATACAATATTGTACCAGGAGGAAACTTGTACCAAACTCAACTTTGAGTCAGTACAAGCCCCATACCACCCTGTATTGAGCGGTACCACCCCGTACTATGGTGTATCAACCTATACCGAGGCATATCGAGGCGTACCGAGGTGCATACCAACCCATACCAACATGTACCAACTTGTACCGAGACGTATTGAAAAAAAATTGAGAAACATAGTTAGAAAGCTATTTCGGTACAGAGTGTGTGCCATACCATACCAACTGTACGTATCGAATTGGCAAGATACCGAGATTGCAGATCTTGTTTTAGATATTGTTGCCCTAGGTCCCATTGTGTGGGACCTCTTTCCAAATTCAACACCATTTCTCAATCCAACTCGGTTCCCTCCCACCCGAGGGAAATTGCAATTCTACCACTACATGATATAACAACGAGCAATTCTTACTCACCAGCCCCATCACTTCCCAACATAAGAACCGACTCTAGCACTGGCCCCAGTAACTCAGTTTTGCATTTAGTTTTACAAACATGTTAGGCATGCCTGGAAAACTCAATAAGAGAACATGATAACTACACGTGGTTTTCTCAAAATCGGAGTTGCAGGGAAGATATACCAGATTCCATCACATGCCAGAATGAGAAAGTCATCATCCTCACAAAGCTCCACCTAACAAATGAAAGAAAGTAAATGACATCAGCACCTTCCAGTAAAATTCACAACAAAAATAGAAAGAAAATAAATGACATCAGCACCTTCCAGTAAAATTCACAACAAAAATAGAAAGGTCATAATTAGCACAATGAAATTCAAAGATTACAGAGGATAAAAATGTAGATTACTCACAATGTTTATGTCTGGATTGCAAGTCACAATTTGCCTTTCAGCTGGCAAAAACTTGTTCTGCTTGAATTCCATGTCACCTGCAGGCAGAATCAGATGCAAGATATGCAAACAAATTTGAAGATGCGTTGTTATTCTGAGAGAAGTACACAAACAGTAGTATGGAATTTACCAATGGCTCTTGCAAGGTTCAAGCTTCCATTTACTCGTCCTGCATGAATAAAACCTCCTGCTTTAAGGATTCTTTCTTTCTCAACATCAAGCTCTGGCTTGTGATCCCTTGACAGATTGTATGCCTATAAAAGGAAAAAAACAGACGAAGCACATGTTGCATATAAATTTGTTAGCAAACAAGAATATTCTTTTTGAATTACCAGAAGAAACATCAGCACAATGGTCTGCCAAATTAACAAACCTGACCCTTCCTTGAGATTACACAACGAGAATCACCAGCATTCGCAACAATGAGTTGGTTGTTCCTAATGACAGCCACACAAGCTGTACACCCAGATGTTGGTCCAGAGAAATCTGAGTGGGGTCCCTGATCACAAAGTTTCAGGTCATGACATTTTTGATATATATGAATTATGAAGGCAATGATTTTGTGCATTAAGATTCAATACAAGGGACCCATTTGAACATATAAAAGTTCCCTTTTTGAAATTCTGGAAAGGAAGAACAAACCAGCTTTCTCCTAAAATTTTCTGCACTCAAAGCATCCATCCAAAAGAATTAAAAATTTAAAACATTCCCCAAAACCAGCTGGTCATACACTCTTTTTATAGCGAAGCAAAACACCTTTAACTTACCTAATTGATCCCAATTAGGCTCCACAAAACAGTATAAAATTAACCTTATGGCTGCTGAACCATCTCCAAAACGACAAAAAAAAAAAAGACATCCATGAAACTCTATGAGGACACCGGAAACTTTACAAAGCTAAATCCTAGGAAACCTTCAACGTTCTCAACACTCTTGGGCACTATAGAACATCAGAAGACAATGGTTGAAATATTGTGTGTCATTCTTATGTCAATAATTTGAATCAAATACATAGAACTGCTTTAAAAAAAAAACAAATAAATTGATGCAGTTTACCCAGCTACTAACAAGTATACGCTTCATAGTTCCCCTTGATGGAGATGTCAAAGCAACCAATTCTAGGAAAGGATTTGGAAAAGCTTGTAACACCATAGCTACCCTTGATAAGATGGATGGGTGTATGAGGATTTATAACACCAATCTGAAATAGTTGAGACACGGTTTGATGTTAATGATGGGTCCTTAGAGCACTCAAACCCCTAAATCCTTGTTCTTCCCTTCCATTATTTGTTTTTTATTTTCCTTTTCTTTTGTTTGGAAGTCTGAATCAGATTTTCACCCAAAAGACTAGGGAACAACTATTAAATGTGAGGCCCGGTCCACCAGGACTGGCCTGGGACTTCCTGGACTAATCGACCGACCCGATCTATTTTCACTTGGGCTGGGGATGTGCTTTGCACATGCCTGAATGGTAGTAGACTCCCGATAAAAGTCTTCTTCTTTGATGACTCTTGGTGGGATTCGGATTTCCAAGAGGGCATCAGAGGCTAGAAAACTCTAGCCTCCACCTCCACTTAATAGTAGCTCACACCCCTTTTGAGTTCCATTGCTGAACCACTGCCACCGGTAGCACTCACCTTCTCTCTTCCAATGTAATCATCACCATGACCGCGCCAAGATGAGGTATTGGTGTCCCCCCCCCCCTCTCTCTCTCTCGAGCTACTCTTTAATAGACCCCTGTCATCAGCCGGAATCTCCCTAGGTATTGATGTCCTCGCTTGATTTTCTTGACAACCCCTTCCCCTGTTCTGGAATACCCTCCCCTGTTTAAACCATTTGGCCATGTTTCCAAGTTGAGGACCCCGCTACTGGTCTCGGATGAGCCCTTCCTTGACCGTAGTGACCAAACAATGGAGCTTAACCACTGATGATCAGTTGAGGCTCGATTCAATGCCTAACCTCCACGATCCTCTATTTTGGAAGATAATTTTCCTTGTTTTCCTCGCTCTTTTTCTCCTCTTTTCTGGCCATTGTAGCCATCACCAGTCATGTATTAACCAGCCGTAACTACCAGCGACACCACCAAGTGCCAGGGCCCTCTTTCCCTTCTGATGAGAGGCGGTGAAGCCTTGTTCAGCCTCTATTTCTTGTTCTACTCTCTTTCCCTCTGCTCTCTCTCCCTTACTCTCTTGGGTTGGGTAGGCCCTAGCAGAGGATCCCTCCCCCATGATTTTGATTGACCCTAGTAAAAAGATCTTGAACCCCCTGGCAGCTAGGCAGCACGTCAGCCCCCATCCCGGTACTTTTGCTGGGCATCGCTAAATTCCATCATCATCAATCCCTATTAAGCTACCTGTACTTTAGCTTGTTACATGATTTGACCAGCTGGACTACACAGCTCGGACCGATTCAAGCTGTTGGATGCTACTACCTAGCTGAACCTATCCTTCTTCCACGTCAGCCTTCGTCGGCGATCCTAGGATGCATCATTGACAACTTCTAGCATGTTACCCTTGACCTGATTAGGCACCTGTTTCTTGATCTAATGAATTGAGCATACTGCTCTGACCAATTCGGGCTGTCGGGTATCACCATCTGACTGACCTCGTCTTTTCTTCCTATGCAAATCTCCTTTCATGGTCGACCTTGATTTTGTGTGGTGTCATCCGAACAAGAAACATAGCAAGGAATTTTATGCTCATAGTCTCTAAATTGAGATAAATCTTAACCCTTTATTTATTTTAGGTACTTCGAATATTAGAACTCCGAGATTAGGGAATTAACAATAATCTATTTCTTGTCCTGATGGTTAATGTGGACGAGTTGGATCTATTTTGATTTTAGATAATTGGACATGTTAGGTGTGAACTGATAAACACCATATTTGAGTTTGTCATTGATAGAGGTAAGTCACCCTTACACTCATTACTAGTTTTCAAATTGTCGGTTATTTTTAATGCTTAATAATTTAAAAATTATAAATGATGTTTGAGATGGACGATTCTATAGTTTTCTTATAATTAAGAATTAAGCATATGATATTATGAAAATCATGTTCTGTTATGAAAAGAATGGTTCCATGAATGTTTTAATGTTTATGACTTGTTTATGAACTACGAAATCTAAATTATGAAAAATTGTATTTTGTTATGAAAAGAATGATTCTATGACTATTTTATTATGACTTGTTTATGAACTGTGAACTCTATAATATCATTTAGTGCTTTTCAACCTACTTATATATGTATAATTTAAAGAAAAAAATATAAATACTTTAAAAGCTCTCAGATAGCTATGTATCGTCCATAGAAGTAGAGCAGACATGTAACTAGTTCCATACGGCCCAGCCAACGGATATAAAGTTCGCATATGAATTATGCCCCTACCAACTAGTATAAAGTTAGTATACGAACTATGAATCATGATACTTAGTCGATTATGGCTCTGTCACGAGCATAAAGTAACCTTAGTGTTAATATCCGAGAATATTATTGTGAACTATGACGTGGCTAAATGGCAAATGATTTATGACTTTATTTACATTATACACTTAGAACCATATTTATGAAATTTGCATGATTTATGCATATATGAAAGCATGATTGGTTTTATGACTTGAATTATTGTATTGTTACTATGAAATAATCTATTTTTAATGAAAGTCACTTATTGACTCATGTAAAACTTTTGCTTCACCATGTAAGGTAGTGCAAAGTTTGCTTACTGAGTTGTGTAACTCATTTTTCTTTTTATTCTTTTCAGATAAATAAAGTTGCTAGAAGAGGAAAATGATCCAAGCTTAGAGTTCGTGCTAGCAAGCTTGGATGCTTTTGCAATAGAATTTTAGTTTATTAGTTGATTATGGAATTATAGTTGCTAATTTTATGGATTTTTAAGGTTATAGGTTTTTAACATTTGAATTTTATATTTAGAAGCTTTGTACCAGCACTTGTTTCTTTATTTAAAGGATGGTAGACTTTGGACCTTTTTTTTATATATTTTATAGGAGATAAATTTTCATATAGGTTTCCATAGTTGCTTCGTGTTATCATAGGCAGTACCCCACGGTAGCATGGCCATATCATGTTCTAGATTTGGGGTGTGACATTAAAGCACTCTTAGCTTCTTATCCAATGAATGTAAACAGCACTTGAACTTTCATCTAGTTTTTCCTAAACCAGAAAATCTTCTAAGCCTCCCCTTTCTTTGGCTTTTAACATTCTTTATTCAGATATAGCTTACTATAGTTTTGAACTGATAAAATTAGATTTACACACTTTGTTTTCCCCTTGACAACCATCAATTGCCCCAACAGTGAAGCCCTAACAACAGTGAATCAGAAAAAGGTATGCAAAAAACAAATGCCCCATTTGTACTTGGTCACCATGTTTATAGAGTAGCATAGTGACTCCCTAGATATGGGCCCTATAACATAATATAAAGGCTTGATTTGAAAAAAAAAATATCCAGAGGATCAGTAACCGATCATCCAAAGTTACTGATGATTCAACACAATCTCCAGACTGCATTATTTTATGCATACATGAACTCGGCATGTGCACATGGTTAATTCAGATATAATTGATGGACCAAGGTCTATCATACTAATTTGTATTGGTCAGATACCGGTACAATGCTGGGGTTCAATTTGGAATATGAGCTAACTCAGTCCATACCAGTCTAAACCGAGTAGAACCATCTTGTACTGCCAGGTGCCAACCTATACTACCTGGTTTTAGGAAGTACCATCGTTGGGAGTGAGAAAAAAATGTTGAGAGCCCGTATCGGTAATGGGGTACATACTATCTCATATTGACCATACTATGTCGAACCAATAATGCACCGATAGGTTCCCAGTACTGGTTTTGTAGACCTTGTGATGGATGTTTGCAGTCCCATCATTTACTTATTTTCCATGTGCTCGAATGAGGCCAAACCAGTAAGAATACAGTTTTGCATTGACTTCACCTTAAGCACTTAAGTTATATATTCTTGTCCATTTTTTTTCTTTTTCTTTTTTAGAGAAAAAATATTTCACCCCTGCAATTCTTTCTCTTATTCCTTTCTTTACCCTTTTTCTTAAAAAAAGAAAATGCAGACATAACATGGTTAGACCACAGCTTCACCCAAGGCTTTCATGTGACATATGCTAGAGGAAAAACTATGAAAAGTATCATTCAAATGTACCTCTTCGAAAGCCCAGTCATCCGAGCGGCCATTAGAATCACTGCCCTTTGGGGACCATATCAAGCCTTCAATCATGCCAGTAAATTTGTTTATCTTATCTCCCAGTACAGCTAATTCTCTCCACCCTCTCTGTCCTCGCATCATCTCATCCATTCTGCAAAGATAGAATTACATAGCATTTCACACGTGCATCAACTTACTAAGTGCTCCCATTATTTGGCTCCAGTTAGGAAATAAGCATTGAAGCAAAAAACAGAATATGGGAAAAAATATATGGAACAATAGCTTACCTGAAAAAAGCTTTTTGTACTGAAGCAGCTAAATCACCACCCATATAAGTTTCATACTTGAGTACTTGAGCATGCAGATACTTCGCACAGAACTTGGCTACTACTTTTCCTGTAAGTGCAATGAGGACATCAATTTGAACTGGTATTACAATGTCATGATAAGGCCAAATAAAAACTAAAAAAAAAACTAGGGAAATCCAATGAGAGACACTGCTTCACAATCTATTCTCCAAGGTAACTATAGCTCATGATTATGGGACCAGTGTCTATTATGCATCAATGCTAGCACAGCAGCCATCTTTGGAGAAAGATGCTTCATCAACATCTAGTGAGGTAACGAATAATGAATATTCAGATAAACCAGTATATGGCATTATGTCTCCAGTTGCCACTCAGGCTTTCACAGGGAACTACCACAATGATAAAGTATTGGCAGAATTCTGGATTTGAGTCCCATAAGGTATTTGGTTCAAATGTGCATAAATCCAAATTAAAGACTCTGGGTCAACAAGAAACATTCTAGAGCTCAGTGCAGGTAATTTTTATGATAACCATCACGCATTATTCCAAACATCTGGATTGTTTTTATGGTGCTTATTCTGCTCAAGGGCTACCTCTGGTGCTCGCAGAATAACTCACTAGAATTTTGGGGTCAGATCAGTGCTTCGATCTGTAAAACTAAGACAAAATGATAAGGTGAGCTTGATAATTGCCATGAATGCATTGCTATAATACTCATTCTGGTGAGCCTCCCCCAGCCCCCAACAAAAGAAAAGGTAAAAAGATGTTCATTGTGAATATAACACAAGAACGTTAAAATGAGGTGAAGAATAACCAACATTTATTATGGGAAACACACACCATTCAGTAAAAATGAGAACATAAATTGATAAATCTCGAAAAAATATACTCAGATGCAATAGCCATCACCTTTTCAAGGGATCGCACAGCTTTGGTGCGGGCAAAAAATATTCCTTAACAATGACACTTCAGAACTAATACATTTCTTATTACGTACCACAATCAACCCACTAACAACCAGGACTCAAATTACCTTTTTCAAATCTTCTGATAATTTAATATGTTGAATCAAGACTTCGAATATGCTGGCAAATATAAGAGGGAAATACAGATGATTTCCAAATCATAGTGTAATATCACAATGTGTACAAGTTGGGTCAAGTTCATACAAGAACCCTAGGCGGGCGTACAATTTTAAACTAGTGCATCCTTCTGAGGTAGCTACTAGAATAGGTGCACTTTCTTTAAAAAATTCAATATTGATTAACAGAGCGTCAGTCTATTTATGACATGCATGAACAAAACTTCTCATATCTCATACATTAAATAGACCAAAAAATAAAATCATGAACATGTAGTTAAGGTGAAGAGGAAAGTATATAGCATCTGGAAAACTGTGCAATTGCTAATAAAGCACAAATTTTAATAAAAATCTCAAATGGAACCATGACTGAACCAGAAACTAAAGCTAAAGACGTGAAAGGATAAGTTGTTATAATTATATAAAGTTCATAGAGGACATAAAAATAAGATATCTGTGACTTACCTCCATGGCCATCATAAACACCAAAGAATGATGTGCAATTGTCAAGGTCTGGCACAACAGCATGCTAGAAAAAATGATTGTAAGTAATGAGAATGCGAATCACAAAACATTTGGGGAAAAAATGACATAAAGATATTACAAATGTAAAGACCCACAAGAGCTAATGATCTGCATGAAGATATCATAATGAGTCACAAACTGTTTGCATTTAATGATTCACATGGCAGGAAAGGGAACCTAGGTCAGTATTTTGTGTAAGTGGTAGGAAAAAGCTAATCTGGCTGTGCCTAAAGCTTTTCATAACATCATTTTGAAAATTACATCCACACATATTTAAGCCATCTGTGAATTTTGCTTATGTACACAGCTGAATTAGCTTTGACTATGTTTTTTTTTTTTCTTTTGCTTTAATTCTAGTTATTATCTTCTATAATTTGCTAACTCATAGTTATCTTTATAGTAGATGGTAAAATTATTTAATCTAATCTGGTGTATTTGAATACTTTCACATGAAGTGGCTAAACAGGCAGAGTTCCCACTTAGAAGGTATCGTCATAGGCTTCTGATACTTCAATGTGCTACCTTACAAGCAAGGTATAAATGAAAATATCTGGCACAGATATAACAAAAGGCCTCCAAAGATTCATTTCATAGCTGGGAGCGCCTTGTGTGGCCAACTGAGATGCCACTTTAATCTTCGTGCTGTTATTGGAGCTTTCTCTCGAACGGTTGGCGAGCGAAGACGATGGGTGACCGGATCACGAGAGTGGCGAAGGAGTCCTCTAGCAATGAAGATTGACGGTCGAGGCCTGCCAAGGGTTCCACTAGTAGTGAGGATCAGCTGCTTCCAAGGAGAGTAGAGACAAGCCCCTCATGGTCGACGGTGGTTCAGGCCCCCCCTCCTCCCCGGCAGCCGGCGTGGACCAGTTACAAGATCTTGGAGAAGGAGCTTGAGAACCTCCGACACTTCACAAAGGTTCTCGAACTGCCGTCGGAGTGGGTAGAAGCATCCAAGAAGGCTTGGGACTTGACGGCGATCATCGTTTGAAGCCTCGGCCAGAGAGTTCCGGCGGAGTGGGTCGCCCAGGAGTTGAAGTTTAAAGGGAAACTGGATTGCGAAGTGGAATCATTTTCGATGGCGGAGGATCACCACACACTCTGGTCTAAGTGCGAAGACGATTGGAACATGGCTCTAGACAGTGGCTCCGGGTTGGTGGCAGGCTAGCAGCTTGCCATGGAAAATGGGTGCCGGACTTCGTCCCAGGCACGAATGTGGTGAATAGGGTTGTCGTCTGGCTCTGCCTTCCGTGTCTCCCACTAGAGTATTGGGAGAAAGAGTTTGGACATCGTGGTGATAGCTGGCCGGCCATTGGCCTCGGATGACTTCACCATCAGCAATGGAAGCTCGGTTTCGCTTGGGTCAAGCTGGAGATCAGCGCCCTTGATCCACTCAAGCCTGGGGTCTTCATTAAGGGACGATTGCAGACGTTCTAGAAGGCTTTCGTGTATGAGAACCTACTGGTGTTTTGCTATTTTTGTGGCCAGATTGGCCACAAGGAAGATGTGTGCCGACACCCTCATGCCATGTCGGCATCGGTGGAGGGGGCGTCAACAAGGGCGACTCCAACTCCAATGGTGGTGGAAACTCCTTTGGAGGCTTCGGGTCAGATGGAGGTGGTGGTTAGTCAATGGTGAGTGCCGCCCCATTTTGGCTCCTGGCTTGCCATATCTAGGATCCAGCAGCCTAGGGCTTCCAAGATTGGAATCCATCCAAAGAAGGTGAATGAGTCCACCCCCGAGTCGGCTTCTGGGCCGGCTTCCTCCCAGTCCAGTCCGAGATCCCCACGAAACAAGACGAGCTCGCCTGATTCACCCCCAAATTTGGACAGTTGGCAGAAACCAACCAAGGTGACCTGAAGGAGATCACCGGAGAAGGGGGTTCGGGCCGGCGACTCGGTGCAAATTGCTGAAGGGGCGAGTCAACTTAGCACTAGACCTAGTCAAGCCCTGAACCGAGTTGCGTTGTGGGTCGGGCCCAAGAAGTAGGCCTGCCGGGCCGAGCAAAGGGCAGTGGGCCAACATAGTAATGACGGAGGCTAGGAGCCCATCCACTGATCGCGGGGGTGTTGGGCCAGGTGGAGTCTAGGAATCATAGTCCCGACCCGACTCCACATCCACGGGCGCAGAACCTTCACCAGCCAAGGGGGATCGCGATCCCCATCGACGCGAATCCATCCGTTCATCTCAATCGGTCGACCTCCGGGAGGTTGGGACCTTGGGAGGTGGTGTTGGGTCCGACCAACAGGTCGGGAGGGGCGAGGCTCCATCACGGCAACCGGCTATTGCTTCATCGCCAACGGATGATTCAAGGTCTATGGAGCTAACTGGAGGAGCTCCAGTCATCGACATAGAGGCTCCGATGGGTGATGCAGGCGGTCCGACTGGGAAGGCGAGTGGCCATTTTACCCCAGAGATTGCGACCTCTAGTGGGCTGGTGATGAGCGAGAAGGACAATAGGGTTGCAGTGATGCAAATGGGCCCTCTAGCTGAGGGGGATGGGTTGGGCCTGGATCGGGTCGACCACGACTCGGCGCTCCACCAGCTGAAGATCGCGGTGCTAGGCTCGGATTTGGAAGCCGAGCCAAAGGAGAATTTTATGGCGGGTGAGCTGCGGACGGAGGCTGACGAAGAGACCCGGGGCAACCTCCGTTTTGCATAGTGAAAATCTTGATGTGGAATTGTCGTGGGGCCAGAAAGCCCTCCTTTAGTCCTGCCTTCCGAAGGCTAGTGCATCAACATGACCCTAAGGTATGTGTCCTATTTGAGACTCGCCTCTCGGGTAGAAGTCTTCAGCGTGTCAGGCGTTCCTTTCATTGATCTTGAGGCTTCTATGCAGCAGAGTCTTAAGGCTTGTCGAGTGGTATTGTAGTGATATGGAGATTAGGAGGTGCAAATTTGACATTTTCCACAATTGTAACCAACAGGTTATTATGGTGATCTCAAAAGAAAATGGGACTACTTGGATTTTATTTGTTGTATATGCTAGCTCTGACTACAGTGAGCATCAAGTGCTATGGGGTGAGATGGCCAACCTGGTTCAACAAGGCTTTCCAACTATAGTAGCATGTGATTTCAATTGCATAAACGACCCCCAAGAGAAACAGGAGGGCAAGCTTTTCAGTAGTAAGATTAAGATCAGAAAGTTTTAGAACTTCATCATAGCTAACAGCCTGCTTGATCTCGGCTTCACAGGGCTGAGATTCACATGTGCAATAATCGAATGGGCCAAGCGAGAGTCTGCGAGAGAATAGACAAGGCCTTCATCACAGTCGGATGGATTTAGCTCTTTTCGGACTATCATGTGTGCCATCTTCCACGTATCGCTTCGGACCATTGTCCCATCCTAGTAGTACTTTGTCCTTTACCCCATATCGAAGTCCTTTTCGATTTGAGACTATCTGGCTCTCCTATCCGTGGTCTTGGGACATTGTGCAAGAGGCTTGGCATACATCAGTGCGCGACAATGCCATGTGCAGGGTCACTCATAAACTGGAGCCGACCAAGCGCCGATTGTAGAAGTGGAATCAGAAAGAGATGGGCAATATCTTTAGGAGGATGGAGGCAGAAGCTTCTATTGCCACAACCTCTAATCTGAAGAGAAGCAGAGTGGGGGCTTGTCCGAGTGGGAGTTGGTGGAGCTCGGAGCATAGTTAGCCATGCATCACCCGCTTCTTCGTCAGCAGGAGGCCATTTGGAGGTAGATATCGAGGGTGCAATGGATTACGGAGGAAGACCAGAACACCATATTCTTCTACCAGTCGACGATCATTAGGAGACAAAGGAACAAAATCAGAAGCCTTAGGGACATCAGCAGTCAGATAAAAGATGACTTGGGTACTATCAGTATGGAGCTCCTTCAGTTCTTTAGATCGAGGTGGACAGCTCGGATTGGCAGCAGTGGGTCGCCCTTCGAGCCAATACCGATGAAGAGGGCATCGAAGGAGAACATTATTCTTGTTAGGCCGATTTCGGCCAAGCAAGTCTAGGAGGCTATTTGGTCTTTGGCCGAGGATAAGGCCCTGAGGCTAGATGGGTTTTTTCAGTCTTCTTCAGGAGATATTGGTTTATTATTAGGTAGGAGGTAACTGCGGCCATCTAGCAGTTCTTCAGGACGGCTCTGATACCCAAAGCCTGGAAGAGGATCTTTATCACTCTGATCTCGAAAAGGCAGGATGCCATGGAGCTAGGTTATTATAGACCGATCAGTCTATACACCACCCTGTACAAGGCCATTGCAAAGATTTTGGCATCCAAACTGAGAGGTATCTTATCCCGGCTCATTAGTCCCGAGCAAGGGGCCTTCGTTGGAGGTCGCAATATCTCCAACAATGTCCTCATTGCTCAGGAGTTCATATTTGATCTCCAAAGAGCCTCGTGTCGAAAAGGCTTGATGGGTGTCAAGCTCGATATGGAGAGGGCCTACGATCAGATGAGTTGGTGCTTCTTGATTTACTTATTGGAGAGCTTCGATTTTCACGAGACATGGATCGGATGGACTATGGGCTATGTTCAGGCTCCTTCCTTCACCATATTGATGAACGGTATGCCTACGTAGCTCTTCGAGTCTTTGGTCGAACTTCGATAAGGCTTCCTGCTTTCTCCTTTCTTCTTCATCATTTGTGCATACGCCTTGTCCAGAGCCCTCCGGGCTGCTTCAGTGTCCCAAGGCCTGGAGGCCTATAGGCTTGTGCTGGCTTCCATTTCGATTTCGCACCTCCTATTTGCCGATGATGGTATGCTTCTGCCCTAAGCTACCAGGTTGTCTGCGCATGTGATTCGGAGGCAGAGTACTGTACAGCAGGTCAACCTGGCCAGTTAACTATTTGCTTCAGTTTGAAGACCAAGTCGCGGCTTAGGACCACTATTAAGAAATTGCTGGATATGGGCGAGTAGGAGGGCATCTTGAGATATCTCGGGGTGCCTATCACCGGTCGACTCCTTCGTAGGTCGGATTGCACCACCATAGAACAAAGCATTAGGCAAAGGCTTGAGGAATGGCAGTTGGGCACTCTTTCTATGATGGGCAAAGTCACCTCGGTACAGTCCGTCCTCAGTTCAGCTCCGATATACTTGTTGTCCAACACTATTATGCCCATGGCACCATTGAGGATCTTGGAGTAGATGTTTAAATGCTTCATATGGGAGAGCAAAAGTGGAATTCACCTGATGGCTTGGAAGGTGATTTGTCAGCCTCTTAGCGGAGGGCTGAAAATTCTCTCCTTGCTTATGAGGCAAGAGCTCCTTACTACCAGACACATAGGCAGGTATATTCTTGAGCCGGAGTCTTTGGAGTACACTAATGAGTGCTAAATATGGCGCGTAGACCTCGGCACACAATATCCAGACTGGGCGACATGCTTCATTCATCTAGAGGAAGATTTGTGCCTGCGCCCCAGAATCAAATGGTTTGTGGGAGATGGTCAGTCTATTGACGTGATGGATGATAGATAGCTGACGGAGCAGTCGTTTGGGTTCTGGCCTACCATAATCAATATGGAGAATTTGGTCGGCCGCAGAGTTTGTGATCTGATCATCCCGGACGAGAGAAGATGGAATGAGGGCACCATTCGGCAAGTCTTTAGGGTGCAGCTAGCTGAGAGAGTCCTGGTTCTACCAATTCCCACTAGAGAGGTTGCGGACATGAGGGTCTGGAGAGTGACCAGCAGGTCAAAGGTCAGTGCTCGAGATCTTCATGACTTGGTTAGCATGAAGGTGGCCCAATGGATTGACGGTGGCTAGATCTGGAGGCTTCGCATTCACCCTCGTGTAGCTTTATTCGTCTGGAAGGTGGCATAGAGTTGTTTGCAGACCAAGAGTGTGCTGACTAGATAGGGGTTGAAGATCGACCCTACCTGTGATGGATGCCCAGAGGTCGAGGAGTCCATCACCCATGTCTTGTTTGGTTGCCCGTAGGTGATTCAGATTTGGAGGGATCCTTGGCAGGTTCGAGCCCTCTGTAGTCCACGTCCCCAGTTGAGGATTTTCTTAGCTACTTGAAGGACTCTATGAGCCCACTACTGTAGCTCGAGGTATCAGGTGTGCTTAAGTAGCCTCCCATATTTGGCATCCAAGGATCGTGATGGACAGGGCACTTCTACATGCTACTGAAATCACTCAGCCTATTGTTGTTTCATCTTATTTCATCTGGGACGGTTAGGGACTTCCGAAACTCCCATTCAGCTTTTACAGGGACCGAAATGGTTTTCATCTCCTAGGAGCCCCCGCTCTCGAGCTTTTTCAAAGTGAACTTCGTTGGTAGTATGACTGATGGCGGTGGCAAGAGAGGATGGGCTTTGTGATCAGGAGTCACGACTCTAGACTTATAGCGGCCAGAGATTGACACATTTTTGATATGTCTATCCCCGAAGCGGAGCTGAGAGCCGTTCGGGAAGGTCTTACCTATGCGAGGCTCGTCTTGGGAGTGGATAGCACCACCTTGAAGGAGATTCTGCCATGGTGATCGAGTGGATCCTGGGTCTACACAGGACCGGTGATGGACACCCACTGCTGCTGGACATCCGCAGGTTGTCGAGAGGTTGTGGCACTTTTTGGGCCACTCACGTCTACCGAGAGGCAAACAGGGCTGCCGACTGGGTCGTCTTCTTCATTACAGAGCATTCAGGTGGGGTCCTCTGGGAGAACTATGAGGTTGCCACTCTTCTTCAACAAATCTTTTTTTTTGACTTTCTTGGTTGTACTCATGCTAGATCGGTATGAGTCACCGTTGTACCAAAAACAAAAACAAAATTATTTCTAATATCAATGTAAAAATTATTTTTGAGCTGAGAGATGTATTCAAATAGATCAATGTAAAGAAAATACATCAACGGTGGACGACAAGAAACTAGTTTGCTTCCAGAATACTTTATTTTCTATCAAACAATTATTTAATGGAACCCGATTATCATGTCAAACTACATCCTTGGATAGTATAATTGTTTAGGAAAGCACTTAACTGATTTGTCGTAAGATATTTCACCCGTTGTTATAAATTCATGAGATGACATTTAATAATTCATAGCTGGTGACACTATTATGAATTATGGAAAACATAAAAGCTTCATATAGTACTTACTGCATCTTCCATAGTTGAACGCCAGCCTTGCATAGATGACAAACCAAATGCAAGTTTGGCATTTGAACCGTCTTCAGAAAACTTCTCAGTTTTTGGAGTGCTAAGATATATCCCCATTTTTGGGTTGAATCAATCTGCGAATATTGAATGAAAATTATATGTTATAAACACAACAAGCATCCAAAGGATTCATATGTTGTGGAGCTATACCTAAATATTAACCAAGCACACTTGCCACAAGTTACTTGATCCCAGAAAGTAATCAAGTACTGGCTGGCCGTTGCGAAGATAAACCGAATCCCAGTAAGGCAAGAAACATAACATTCACCAGATGACATGAAAATAGGTTGAAAGCATAATAACCAACAAATAGTGAGAATGTCCCATCATAGCTGCAGCAGGAAAGGTCAGTAAGGAGGAATGTCACACATGGTTTGTCTATCAAACCAGTCAACAGAATCCAATACTTGAAATCTGGAAAGGCAGATCTAGTAAGAACTGCATTTAAACATCAACTCGTTGATTCTCTTGCAAAGATTATGATTTTTCTTACAAGATAATCAAAATTATAAAATTGTATTTTCAGCCGCAAAGACATCTAGGACATAAAACATTTTCAGTATTCATGCATGGAATTTACTAGAGATTTATAGCTTGGCATCAAGTGTCTAACATCTGCATATAACATCATAAGACAACTGAATATTTATATAAGGAAACTGTAGGAGAGTAGGCCAACCAATATGTCAAACCTAAAACTATGGTACGCCATACCATACCGAACCGGACGGGACGGAGCATACCGTACCATACCGGTTTAATACTAGAGGTGTATCGACACTCAATACGCCGAACCATACCCATATTGACGCAGCAATAGCATGGTACCAATATGAGGCCCGATATTGAGATGACATATTTTGCCTAAAACTGTCACGCCCCAGATCCGGAACATGATACGGCCGTGCTACCGAGGGGTTTATCCCACGATCACACGAAGCCAACATTACATTTAACTTTCAAATCTATCTCAAAAATAATAGAATCAATAGAAATCCAATTTCATTATCCATTAAATACAACCAATACTAGTTCAGAGCGTCTAAATCCAAACATAAATACCAAATCCATAATTTTCAATATTCAGAAAATCACTAGCTACAAATTCTTAATCAATTGAAGAACTAAAGTTTTGCTCTGCTATATAGATCGCCAAGCTTGCTAACGCGAACTCTAAGCTTGGACCATGCTTCATTTCTATCAACCCTATTCGTCTGGAGAGATAAAAAAATAGAGGTATATGAGTGACAGCTCAGTAAGTAAATCTTCCACTATCTTACCGGATCAAGCATAAATTTTTGCATGTCAATGCATCATTTAAAAAAAAAATAGATATTACAAAATAAAGCATTTTATAGTACAGTATATTAAAACAAGTTATAAAGCCAATCATGCATGCATAAATCATTCGTATTTCATAAACATGGTTCCTAGTGTATAGCATAAATAAAATCATAAAGCATTTACTATTTAACTATATCATTGATCAAATTACTACCCTTAGACTAAATGCTAAGGTCACTATTATATCCATGACAGGGTCGTTATCAACAAACACCAACAACTATCACCCATTGGTACGGTCGTATGCTAACTACTATTATTCGCTAGTAAGGTTGTATGCTAGCTACTATTATTCACTGGCAGGGTCGTATGCCAACTACTATTATCCGCTGGCAGGATCGTATGCCAACTACTATTACCCGCTGGCAGGGTCGTATAAAACTAAATGTTGATCTACCCCATTTTCAAAGGCCATACATAGCTATTTGAGAGCCTTTTTGCCATAGTCATTAAGATTTAAGACAATTTTTCTTAAGTCATATTTCTTTAATCATATTTTCTTGAATCATACATGAATAAATTATTAAATGGCTTTATAGAGTTCATATCCCATAAATAAGCATTTAACAATAGAATAATCATGAAACTATTCTTTTCACAACAAAAATACAATTTCATAAATATGGAGTTAATAGTTCACGAATAGTGCTTAACGGTAAAACAATCATGGATCCATTAATTCGCAATAAATCATGAGTTTCATAATATCGTCTACTTGATCCTTAATTTTAAAAAAACATGATATCATTAACATTTAACACTATTTTCATATTTTCATAATACCAAAAAATAAGTAAAAATTTGAAAATTAGTAAGGAGTATAAGGCTTACTTACAAGTTCGAAAACTAGTAAGGAGCATAAGATTTACTTACCTATTTCGTCTTAAGCCGTCAAACTTTACTAAGTGATTCGGTTAACCCTATTAAAAACAATAAAAGCGAGATCAATTTCTATTCAAATTAAAATAAATAAGAAAGAAAACGGTTGATCGGATGACAACGATTCAATTAACCCTATTAAAAACAATAAAAGCGAGATCGATTTTTATTTAAATTAAAATAAGTAAAAGAAGACGGTTGGTCGGGTGACAGTGTTCAGCAGTTCCGAATGGGTCAAACCTGAGAGATTGGAATAAATCATAGGGACCAAGGTTAATTAACATGGTTCCTCAATGAAAGTTTTAGGGATATTCAACATGGTTGAGGTGATTGGTCCAATAGGCAGCCCGGGC
Source organism: Phoenix dactylifera (assembly GCF_009389715.1). Classification (NCBI taxonomy): domain Eukaryota; kingdom Viridiplantae; phylum Streptophyta; class Magnoliopsida; order Arecales; family Arecaceae; genus Phoenix; species Phoenix dactylifera. The sequence continues at coordinate 326,524 of NW_024067969.1, read as the reverse complement.
ACCAGGACGGAACCAAGATCGTTTACAGGGGTCAACTCAGGTTCGTAGATCAGGTCAACAAAACCCAATACCGAATTTCTTGGACATTCTAGAGAGAGAAAGTAGAGAGAGTGGAGAGAGGAGACAAAAAGTAGAGAGAGAAAGTGAAAAGAGGAGAGAGAAAGTAGAGAGTGGAAAGAAGAGAGAGGAAATAAAAGAGAAAGAGAGGGATGGTTCTCTCTCTCCTCTTCTTCTTTCTTTCTTTCTTCTTCCTCGGCAAAACAGAAGAAAGGACGGCTGGTAGCTATGGTTGTGTGGTCCGGCGAGATGGCGGCCAGAGGTGAAGACATGAGGCGGAAGGCAGCCGGCGGCGGCGGCATGCTTGAAAGAAGGGAGCTGAAACATGGAACCCCATTTCAGATCCAATCTCTGCGATTTGCCAGCTAAAACCCAAGCAAAGTCTGCTAAATTGCTAGAAAAGGAAGGGGAGCAAGACGAGGAATATCTACCTTGGTCCGGCGAAGCCTCCGGCGACTCTTTCCAGCGAGGAAACGAGGAAGAAGGCTCGAAGAAGAAGCTTGAAATCGACGGCTATTCTTGACGTTCCAGTGGAGGAAATTCAAGGAGGAGGAGGAAAGTTAAATAAGCAAAGTCTTCGAGTCACAGATGAACTTGGATTGTCCTAGGAGTCCTCGATTTTCACTAGATTCGGAGGACGGAGTCTTCTTCTCTGTCGCTTCGTGCCATAGGGCATGGTGTCACCTGATAGGAGTCTTCTTCTCTATCACTTCGTGCCATAGGGCATTGTGTGGCCTTGGGCCTAGCCTCTTCGGGCCGGCCCATAGGCCAGGCAAGTGCAGGCTGGTCAATGGGCCGAGCCCTCACAAAAACCTTCATGAACATGGACACAATTCAATCTCTTTAGAATCTTAAAGAGGTTCGTGCCTCAGTGATGACTCAATTTGAAGGGTATAAAGATGATCAGTATCAATCCATTTGAGAACTCAATTTGTTTTCTCCCAGATTTGTTTTAATCTATATAACTTAAACGTGACTTTTGAACCTTATTCTAATGATGCCATCATGTGTTATTTACAGAAATTTTAATGAACAAAAAGAACAAATAAGATCATAATATGTTATGATTTTTTTAAATAAATGATGGGGTCAAGAAGGCATTGGCCTTCTGCATTGAACCAGTTTTTTTTGGGGGGGGGGGGGGGGGAGAGAGAGAGAGAGAGAGAGAGAGAGAGAAGGTGAATAGGTGATTGCAGGAAATGAAGCACAAGGGGAATCATGATTAGGACAGAGAGTTTTGCAAAGGGAAGATAAGCTAACAAGGTAATGGCAATGGTGATTGCAGGGGTAAAAGAATACTCACATTAGTTCTTCTGAAGACTCAATTCTTAACAGATATAACACTAATGTTTTGAAGTAAAGGAACAGAAGTATGGTCTATCATAAATGAGGACAAAATTCAATCATCGAATATCTTGATGAGATACTTTACCTAGAAATTTCAGGACGATAAGATCCTTTTTCCACTATTTTCCCCCCTCTCATCATCCATAGGATCCATGATTTACTAAACTGAAACTCTTTCACATTTCAATGTCTACTTTATATTTTTAAACAGGATTCCTCCATAACAAGTACTACACAACAAAAATATATTTTATTTTTTATTTTGCTATGCATGTTCTTGTATCAAATTCACCTGTGGTCATATCAGTTTACATCAAAATGTCACATCATAACCAGTTCAAACGAGGTTGATAAACACCTAGGCTACTGTATGCACGTAAGTCTGATAACATGATGACAGATCTAAGTGGAGACTGCTTCTAGGTTCTATACTTATTGTGTAAAATATAAAATAATATGTGATAGTGAAAAAAGAAGCCAGGAGATGAACGTGATGTGCAGATAAACATTTCATATGAAGTAATAGGTAAACATTTCAAATCACTTAGGCCACACTAGAACAAGTAAATCTATCTTCCTCTCATATAAACTTAAATGCTTTTGAGAAGCAATAGATGACATATTTTGATAGGAGAAGAGGGTAAACAAGAAAGAGGATCATTTAGGATGAATGGAGCAGCAAACTTATACAGAGAACAAACAGAACACATAACAAGTGAGTAAATCTGCAAAGACATCAATATTGTGACAAAAATGAAGGGAAAAGGTATCTAGAAGATTTCGAAGACTGGGGTGTTGACCTTCTGATAATATTACCCACATCCCATCAAATGTTGAATCAGTAGCACGATAAAAATACCTCTACTCCTATTTAATTTAAGTAAGTAGATAACTGGTTCATCTGCAGCTCCCAGGGAACAAGACATGCACATAAGTAGTTCCATGACACTCAAAACCACCTGCTCTAAGCAGGACAACCATTTTAAAAGAGCTTTGGCTATCAGTCACAAATGATTATGTATGGCTATCTTTTTTTACTAACCATGAATAAATATAGTTGCAGGACACACTACTATTTAGGTTGGTATCTAATGTTTTCCCACTAAATTAACCAGATGTCTACAGCACCACACCAAGAAATCTCAATCTTGAAAACTGGTGACTATAGTTGGACTATGGACATCTGCCCCTAGCGCTCCCCGTCCAATTATATAAGCATCCAAATTACTTTACTATTTCCAGAAAACTATCCTGCAACAATCTTTATCAAATAACAACCAGAACTCTCTGCTTTGCCTTCGTCCTCCCACCAGACCAAGACTCGGTGGATTATGGAGTTTATTTCCAAATCTTGATTGAACGGTCGTGACGAAAGAATCCATTAGAATTAAACTCCGACACGAAACGAATGTTTAAACAACATACATGGATTCGAGGTAAAACAGTAGAAGAAGAGATTAAAGAACCCAAATTTAAGATCACGATTTGCTTAGAAGTTTTATGTTTTTATTTCTGGAGATTAAGAGCACGATTGGCTTAAAAGTTAAAATCAAGGAACCCACATCAAGAATCCCAAGATTTCATAACAATCTGCACTGATTAAATCAAAGAACGCAACTACAAGATTCAGTACCCAAGATCAAGAAACGAACGGCCTCAAAACATAAAGCTCATCAAGAAATCATCGCCCGGTAAACAAAAACAAGAACTCATGCAAGAAAGAGCTGAAAAGAAGAGAGCGTAGACGATTGGATCTACTCACGAGCGAAAGACGGCCCCTGGCGACCCCCTAGATGGAAAGGAGGAGACAGCAAACTGAGATGGATTCCTTTGAAAAGAAGCCTTTGAAAAGGACAGTGGGAAAGAAGAATAAGAAGGGGTAGGGAGAGGGACGGGGAAGAAAACCGGGTACGGGAAAGAATGCGGTCTTCGCGATCCCGGAAGATATTTGTATGCTATCAGTATGTTTTTCTTTTAACCATTTCTCGTCACAAAATTTTCTTTGTTTTTTACTTATCGTCTGGAGTTGATGGCTTGTCAGAAGTCTGGGATCCCGCTGCTCCAAATACTTGGTGGTGGTTACGGAACGTTTATTGGAAGGAAAAGAAAAAAAAAACATTCCTGGGTGAGCTGAGGTGTCGAGGGTCAATTGGCTCGTTACGTGGGACATGTTACTCTCGTCAAATCAACTCTGCGTTTTTCAAAAAAGATAAATTATCTTCCGGGTCAAATAGAATCCCAAAGCAACGGACATATCTCTAGATATTTTAAAAAATTGTACCTTGCTCCATGTTTCACCCGACAAGGTAAGCTTTGTTACTTTTTTTATCAATGCGCCTCCAATATACTGCTGCCGGTAACGTTGACTCCGTTCGATTTTCGAGTCCATTTATCCTACGTGGGCGCAATGTATGCAGATAAGTGGATGCCAGAAAAGCATCCAGTTTGCAGCTTTAACACTCAACAGGATATAATTTAGCCCAGAGTTAACTTTTGATTAGTGCGCATCATTCAAGTCATTTGGATTGGAATATTTCAGCTTGACCCAAGCTTATCCGAACCGATGCTGAGACCCATATCGATCGGCATCCAGTACTGATTAATACTAGTTCAAACAAAGTTAAACCGAACGGAACCATTTTAATTCTAGCCAGTTCCAGCCGATGCCGACCGATTCTAGCCAGGGACAATCAACTTCCAGCCTCCTAAGAATAGAAATCATTTTCTACTGTCGAACTGATCCGGTCGGAGATCAGTCAGCTTGGTTCGAACAGAACTGGCCGTTTCTGCTCGGTTCAGTTTTTATATCGATTCAGTTTTTATTGGCTTGTCCTCTTGTAAGATTAAAAAAAGAAAACAAAAGTGTGATCTTTGCATCGCCAGATTGTTGTGGTCCAGTTTGTTGTTCAATGCCATCAATTCTATTATTTTTATTAATTGATGCTCCCATTTTGTTTAGCTTTCATTACATTTTTTTAATGAAACTTGTCCTAAGCTTGAGTATTCTTACTTTTCTAGATCACGTGGTATAGCACGAGGCTTGTTTAATTTCATGAGCTCATCTACCCAGGCATGTGATTTTTTTTTTTTTTTTCATGAAATCTTGTATTCGCCTCGAGAAACTCCTCACATGCTTTGGATACACTTTCTGCATCTTAGGCAAAATAATATAGATATTAAATCCTGATTGCCAACCAAATCTAGATCTCGAATCCTATATCAATCTCCAACTAATCAGGAATTGCAATTTTATATTTTGGCAATCAGTCTTGCACTCTGTGAAATCCAACATCCCATACAATAGCCCCATGGGTTCCTATGATACTGGAACATGCAAGAGAATCCTTGCCCTCCTCCTTGCTTATTGAACCGGATCTTATCGAATGTTGCGAACAAATAGAAGTTTGTCGGAGATAAGAAGATATTGCAAATTTTAAGAATATGGCTGCACCTAATGTTCAAAATTACACCAATCTGTGCTTGCTTTCTATTTAACAATCATCTAAATAGACTGAAGGAGTGGTGCTCCAAGGCACCCATTTTGTGCACATGAAAATTTCTACCATGGCTGCAAAAAAATCAGTGTGTCTGATGGGAATTGCTAAGATACTTTTCAGTGCACTTAATAAAAATATTTTTTATACTAAAGATTGTTTCAATAATCACTAAAGACTTGTCTTGTTTAATTTATTATTTTTGTCGCCATCTATTTTTGTCATATTTTTCTTCCAACAAACTTCTAAAATATCTCTTTCTCGATGGCCAATATGTTAAATTCTTTATTATCACATATTGGCAAGTAAGAGCTAGCTAAGAAATATAAATAGTAGACTAGGACTGTCAAATTCCATTTTGTTGAGCAGGCCGATGAGATCTTGATATAAGATAATGGATAATGAGATTAATATGTAGAGTATTTGCCATGATGTTATGTCTAAGATTGTTTACAAAAGAGAAGTTAATGAATGCATCAAATCCCATCAATTTATTTCTTTCTCTCTATATGGAAGTATGGTGGACATGCTACATGAAAAGAGGAAGGAGGGTGAGAGAGAGGTGACACATACTATATGTTATTATTTCTCTCTCTATATTCTAGTGCATAGCCTAACATGTTTATATGACTAGAACTCAGAAGTTCGATGTCCTCCCAACTCAAACTCCACCATCAACTCAAGACTTGTCCATATGGGCATTCTTGAGAAGGCATTCGAATGATGGCAAATTCTACTGCTGCTGCTGGTACAGAAAAGAAAAGGAATGCATGTCATGTGCTGAATCACTACTCTGTGTTCCAGTCAGAATAGCCAATCCAGTTCCTGAAACCCTTATTCTCACAATTTCTTTTTTGTTTTTGTTGGATGGAATGAGAGGCAATATGTCACCCGGCTTTTATTAGACGAGCGAGATATATTTACATGAAGTAGTGTACAAGAAACGCCATGAAGACAGCTCCCAGAGGCTACAGGTTATAGAGAAAGAGAGAACGGGTCGCTACAACTTAATGAGAGCAATAGCGAAAGAACAAAAGGGATCAACAGTGCTGTAAATGTGAGCTGCAGCAAAATAAAGTGGAGACAACACAACCTTCTTTTTCATTTCCATGTCTTATGGGCTACATGCAAGAGATTAGAACACACACAAAAAAAAAAAAACATAAACCCAAATAAAAAAATTGAGGTGTACCTTGATGGCCCCGAGCAGCCATTGATGATCACTGCAATAATATCTTCGGAAAAAAAAAGCACAAAGATGGGATAGATTTCCTCTCTTTCTCCTCCTTGATATCTATCCTTTTAATGGGGTAGGTGCCTGGCTAGGTGCCTCCCAGGAATGCAAAAATCTTGATGCCCTAAAATTTTTCGATATATATAGTTCGGTTAGTAATGCTAATGGGTACATCTATTGCAGAGTTCATTAACCAAATCAGTCTGGCACCAATACTCGCGACACCGCATAACTAAAACAATAGAGCTCAAAATAAAATATGATTAGAACTTAATTATGGGATCCTTAAGCATTCATTCAGGCGACAATTTAGCTCGTGAGAAATTCCAACATTTTGGCGTCAACGTAGTGTTGGCTCTGGGCAATTGATGGTGGGACATTCATCACTAGTGCCAGACTGCTGAAGCATTGGCTCTCCACATCGTTTTGAAGTCTGCAAGACATTTTGCCATCTCAGAGACATAGCAAGGGAGTTCGACAGGGGTTGTGCAACTTCCCCCCTGTTCATTTGATAGCAGAACATCAGCCAGCCTTTCTCCTTAGTTAACATGAGCGTAGTTATCCGTCAGGGTTAAGGAGATCTTTTTAATTTTTTGTCTAGACCAATGCTTGAACAAGCTCAAAAAAAAATTTGAATGATGGATTCGGTTGACGAAGATTTATGGTCACTTTTTCCAATTTTCATCAAAAAAAAATGGCTGTTGATTCTTGGAGAAGGATCGTAGAAGTGGGGCATCAAAGGAAGACGTGATGATCAGGTGTCTCCTCAGCCAATACACAACTTCCCAAGTTGTTACGCTATTTCTTGTCTCTGGAGTTTGACTTGTCTTTGAGGCAGGCCTATGGTTAGCGCTTGACTTTGAGCGGCACAAGTATTTTCCAAAGAGATTTTGCAAATCCCATTTCTCACGAGTCAAGCGTGTCGCCTAGCAAATAAAGGCGCATTCTTTCTTCGCGCACGTGGGACGACGGCCTTCCTCCCACCTTCGTACTCCCAAAACAAACCAAATCAACTGCTCCTAACACCCGCGAACGAAGGGTCCAGATCCTCCCAAGGACTCCCACCTCATCCGACCCGCAAAAAGGGGAAAAACCAAAACAAGGAAAGGGAAGAAATCCAAGCAACCGAGGCTAAGATTGGGTGCGGGGCTGCAAGGATAAATTATTCCTGCACCGCTGCGTGCATACCATTAATCACAACCGATTATTCCTGTAGGCTTTATTTATGATGCATGCATCTCGATGCATCACTATTGGAATTGTGTTTGGGAACGTGTACTGCCACATGGTGCACAAAGTACTGCCCCGATCATCAGTTGAATCATAGGAATTCGAGGGGTGCCGGCGGCAACCATCCATTGCTTTAAGACATCTGATCAATGACGAAGGATGGAGGGATCTTTCAGGCCAAATATGTATTTTGTGAAGCCAACATGGCTACAGATTGGGTGGCCGCTTATGTGGCCAGTCATGTAGGTAGCACCTAGGGGTGCAAATGAGTCGGGTCGGGTCGGATCCTGAGTGGCCCCGACCCGATCCGATTTTTTGTTCGGATCCTAATTTTGGACCCAGATCCGACCCTGTTGAAGATCGGATCGGATCGGGTTGGGTCGGGTTCGGATCGGATCGGGTTGGGTCGGTTTCAGACCCGAATCGGATCCAATTTTTTGTGCTTTTGAAAAAAAAATTGAGCAAATCTAATTTGGTCATACCATAATTATGAGGTGCTGGTTGACCCATGACTCGAAAGACTTGCTAAGTCATGGGTGACCTTGAGTCAGAACAGGTGACCATGACTAACTAAGTCGGTCTACAAGCCAAATGTCATACCACGCTATTTTTTATCTATATGACTGATTGGACGGAACTTGGTGTGTCCCAGCTCCCCTCTCACGAGGACAAAAAAAAAATCCCATACCGCCTTCCAAAATCCAATTCCATTGCAGAAAACTGGCACATGACCCATATTCAGTTCAGTGTTCCCTCGCTTTCTCCCTTCAAACGTTAAAAGAAACAAAAGCCCAAAAACAGAAGGAAAAAAAAAGCCAGCTACCGAGACACCAGAGGTATCAACAGTGTAATAGATCGAGAGAGAATCCTGACGGCCCGAGTGTTCCCTCACTTTTTCTTCTTTTTTTTCTCTCTCTTTCTCTTCAGATCCATTCGGATCGGGTCGGATCCGTTCGGTAAACCCAGATCCGACCCAGAAAATGATTCGGATCTAATTTTAGAATTCGATCCGGACCCGCGGGTCCTAAAATTCGGGTCGGGTCACAGGTCGACCCGACCCATTTGCAGCCTTAGTAGCACCTTGTGGATTGGAGATAGAAAGTTATTCCGGACACTCCGAAATATTCTGTTTTCTGATTTTGTTGGATGCATTTGTACTCGTCAGGTATGACTTGTCCATCCTAGAAAAAAAAAAGAAGTGATGATACGAGAAGTTATATCCCATGCACTACACCAATCACAGTTGCTCGTTCCATAGGGGCACCACCACATGGTGCATGTGGTGTATGATATAATTTTTTAGGATGATATAGATGGGAAAACTAAGAGGAATATCATGATATGAGCTAGATATCCCAACATATGAGAGGAAATAAACTTGTTCCTCCTCGCTGCGTCCTAAACTTAATTTTATTGGACAAAATAGACCAGAAAAATGAAGATTAAAAGTGACTACCAATTGAAGAATTGAGCAAATATTTGATTTGTGACATGGATGAGGTCGTTAACGATGCCACTAAAAATCAATGTGGCAGCAGAGAGATGGAAACTTGATGCTTTGGTCGAACAACTTAATCTGACAAACGAAATAAATCGAAGAAATTAATTTGTTCGGAGATCCTCATGCAGTGTTGAGTTTCTCTTGCCTCTTATCAGGGTGTAAAGATTTAGTGAGGTAGCACAGCATTTTAACAGCAATTGTTGAAGCATACCAAGATTATTTTCATGACAATATATACGGGATTCATGTACCACTATACTAGGAACTAATTTATATGAAATTGTAAATGAACATCGTCATATTAGTCCTTGTGGGGACAGATACTAATGCAAGCTTCCAGAATTGGATTTTTTGTTGATTGGAAGAGGAGCAAAAGATTGACGGCATATGGTTGAACTAGATGAGTGCAGCAACCACCATTGCCTGTCCACAATATTGGTAGTTGATTGAGCTGCAGCTAGTTATATTTTTGAGAACCCTGCACCAAAAGAGGTCATCAAAGATGACAGTAATTTGTGATGGAGCATTAGGTGGAATGATTACATTCCCATTTGGTGGTAGGCAAGATAAGTGTTGGTCAAATGTGTAAGGCAGGACACAGCAGGCTGGTAGGTGACTTCTTTAAGGTGGTGGATATCTTCACTATTGAGAGATGAGATATCATTTATGCATGCATGCGCGAGTGCACCAAGGCTCTGAAGTTGACAACAATGAGACATATGGTTTAAGAGATGAGATTTTAATCAGGAGTGCAGCTGAGCCTAATCTAGCCAAGCCTTGGGTTGGGAAAAAGATCCTCCTTCCTCTCAAATCAGTAGATTAGAGATGAAATTTAAGTTATGCATCCCTAATCTGCATGCCATATGGCATAATTTTGTTATTTTTAAAGAGATAAGTAAGCTCGAAGTATCTTCAAACGAAGAAATAATGTCGCTCGACGCAGATACTTCTTAAAAATCCTGTGCTAGAGCTGGATTAAATAGACTATAATAGCTATAAAGATGTATGCCGGCATCATATTACCTAGTTAGATCAAGCAAAAACAGATTTACTCTTGCCCTTTAGTAAACAATATTGATAATTGGATCTTAGATCTTAATTCTTAGCATGTATTCTGATAAGTAGACTGTACACTAACAATCAGATTGACTTTTCAGAGTATGTACTGAACCTGAACATCCTTTCTGGAGTCTACAAAAAAAGTGCATTGCAAATTCCATAGCCTGGTAATTGCCCCATGGACTTGTTTCTCAAGTTTGCCCTGCATTTTTTCTCAACTTGTTTCACGGTTTTGCCAAGCTGTGGGATCGTATTATGAAGCTTGGAGGATCAGTTGTTTCCTCTTCAGATGAGTATAGATGATGCCTTCTTTCTGCTGCTACTGGTATTTTGGCTGTGTGTGATTCTTTTAATGAGATGAAGCCCTGCTACTCTGTTCTTCCATGGGGGCGGTTCTCATAGAAGGAGACTATGATGGAATCACAAGCGTTGGGATGATCTCAGGATCTTCTATGATGTACGAGCCACTTTGTTAGGTTTCCCTGAGGGTCCTATTCTTTTTCTCCTGCTCTTTAGCACGCTGACTGTTTCAAGTTTTCTTGACAAAGTTCTATAGTTCCATTGGGTCTATTCAGTCATCCTGGATGGATATAAATTTTTTTTCTTCTTCTAATAAAAGTTCCGGTGACTAATGCAGCTCACCGCCCATTAGTCTCCTTTATTCTCAAAAAAAAAAAAAAAAACTGAGGAAAAAAAATCAAGGTTAGATGCTGTCCATTCTGATTATCAGGCTGGAGGTTATCTCTTCGTAGTTTAAAGTCATTTGGTTATAAATATTTAGTCAATGGATGAGCGTTGTGCAAATCAGCAATCTCAGATCTAAATATTGTTTAAGTACACCTACTCATTGCTAATAGCTACTTAGCGAGTAGGTTGTACTCATAATTGAGCAGGTACTTCTTTTTATAAAGAACATATAGGTGCATCATGAAGCCCCAACAGGTTAAATGGTAATCTGGCACTAACTTTAAGCTTGGAGATATCGAGACCATACGCTGAAGAATTCCGACATAGATGTAAGAGATTTATAGCAATGGAACAGTCATACCCGCAGATTATAAAAAGAAAGAAAGAAAGAAAGAAAGAAAAAACTGTGATATCCCCCATATTTGCTTGCTCATATTCTGATAATCACATATGGGAAAGATAGGTATGACAACTTAGTCTTGCATGAAGACAAACAACCTTACCACCTTTGTAGTTTTTGGGTTCAACTAAGAAAGAAAACCATCCTTTGTTTATGGCTAAAGCATAAGCATGCATGGTTATATCTTCTATGGAAGAGGTCGATATCATTGATTCATGACATCAACAATGTTAAGTAGTAAGGCCTTTATCCAAAGATGCTTGGCTCACAGGAAGAAACTACATGAAGAGGACGCTTGGAAACTAATAGTAGTTATCATCAGTACGTGAAGTTGCAGATTGATGTTATGTGGCATTCATGAATTTTAAAGATAATATATATCGGGCAATTGGTGTTTTAATATCATATGAATTGAGCAGGATTTACATGAATATATTGTTGGTTTCTAAAATTTTGTATGTTTTCAAATAATGCTCGAACATAATGTTTGACGTTGTCTCACATATCCACAGGATTGAGCTTTAGAAACTCAATTTTGTGAATACAAAAGAAATTGGGTGTACTTATTCGTTAACAACATGGGTAATTGTGTTTTTGGTGAAGCAATATAGGTGCAGTCTGATATTTATGTGGCACTTACGAATTTAAAGATAATATAAGGCAAGTGTGTTGCGGTATCATATGTTCTCTAAAATTCTATATGGTGTCTCATAATGCTTGGACATAATGTTTGATGTTGTCTCAAATATCCACAGGAATGAGCTGTGGAAAACTCAATTTGTGAATACGAAAGGAAATTTGATATGCTTACTGATTAACAACAAGGGCAAATGCTCTCTGGGGAAGCAATATAACTAGGGCTTTAAGTTTGTACGACACTCCCAGATCTAGATCTTGAAAAGCATATATAGCGGTCACCTGTGTCACTTTAGCAAGTAACTTTCACTGGAGATCTTTTACAAAAATTAAGTAAAGCATATAAGAAATTGTATTAAGATAATTTGGGTCGATGTGAGATGGAGATTTGCTTTTGATTCCAGGAGCACTCTACGTTTGCAGCATGAAAATTTCTGGACTCGGACAAATTATGGCACAACTGGTGCACAAATACGTGGCTGCAGCTGTGTATCTATGTGGACTTGGCTCAGGGCCATGCCGAGGGACCCTGAGCCGAGAACTTAAAGATGAGATTGCTGAGGCTTGAGGCTGTTGGCCCCAGAGAGGCTTGCTGTCCTTGTGTCCCTTCTCCCCAGCTTCACATTGCAATTAGGCCCACCAAGCTGCACACCATCCATCTTATACAATAGAAATATAAACTAGAATCAACCATTCCAGGTAGCAGAGCATGGCAACGTTGCGCTGAAGGCATCCAAGCTTACTCACAAGGACCACAGAGTCCCTTGCAGCGATCGCCAAGATGGCGGCACACGACACAAGCCCTGGGCATGCCTTCTCCATCGCGGCCTTTATCTTGTCGATGACATCGAAGCTCCTGGTGGAGTTCCGGTTTGGGTTTGTGGTCTTCTCACCGGTGAAGCTTGAGGTGTCATCTAGGAGCAATGATGTAACAATCCAGGATCTCACCCAAAATAGCTAGCCAGAAAGTAGTATTTGAGTTTCTTGATCCCGTATAAGTATCCAAAATCTACCCAATGAATAATCGATGTGGGCTAAGAGTTCAAATCCATTCAAATCTAATCACAAATACCACGATCGGTCTGTGATCAGCCCCAATGGATCCGTGTTACAGTGTCCCCTATTCCACATAGGTTATGAGTCAGGTCCGCTCTGATATCATTTGTAGCAATTCAGGACCTCACCTAAAATGGCTAGCCAGAAGATATTATTTGGGTTTCTCAATCCTGTATAAGTATCCAAGATCTACCCAGCGAATAACCAATGCAGAACTAAACACACGCCCGCACGGATCCTCACAAATGACCCATTGCACCCCTATAACAAGCATGCACGGTTGTTATTTGTGAATGCAATGAGTGCATCTTAATTAAAAGCTAAATTGAGATAGAGATCATCCAAGTACATTGACAAAGCAGTCATGGAAGAAGAGGTGAAGGATTGAGGCACCCATCCGCTTCTCGCTTGAGATAGCGGATTGGATGACCGTCTTCACTGTTGGCAGAGAGCTGGGCTGAGGAGCTCCCTAGGAAAAGGAGCACAAGGGCTAGTGTCAAAGAAGCCATGGTGGTGGAAGAAGCCATCTCTCTGATGGTCAAGTATGTATGATGGAAGGAGACTATGTTTAATTGGCTTGTGGAGAACATGCTGAATATTGGGACATATATATAGGAGGGGAAGGGAGGATAGGTTCACTGGAGATCTTTTACAAAAATTAAGAAAAGCATATAAGAAATTGTATTTAGATAATCTGGGTCGATGTGAGATGGAGATTTTCTTTTGATTCCAGGAACACACTACGTTTGAAGCATGAAAATTTCTGGACTGAGACAAATTATGGCACAACTGGTGGCATGAATCTCGAACTGGTGCACAACTGGTGGCATAACTGTGTCTGGGCCTGTAGTGGTCAGGTTACAAGTCTAGGGTAGTAATCATGTATGCTGGTGAAAGAACTGAACTTCTGTCCTTCATAGAACTACAAAGTGCTTCTTCAAGCCAATGGAAGTATTTCTCATGCTAATCACAACAATAAAGCTCATTTTTGTGCTCAGATTGAGGACAATTGAATTTTTTTTTAATCAGTAACGTAATTTTTGATGGTTTTTATCTTTTTTCTCTAACTTCTAATTGACAATTTGGTTTTAGCAAGTTCCCATAGCCAACATGCTCGAGTGCGTACATAGAACCGTGTATAACTGTGCTTCGAGAATTAGCTGCACCTACAATTCTCATCCCCACTGTCATTTAAGAGCCATGCCTATGTCGACTATATCAAACATTTCACAAGAATACATTATTGAGTTAGTGGATCTTTCCTGCTTCTTTACATGATTGAGGCATATAATATTATCTCAACAGGATTTACTTATAATCATCATCAGTGGCCAGTGCATATGCTTGTGTAATAGAAGAGATATCACTAGATGTCATTTATCAGTTCCATGTCTTCAACAACAAAATAAAGCACTACCATTAGCAATTAGCTAAAATGTAAATAATACGCCATTTACAACATTGTCTAATTATCAAAAGAAAGTTATAAAAATACGCACATGTTATAAGTCATCATGAGCATGGTAAAGCATTAATCATAAACTCAGGAGAAGGGATAAATGTTAAGAGAATCTTGTGTCATCAATTTTACTCCCTCAGCTGAAAAGGATAATCAGACCACCAACCTTTAGATATTTAAATTTATTGCCAAAGAAAGTTATCAAAAAAATAAAACAAACTAAAATTCATCGATTACTTAAGTCAGTATGTTAAGAGTGTTATCAATGAGCACAAAGTTCCAACAACAACTCCAACTCCTATACGTACTGTGTGTTGCTGTATGAACTTTTCATACTACCTTGTCTACTTCTAGTGAGGCTCAAGGTCTTCTCAAGCATTTGATGTTCAGGCGGTGAAGAAACAGGTGAAACTGGGGCAGAAACTGATACTCCAGCCTCAATAGAACTGAATCCTTGGACAGACTGGTCACCACAGAATAATGCTGCCACTTGCCTTTTCTTCCGAGTAAGGTACATTTCGGCCATGTCACCATCATAATCCATCAACTGCTCCATCCCATCCTGAACCTATATAAGCAAGACAACTTCAGTAGTTGTAAAAATAGCAGGGAGAGAAACATATACAAAAGTGCCAAGCAGCAGCTGACGTTATGGGTTAACCTTCTGAACTCACCTAGTCAATGCAACAAGCCTTATTTTCAACCTGCACAGGTGTTAAGCACGCTGATCTTTGACATTGGCTCATCTAATACAGGCTATGCTTCAATTTCCAGTTCAGCAGCCTAATGAATTTTACAGTCATCTTCAGTTCTCTAGTGAGGGACAAAATGCGCACATGCACATATAAGATTAACATCAACAAGATGTGAATCATAAATTATTGTCACACACTTCAGCCAATGAATATCATGAAGCACGTCCGCAATTAGTCAAATATGAAAGACAAAAGACACAGGTTGAACTCAGTAGCATAGAGGTGATGGTTCAACTTCAGGTCTCATGAACTGGCTTGAACTAAGTCTAAGGATATATTTGCAGTATCAAGGATGCATTTGCTAGGGAAGATGGAATACAAGCACTGCATTCAGAATAAATCAACTGCGAGCTGTATTTTGCATAAGATGATGAAAGGCATCTGACATCAACAGCTTCCGTACATTCTTGAAAAAACAGAAACATCGAATTCATACGGTCTTAAAAAGTTAAAGCATAGCTTGCTTTTCTTGAAATAAGTTACATATACTGTCTCAAATATTTTTTGCTTGTAGGCAAAGATGAACAGGATCCTAAACACCTGATGGTGATAATAATTGGCCATTAGTGATCCTGTGGTTCAGCAGAGGGCCAGTTAATCATACACACTGGAAATCGGTCAACAAATAAATGGGCCACACATAACAGCAAATATTTTAAATGCAGTTAATTTTTGAAGAGTATGAAGTCCTAAAACTTCGGTAGCGAATACTATAATAACAGAATTACAGAGCCAATATACAAAGGATCTCTCTTGCAGGTATGATTAAGAGTACATGCATCAATAAGTTATTCTACTTATAGCATAAATGCTCCGAAGTGCACCTTCTCAGCTATAATTATTGACTACAGCTCCACAATCCACGTGCAATCATGCTGTCTAATGATATCGATAAAAATGCTATCTACAAGTAATGTAACACTACCCAGACACCTTTAGTGACCCGCACAATTAGTAATATGGTGTTTGAGAGAAAGAGAGAGGTGCACATTTTCCTTTTTATAGTGTGAAGTTCAAGCAGCATGGATGGGAAGACTGGAGAAGCTCTGTCTGTGTATTTCATATTAATAATTTTCGCTCTCCGACATATTATCACAATATCTTGTATATTTCATATCCAACATCGAATGTTTACTAAATGCTACGTGTTCCCACATAACTTTTATTGCATGATTACCCATGTGAATGGATGAGCACCACGTAAAAACAAATCTTGGCATTCATTGGGGTTTTGAGATGAGCATAGTGTGATAATTTTCAAAAGATTAATGATGTGGTGGTCATTTAACCTACGGTGGATGGTTTCCCTAATCTATTTTTGTCTTCGAAGAGAAGTATCTTTACATAAGATTTCATAAAGAAATACAGTGAAGTTAAGTGTCCTTGTTTAAAGAATAATCTTAAGCACAAATAAAGTCCACCTCACCCTTGTCATTTTGGAGCATTTCCTTGCCTCCTTACAAGGAGAAGAACTCGAGAATGGTGATGGGAAGTCGAAAGAACTTATTAGTAAAACTTTTTTTTTTATTTCGCTATTGGACTTTGCCACAGCATGACATGATATGTACCGTATCAACGCCTTACAAAAAATTCTGCATTGGCACACTGCCAACAGTATGGTAATACATGGCATGCTGCTCTGCCAACAATGCATAAAAGCATTGGCACTGAACAACATGGCACGATATGATATAAATCATCTCAATGCTAAACCAGTGTGCCGCTAGTACATCAAGGAATGCAGTTTAAACGATACAATTTAGTTAAGAAGCCCCACAAAGACGAAGTTCTATATTTTCTTTGGCTTGTGGTACGAGATCCTTAAACACTTTCCATTGTTAGTTCAGTTGGTTGTAGTTGTAGCTTTACCCTTAACTTTTTAGATAAGCCTTGGCTATCTTCAAACTCTTTTAAGGTCAAAAATCCGTGAAGCAAGTTAATATTGGGTGATGAACAACAATAAGTAGTTCTCAATTTGGAGGAGATTCAACCTACAGTTTGGTTGAAAGAGGTAAGAGGAAAGCAGGGGAAAATAGGAACTCTACATTTTGAGGACCTTGATAGCAGCATTGTCTAAGCGAATACAAAAGAATACAATATGTTGCAAGCAGAAAGAAGCTTACAAGGTACAGTCTAGAGATCTCAAATCATCTTCCTATCTTTTACTTATATTTAATTTTCTAAATCTTTCAGTCATCTTTGTGTGGCAAACTTTCTCTTCATACTCTAGTTTTCAAACTATGAAACGCAAAACTTCTCCATGAAAGTGATAGCAAGAGCCCACATATAAGGAAATCCAACAACCAAAAAGAGGGGGAAAACTCCTTTATTGTCAAGCAAATTTTCTATTTGTTACAGTCATCCAATAAAAACAAAATTCCTTCTCTGTCATAGCTGGCTGGTTATATCAATTTCACTTCAATTTCAAATTATTCCCCAGTTCGCTCTTATTTGAATTTCTTTCTCATGTTCCCGATGTATCCACTTCCAATGAAACATGGCCCAGTTTGACTCAGACATCTGCCCTTTTCTCTCATAACCCCATCATGCATCTTAAGGATACTCTTTCTCGCTTCAAGATGGATATCTCAACTGCCAAGATATATCAATTTGATCAGGGAGGACCCTCTCTTCCCTAACTCCTTTCTTCATCCAACATTGAATATAGACCTTGCTTCATATCTTCTTTTAACACAAATGTTCTGGCAAAAGAAAGAAGTCAATGTTGTCTTCAATTTAAATGAAAATCAACCAGACAGATAGAGCAGATACCTTCCTCTTATCCTTCTGAGGTCTGTTCATATGTTTTTCATTTTTTATTATAAATTTGCCAGAACTGAGGATGATATAGATAAAAACAAATGGAAGATCCCATCCTTTTCCTAGCTTCCTATTTTGCAACATATTCTCTTACCTCTTCGTTATAATCTATAATATAAGGTGTGAAAATCATCTTCTTCAAATTTCTGCATTTCATATGGTGCTCGCTAAATATTTAGACTTGTTATTATGAAACCATCCGACATATCTGATTCTGTGAGCAATTCAAATCTACAAACCCCGCAATGTTTAGGGAAAAGCTTAAAACCTCGATAACAAGTCATGAACAAGAGAGAACGAGAAGATCTTCTAGTCTTATATGAAAGGTCCATGCTTCTTTTATCTGACAATGTGAGATCCCTGTCTTTTTTGTTATTAAATTCCACTAATAAAAAGTTGTGCATAAATTTTGAGATGCCGCATAGATTTCAATCAACAATGATTTTTTCATATAATTTCATATCCCTAATTCTAGAAGTCCATATTATGATTTTTTTATTATATATCAATTTTTATGTCATATTTACATACTCATTTTTAAATGCCTCCCAGTAAGTGAGAATTTTTAATCACTAATGTTGTAAAGTTAAAGAAAACTTCTCCAATAGATATTGTATGCTCTTCTTTAAAACAGATTGATAGATTAATCTGCACCACACCCCACACTTTGCAACCTTGAACCTGAACCATTCTTCACTTTAAACACAAGAGTTGTGTTTGTCTATGCCCAAGTAGATCCCAAGCCTAGACCAACAAAGCATTCTTTGACCACTAATTTGATGTCTATTTTACTCATCTTCGATGTTTGTACCTTGCTTATTCCTCCACATGTAAGCTGCACATTCTGGTCCATGGATAGTATCATGAGATAATAAGAATAACACCAGCAAATTAACAGATTAACATGAAACACATGATGCCACTCATTCTCCTCTCTCTCTCTCTCTCTCTCTCTCTCTCTCTCTCTCTCTCTCTCTCTCTCTCTCTCGTCCTCTTGTTGCTCTTTCTTTTTCAAATCTTTTTCTTCATGCCCTTCATCTTTTTGTTTCGAAAACACATGTTGTTAGTTCGGTGAACAAAAGAGAAGTGCTAAAGAGATCCAATTTCCACACGCACTCTTTTTTTCATCACCATAAAATTGCTTTAGGTGGATTTTCTTTCAAGAAGGAGCTTGAGATCCCTGTTACAAAGACTAAAGAGGTTCTTCTTTCACTTTGACACTTGTCTTTCAGCACTAGCAGATTCCATTTTTTAACTTGTCTTTATCACTCTCTTTAAGTGTCAACAGGGCATCTGAAGTGTGAGAGCCTCGGAGACAAATCAGAAATATGAGAAGTTCCAATTTTCTGGGTATCCACTTTATCTGTTTTCTCTACAGACTTGAGTTAGTCAGACTTCATCCATAAAGAAATTCGGTCATGAAAACCTTATTGTTCAGACTAAAGATGACCTCGTTTTTCTTTTGAAAATTATTAACCTCCCCCATCACTCATTTTTCTCTCTCCCCCCTCCTTTATCTATTTTCCTTAGCTTTAGGCAAAGCAGACACTTTGGAGACACAAATTGGGAGGAGCAGAAACTTTTCTCTTTTTTTGCCTCTTTAATACGAAAAATAAAGCACTTAAGATTAGTGTGAAAGAGACTATCTCATCCTTTCCTTGGCATACATCATAAACTCTTAACTGGAATTTATTTCGCTAGATAGGACAGAAACAGGACATTTTCCCACAACTCGTGCCAATTAACTTTGACAAAATAGTAACCACCAACAACATCAATGATCTTTTTTTTATTGTCTTCTTTCTTCTGGTTTTAAGTCTTTCCATCATATTCTTGCAGTCTTTCTTCATTGCTTGAGCAAAATCAATGATATTGAAGAGTCTACGTTTACCTTTCAACACTGCGGGATGGGGGGTTGTCAATTACACGTTTTTCTCCCCAACACCCTCAATTTTCTCGTCAATTCCTTGTGATTTTTATTCTATATCGCGGCTTCATTGGCAAGAAAAAACAAAAGAAAATCCAGATCTTGATTTATAAGAAATTATCAAGAAGATCTATTTCACATTCTCATCGGCAAATAATAGGACAACATATAGAAGGAGGTATTCCAAACAAGATGGCAATAAGAGAACAATGAAATTTAAACAAAAAAATTATTCAAAAAAAAAAGAATTTTAAACAAGAAAATAAGGGGAAAGTTATATTTTTCGTAAAGAAAGGATGTTTACCAGAAAATCAAGAAAAAGAAGAGGAACTCCGAACCGACGAAAGCAAATCTTCTAGGGCTTCTTGGGTTTCATCGGTTCTATACCATCGAAATCCCCTGATCCCGAACCAGATCACGGCTAGAACAGGAAAGAAGCCTCCTATAGAGGGAGAGAGAGAGGGAGGCCAGGAGGATGCCGAGGAGATCGGCTGCAGCGTCCTTGACGGACGCCCCGGCGGAGCTCCAGAGGCCGATTTCATCCCCGGCCTCCTTTGCGGCGCCAGCGAAGAGAGCGGCGAGGGAGCCGAGGGCGGTGCTCCGACGGCGGAGGAAAGGGTGGCGGCTCCGGACGGCAATGACGGCGACGAGGACAGTGATGAGGAAGCATGCGAGAAGGTGTTGGAGCTTGTCGGCGGCCAACCACTCGTCCCCCTCCTCCATCGTCCTCCCGCTCTCCCCCTCTCTTGTTTCTCAAAGGATTGGAAGCGAGCCGGATCACACAGGACCGGATCGGTGCCCGGTTCGGTTAAAATATTTGAACCGGTTGCTACTTTTTTTAATTAAGAAAAGTATATTTTATTTTTATTTTATTTTTTTATGCACCGGCGTCTCACGGTAGTCAGATGTGATGTAAGAATGGAAGAATTGGTTCAGCATCAACCCCGGTATGCCACAAGAAATCAAAATGTAAAACATGGGCTAGTCCCCGTGGGATGGCCCCAAAGCCATTTCAAGAGAAGGCCTCGGAATGATGTACTGCAAATGAGGCGATCCAGTCTGGCGCACTTTTCGTCTTTCAAAGTACATGTACAATCCCAAATGAGTCGAGACTCTCCAACAGACGGTGAACATCCCAGACTAGTGGGTGTAGATCTAGCCTGGCATGCCCACACCTGATCTAGTCAATCAGTATGGTCGAATTGTCCTCCAACAGAATCTGCCGAGCTCCTAAGTGCACTCTAGCATGAATAAGGTCCTTCCACGCCGCGCGCAACTCCGCCACAAGAATAGACTCATTAAGAATACGACGTTTCCTTGCCGTAATCAACCTGAGCTTCTGATCTCTAATCACAAAGCCCACACCAACATTTACTGCTGCCTTCCAAAATGCTGCTGTCAAAATGTATATTTTATTTAGTAGCAGCATGGCGGACACAATTCAAGTTGCTGAGGCCTACAGCACATCACAATTCACAATATACTTGTGATGTTGTATTGGGTGAGACATTATGTCAGCAAAATTATTTGCTTTCCTAGTTGTATGGGATTGATAAGTCCGCAAAAAAAATCTAAGAATTTTTTTTTGCATTTCAAATCAAACTAAGGTGGTATTATTTGCTTTTGTAAATTTGATTTAAATACCTGCTTGTCCTTCTTATTCTTTCTGGTTTTCAATTGAAAAATGTTAACGCTTGTTGGAGGACAGTACTTGATACCGGGTACTACTTCAAGTACTTTCTTGGGATCTTTCGAGACCAGCCATTTGTAGGGCAGCAGTCCGTTTAGATTGTATCAGATACCATCGAATTGGATACAAGTTAGATTAAATATTTATTAATTTAAATTTAAATTTGATCAACGATTCAATCCATGTAACTTATTTATTAAATAAATTAAAAATCTAATAAGTTCGAAGTAGTTCTGCTTTAATTTGACTTAGGTTTAAACTCAACTATTACTGAGCTCGAGTGGTTCAAACAATTTTTCAAGTGGACTCGAATGGTAAAATACTCGGCCTAAAAACTCAACAACCTAGTAGAGTATGTATATTTTAATTATATTATTTTTTTAATAATAAATGTTACTAATTTAATATTTTAAAATATAAAATTTATTTTTTTAATATGGATCTAATTTTTAAGTTTTAACTAATTTTTAATTATAACTAAGGCTCAAATTCGAGCTCGAGAATGGTCCGGTTGATATTCGAGTCGAGTTAAATTGATATCGAGTATTACTTTTTTTGTCGTCGAGTTCGAGATTGGATATTGAGCCTCGATCGATCTTAAATTGAGTTTAAAACTTGAATATTTTGAATTGAGTCGAACTCGAGCCTCTAGTTACTGAACCCAACTCAATTCAGTTGCACCCCTAACTGATTAATCCATATGTGTTGCATCAAAATATATTATCTCAAATCAACAATACTTTAACAAAAATTGGAAAAAGTTGAAAATAAATGCAGCATTACTGCGAATTGGGCATGTCTTGCCTTCACCCGATTTCAACTAATTTTCTTTTCATTCTGCTTTTCAAAATGAGAGAGAAAAAAAATTCCAAATAAGGGGTGCCTCACACCCACTATCACATGATATCTAGAGATGTAAATGGGTCGGATCGGGTCAGGTCATGAGTAACCCTGACTCAATCTAGTTTCTTATTTGGGTCTTAATTTTGAACCCAAATCCGATCCGATAGATGATCAGGTCGGGTCCACCGCTACAATTTTTAACTCAACGGGTCATTCGGATCGGGTCAAGTTCATGTATAACATAGATCTAACCCAACAAAATTTGGGTCTGGTTCGGGTCAACTCATTCATGGCTTCAGAACTTGTATTTGCACAGCCCGCGCCCTACAAGCCTAAATAATTTTACAGATCCGAGTCGGGTTGGGTCATAAGATTAAAAATTCAAAATTACCTAAATTTCAAATGGGTCGGGTCTGAATTCAGTAAATCTAGACCTGATCCGAAAAATAGAACGAATCGACCCGAACCCACAGGTCCTCCAAAACACGTGATCCAACCTGACCTATTTGCAGGCTTACTAATATCAGACTACAAAGGAGAGGTTGGGAGAGGAGAGATTTATTGGATTTAGAAAGGCAAAGATTACGTGATCAATAATAGAAATCACCTTTTAGAAGGAAAAGATTACGTAATCGATGGTTTTCTCTTCCCATCTCTATTTCTTTCTCATTTTCCGTGTGCGTCAGTGGACTATCTTGCATCCAAACAGATCCTAGTTGAATATCCAAGCAGTGACTCAATCAAAAAATAGTTCCAAGATGAAACACCAATAGCCCGAACAAGCTCCACCGTTCTTAGAGAAACATTACCCACTTTTCTCAAACCAAGGATACGGTGGAGCTGGTCAAAAACAATGTCATTACCGAAGTAGCTATCTTACGTTGGCATGAAAGCTAAATGTTGCTTGCCAACAGCAACAGCAACCACAACAAACAATTGCTACATTTTCTAAGGGAGACCTGATCCTGTGTGAAGGCTGGGGATTGACGCAATAGGACAGGCAAGTATCACGGGACTTGGACCGTTCACTTACACAGCCCAGTTATAGGCAAAATTGGGACTAGATCAAGTACAGCAGAGGGACCATTGGCCTTGCACCTAACACCAAGTAGTCTGAAAAAAAAAAAGTTAAAAGAGACGCCAACTTTCATTATATTCTCAACAGCGAGTAGGAGAAATCCTTTTCTTTCTCAATCTATCTCCTACCTAACATGGTGAGTTAAGCTTCCATTAAAAGGCACTGCGTACCAACCTTCAAACAACCTGAAATTTTCAGTCTCCGCCCCGCCAAGGATACCATCAATTATTAAAAAGATAAAAAAATATAGTAATAATACTGCAGCACCAAACGGAAAGCGAATACTTGAAAAAAAAAATCCACACTTGTTATGGCTAAAGGGACCCATCTACTTTCGCATCTGAAAGAATCCATGCAAGTTCTTGTGCTCTGTTTATACCGTCAATTGCTTAGGTGAGGTTATTTAAAAATCTCTAACGCCATAGGATAGCGATACAAACTAGACTGCGGGCTCGTTTGGTTCGCGGAAAAAAGAGAGAAAATATGGTCAACGGAAAAGTAATGAAATGCCTCTTGTTTGGTTGGAGTTTTCAAAAGAGAGAGACGAAAAAGTTGTATTCCAATGGGAATATGATTCCCATATTTCATGGAAAAGTCTTTCCCATTAGAAATATAGAAAAGTTATTTTCCCATGAGGCAGAAATCACTCTATTTTTATTTTTTCCAAAAAAGCCCTTCAGCATTAAAGAGGCATTAAAGATCTAATTTTTATTAAAGATATTATAGGAATTATACATAACTTTCCTATGGTCAACCAAACATAAGCACTTTGAAAATTTATTACTTTTCCATGATCAACCAAACATGCCAAAAGTACTCTCATAGGCATTCTTCTTTTAGGAATCTACTTTTCTGAAATCATATTCTTAGAAAGAAAAATACTTTCCGCAAACCAAATGAGCCCTGCATGATTGAAAAAGTTCGAAATTGGTTCGTGCATATGAATCATCAGCAAGTTTGATTGAGACATGAAGTAATAATTAACCATCAAGACTTGATCAGAAATAGAAACTTCCTTAACAAATACTCAATCAAACAGCTCTCAAAAATTGGGTACGGAAGCTGCTCGAAATGGAGGAAAGCTACCGCTAGCGTTGTGGCTGCAATAACTTATATTATCGGTATTCCTTCGCACAACGTAATTGTGAGGAAACGCACACGTGGCAACACTCCGAAAATATAGAAAAAGTAGGAGAATGGCTCAAGCATGTTAAGGCGTTCGTCATTTCCGCTCAAACAACCAGCAAGCCCACCTGAGTTTAACTTTGTTGGATCCGAGGAGATGCTGGGTTTGTACAATGACAGCGGGTGGCTGCCAGATTTTCGATACCTTAATTTCTGAAGCAAAACTGCAAGCGGCTTAGACCAGTCAGAGGATGACTCAGTTATATTAGAGGGTGACTCAGCCACCGTGATCACCTAAATCCAAGATGGCTCGAGTGAAACCCCTGCTTCAGAATATTTAGACTATAGTGAGTAACATTGTGGCCTTTCAAGTTAGGCATGTGTTCAAAGAGTCTAATGAGGTCGCAGATTTAGTGGCTTCTTATATGGCCTCACTCCAGAAATTGCTCGAACGCTACAAAACCCGCTTTAACAAGAAAAAAAAAAACATCAGGCAGCAGTAAAGAAAAACATCCTTATTGCCATGCTATTTAAGGAGCTTGATCCAAATACATGGAAAATTTGGAGTATTTTGTTATTTTTGGCAGCAATGCATGACATTTGGAGTATCGGTTTTTTTTTAATACTGTAAAACCAAAAACAGGGGAAAGGAAAGCGGAAATTAACTAATCCACTAGGGAAACCGAAAGCACTCTAAGCCGGCATCAGATATCGTAGATGAGCTTCTGGAACCGGAGCATGTGCTCGGCTTGCAGCGAGATGGCCAGCGAGAGGCTGCCGTCGCCGTCGGGGCTGGGGAGCACGAAGGCCAGCCCCTCGTACGCGATCCCACCAGGCCCCATGAACACCGGCCGGCCCCACCCGAAGTCGGCGTCGTGGATCGGCAGCCGGACCCAGCTCGTCAGCCCAATATTCGGGCACCGGAACGTGTGGGCCCCCCTGACCAAGGCCCTCAGATCCGGCTGGATCTCCAAGTAGTCCACCGCCGACCTCAGGTACTGGTCGTCCATCCTGGCGAGCGACGCCTGGATCCTTCCCGCCGCCCCCTCGCTGCTGACTACCTCCGCCGCCGCCGCCACCGGCGTCGCCGTGAAGATCACGTTCCCGAAATATCCCGCCGGGAGCGGCGGCCGGAGACGCTGGCGGCCGTCGGTCGCGATGTATAGCTTGGTGAGCTGGTCCGGGGGGAGCTCGCGCGCCAGGCTCGCGCACCGCCAGACGTGCGCGGAGAAGAGGGCGTACGTGCTGTAGCTGGATCCTTTGGGGGTTTTGGCCTTGAGGAGGTCGAGCTGGGCGCGGGTGAACTTGAAGAGGTTGACGGCGGTGACAGGATCGCCGGATTTCACCGCACTGAGGGAGGGCGGTGAGGTTGCCGCTGCCTTCATGGAGGGCGGGGGCTGGTACTCGACGTGTGGGAAGGAAGGGGTTGGGGGGTCGCGTGCGCGGAGGAGGGTCCGGTCGATGAAGGGGGGGCGGAGATGCCAAGGCCGCTGGCGACGTCGGACCAGGAGTTGATGAAGTGGAGGCCGGAGGTTCCGTCGGCGGCGTGGTGCTGCATCCCCACGCCCAGCGACACGCCGCCGCACTTGAAGTAGGTCACCTGTCGTCATGCATCATCACTTAGATCCGATCATAGCTTTTCAACATCGAATCATCGCAACTGACATCATAATCTCTTGGTTTGTTTCGGTGCAAGGTTTAGGTTCTCTGTCTTAACGGCCGTAACTCCTCTTAAAAAAATTAAATATATATGAATCTATATACATATATATACATACTCAGCAGATTTTGTACCAGTTCGATAAGTAATTGACCAGGTCTGCGTATATGTTTTCTAATGTGAATAATGTCTTTCAGCAAGCATGTACAAGCAAGGGTAATAGCAATCAAGAAGGTGGTAGGTGGACAGAGCAATGAGACCAAATCAAATTTTTTTATAAGAAATATGGGTCTTTTAGAAAGGTACACGGTCCTGCAGCTCCTATTGTTACACATTTCGTGTAATTTTGTGCTCTTGGCACTCATTGTCATCTTTTATAGAAGAATTGGCATATAAACAATCTTGATAAACATTAAACACTGATCCTAGATTAAGAAAAGCATGTTATATGAGCGCAGGGTCAACAAGACAGGAACCTTGAATTAATCAAGAAGCTGGATTGAAGAAGCAATGGAAAGCTTTAAGATACTTTCAATCTCCAGTAATATTCTTCCAATCAAACTGTCGAAAAAATAAAAAGAAAGAACGGCTATGTTACTAATGCTTGGTAAGACCGGTTAGACATGCAAGCAACGTTTTTCACAAAAAGAGAGATGCCGACAATATTTTTCTCGGAAAGAGACATGCAGAGATAACGAAAGAAGAAAAAACAGCGTCCACCATTTTTTTTCATAAAAAAGAGAGAGAAAAAAAGGAAAAGGAATCCAGAAATATGAATTCGGCAGTGTCATAATGAGCACATCTTCTTAAAGATTGGTTAAAATAGAGTTGAGCAAAAGTAGTTGGATTCCTGGTGCTCATCAGGTGTGCATCAAGTATAGGGCACTTGGATCCATACTCCATGAACCAATATTTTTCTTTCAAAAAATTACAATCAAATATTTCATTAGCTGTCATGCGGAGCAATGTTTAACTGAAGCCCTTCTAAATTTCCGTTGAATGCGGTAAGCTTACCTGCAGAACGAGAAGAGGAAAGGCGGAGATGTCGTCGGTGTACTCCACTTTGGGGATGAGTCGCTTTAGCTCCATCGTCGGCGCGAAGTCCCCGAAATCATCGACCATGCCGTCGGCCACGGCTTCCACAAAGAGCACCCCCTCGCCGTTGCAGTCGATTTCGATCCGGCCGTCCTCGTCCCGCCCGAGCCGCCCGGCCATCGGGTAGAAGGGCACCAGCGCCTTGGCCAGCGCCGCGCGGAGCCTCTCCGCATCGAAGAAGTCCGGCGAACCGTCCGGCCGGTAGAAGTAGACGCTCGGCGTGTGGAAACGCGGCACGACCAGGTCGAGGCTCGAGTTCCACAGCCGTCGCCGTGGCGTCGGCTCCGCCGGACCGACCAGTGTCGACCGTCGCTCCGTTATGATCATCGCTCCTCCCTGCGGCTACACACGAATGCCAGCAGCGCCCGTCAGCCGTGGGATCTGATCGCTTCTCCCGCGACCTGCCCTCGCCGGAATGAGCTTTGTCCTTTATGACCGACTTTCTACCTGGTTTTTTTTATTGAGTGGCGCTTTTGACCTGATCAAGATATCAGGACCGTTCAATCTTGCCCGCTATGATGTGACAAGGATCCGTATTTTAATAATTCGGTCCGGTGGTCCCTGAGTTGGGCATAATTATTAGAAGCGGTGGTTGGAATTCGGTCCACCCGTCCCGTCCACCGACTAACGCATCCAACTAAGAAATTTTATTCTCAGAATAAAAAAAATAAATAAAAAATTTAGTACTGGCTGAAGCCGTACATATTTTAGTCTTAAATATTTTTTTTATATCTGCTATAAAGCTAAAGAAGAATCCTCGTTGCACCACAAAAAAAAAAAAAAAGAATAATCCTCGGAAACGTCTTAGGTAAACATCCCTTTCGGACTTGGCAAAAAAAAAAAAAAATCTCTTCCGAATTTTGGATGCCAGCAAGAGCGCACCGATCTAAAACGACTTGGCGCCGTGCACCACCCGCCCAAAAAAAATGAAACAGGGCGAAAGCTAAAAACATGAATAAAGTACCTTAAAGAAACTGTAGCTCTTAAGAAGGGCTGAGGCCTGAGGGTGATCGAGATCAAAACAGCTTGAGCCAATCCTATGATAGATAAAGTAACAGAGGAAATTAGAAGATAAAAGTTGGGAAAAAAGAGGGACTAAGAGTAGCTTTTTGAGAGGAAATTACCACCAAGAGAGAGAGACGGTAGGAAAGCATAGAGGCGTCTCAGGGGAGAATAACGAGAATAGTGGAATAAAGCGCGGATAAGAGCTCTGGTAGGAGAGCTGGGGAGCCCTGGGGATCTCCATGCCCGTTTATAGTTCCGGGAGATGGTGGGGGAGTAGTTGGGTGGGCACCCATTATTCCTGAATCCAACGTGGAGGAACATGTGTCGTCGACAGAGGATTCGAGATGGGACACGGACGGGAAAGTTGGTGAGAGGGTGACCAGACCGCCGCCCGCCTCCGTGCCCAACTCGGCCTCCCCGTTCTTACGGAGCAGCACTATTCGCGAATTTGGAGAGACACGTGTACGGTTGAATCTTTTACCGTAGAGCGATCTCGCGGCTCTGCCAAGGGTCTCACCTACCGCTCCCGGTGGTCCCCATCAAAAACCATCTCAGGTCATCTCACGTGGAAGCTGGGCCCCACATCCTCCTTATCCGTGCGTTCATGGTGACGTTAGCGTGGCGCGGTGGGTCGCTACTGGCTCGCGGCCTTGATAAAACTAGGAAGGTTATCTGTCCGGACCGGGTTTTTTTTTTTTTTTTTGGTAAAAAATAAAAGGGGGAGGGAGAGGGGGAGGTGCAGAATCCTACCTGTATAGCAGCCCCCATTGACTCTTCTTCTACTAAAAAATATTCGATGCGGATCGCAAGTTTCTACATGTCCTTTCTAACTCGTGAGAAATTCTACTGGGCCATCCACATGTGAGTACGTTATCCCAGCGCCACCTCCGTACTGACGGAAAAAAAGTATATCCACACATAGCTATCCCAACGTGGAGCATGCGGTTTTCTAATTTAATTGATGTCCGCATGTTTCTAATCCGAACAACTTGGATGGATTCCAAGCTCTCTCAGAAGCTACCACTTTGGTGGTATCCGGACCGATTTTCGAACAGGTGGTTCGTCTCCTTTTAAGGGCTCGTTTGGTTCGCGGGAAGTATTTTCCCTTCTAGGAATATGATTCCTGGGAATCAGATTCCTAGGAAGAGGATACCTAGGAAAGCACTTTTGGCATGTTTGGTTAACCATGGGAAAGTGACAAATTTCCAAAGTGCTTATGTTTGGTTGACCATCCACTTTCCTAGGAAAGTTATGTATAATTTCTATTATGCCCTTAATAAAAATTAGGTTTTTAATGCTTCTTTAATGCTGAAGGGTCTTTTTGGGAAAAAATAAAAAAGGAGTGATTTCCACCTAATGGGAAAGTAACTTTTCCATGTTTCTCATGGGAAAGACTTTTCCATGAAATGTGGGAATCATATTTCCATGGGAATACAACTTTCTCATCTCTCTTCTTTGAAAACTCCAACCAAACAAGAGGCATTTCATTACTTTTTCGTTGACCACACTTTTTCTCCTCCCTTTTCTGCGAACCAAACGAGCCCTAAGACTTTTGGCTTGAGATGGTTGTAAGCGGAGAAGCCACACATTTCGTTTAATTGATGTACAAGATGAGAGAATGAAGGTAAACATTCCTTTATATATATATATATTGTTAGCAAAAAAAAATATTCTTTCATCTACTCCAGGGTGTCTAATTGTCCCGCCTTAAAAAAACAAAATAAATTATTTTATTTTAGAGATACAAGAGATACGTAACATGACATCAATGTCACGTGTCATCATTTGTTTGTTCCCCTGCCCGCTGGAGATGAAACATTATAAAAAGGGTTGATTGGAACCAGGATATGGTTGTTCGTGTCCCTGGTGATCAATTGTCTACATCATAATTATTTCTTGATCTATTTTATTACCAGGCACCACTCAGAGCCGCACCCCAAAATAGTAGCTAGAATCCAAAATATATCCCGTACATACTTAACATAAAGCCAAATATACGCATGCATACCTTTTTATTTTAAATTAATATTAGTAAGCTAACAATTTAAATCTAAATAAATTTATATATAAGTATCATAAATACAACCATAAATATTATGATCGACTTATAGTCAATCTAATAAATTTATACTACAGTATTTTTTTTAAATCTACATTGATCATAAGATGAATCTATTTTCATACTATTTATAATAATCCAAATTTTTATTTTAAAAACTTAATCAAAAATATTATTTAGATTATTTTAATTCTATATAAATATTTAAAATTAATTTCATGTAGAAATTAATATATTCTGTATGAGGTTCTCATCTCATGTATTTATAAAAAGTATAAATTAGTCTGAGCTTAGGATAAAAAGTTGTCCGATGAGGATGTACTATATGATCTCGAATGACTACAAAGATTAGATCTTCCATTGCTGGAGATTATGGAACTGGCAACCTTGCAGAGCCCCAAGGTTGACCTTTGAAAAAAAGACCCAACGATGATACGAGAAACCACTACCGACAAAACTTTAAAATATGTATTAGATGAACTTCCTCTGATTCTATATCGACGTTCCTCGCTGCATGATCCTTTTCGTTCAACAAAATTTTTCAGTTAATGCTTGCGACCTCCTATTTGGCTTCGTGCACGCAATTCCTCGTCTTTTCCCTTCCGTGCTGACAGCTTAAAGGACTCAGAGGGCACCCAGCTTCTTTTGTTTAGCTTGGTTGGTGTACTCATATTTTTTTTGTGGTGGTCAAAAAAAGAAAAAAGAAAAAAAAAGAAAGAAAGAGAGAAAACTTCAACACTACTTATGGACGACCCGCATTAATTTAATGCTAGAAAGTAACACTGTAATATCAGATTGCTATAACATTTATTAGAGGTACGAAACTTATCTAAAAATTCATATTTTCCAACATATATATAATTTTTTAAAAAATTATTTATTTATTTTATGCATGAAAAAGTTGCTAATATCTTTCCATTTTTTCTATGACATCATTTATGATTCTAAATCCAATTTTCACATTTATTGTACAATGTCTCTTCGTAATTGAAGCCCAATTTTTCGTACTAAACTAAATTTTTGACCCATACAAAAATAGAGGGGGGCAGGGAGGACTAGAGGACACAAGACCACGATAAAATAATAAAAAATGCATTTAGTGAGACATGGGTAAGAAAAAAAAAAATTCTGCTTGAATTCATCGCCAGCCAGCAAAGTGAGTGGTTTGGGTTTATTACTCTATCAACATAAAAAGGGCTATTTTAGGAACAAAAAATAGGATCAATTTACCTGGATGATGGAAAACTAACTTAGGCTATCTTTCAGGTGGATAAATATTTTCACCCATTTCACAACTAAATGCTGCCGATGGAAAATTAACTTAGCAACCCCATTTTTTTGGTTGGAGCATGAAAATATGGATAAGTTGGTAAATAGATAAATTGATCAATTTTTCAATGATATTTACTCCAAAAAAACAGAGCGTAAAAGATGAGAGATGTGGTGGTGGTGGTCAAAAGCAGTAAAATTTCAACACTAGTTATGAACTAATGATATGACCATATGTTGGGTTGCTTTGTTTAGATATGCATGACTATATGTTGCCAAAAATAGATTTTGAGTTCCCTTGAGAATAATTCTGAAGTTATTGATCTATCATAGAGGTTGTATCTTTCGCGCGTGAAGGAAAGATTCTTCTTTCTTTCACACGAATCAATTATTGAATCATCCATCAGTCGCTTTGAAAACTGTGCAGGTGGATGAATGGTAGTATTTGGAGTGCTTTAAGATACAATCCCAACACGTTGGCCTGAATTGAAATCATCCGGAAAATCTATGATTTAAAATCTTAAATTATTAGAACTAAATAAAGCTATGGTTTAGTGGCAAGGATAAACCAAAATTTAAGGGAGGGGTGCCAGGACGAGCGTAGAGTCTAACTTGTTGGTGGAAAAATGGACCACCCCACAAATGCAATTATAGCACCCAAATCCGTCAGCAAGATCGAGCTCATCCAGGCCGAGCTTATGCAAGCTCATCTAAGTGCTCGGGCTTTTCTGCTCTCGAGCTCATCCAAGTGATCGGGCTCTTCCGCTCTCGAGCTCATCCAAGTGATCGGGCTCTTCCGCTCTCGAAGCTCATCCAAGTGATCGGGCTCTTCCGCTCTCGAGCTCATCCAAGTACTCGGACTCTTCCGCTCTCGAGCTCATCCAAGTGATCGGGCTCTTCCGCTCTCGAGCTCATCCAAGTGCTCGGGCTCTTCTGCTCTCGAGCTCATAGGCCGAGACCAGAAGGCCGAGACCAGAGAGCCGAGCACAGCAGGCCGAGACCAGAAGGCCGAGACCAGAGGGCCGAGCACAGAAGGCCGAGACCAGAGAGCCGAGCACAGCAGGCCGAGACCAGAAGGCCGAGACCAGAGAGCCGAGCACAGAAGGCCGAGACCAGAAGGCCGAGACCAGAGAGCCGAGCACAGCAGGCCGAGACCAGAAAGCCGAGACCAGAAAGCCGAGACCAGAAGGCCGAGACCAGAGAGGCAACCCCGCCACAGGACACTCCGCTAAGCAACCAGCTCGGCTAGGCACCCGTGCCGGACCCGTGCCTTAGCCAAATATCCAATCTCCGCCTAACCCTCTAAAGGATCTGACAACTAAATACGTGACTCCACTACAATCTGCCACCATCCCTAAGTCATCAAAGCACAAGATCTCCGCAGGTATTCGGCACGCCCTATCATTAATGCATGAGACCCCCTCAGGCCTCCGATGCACTCAGTCATTAAATGAACACGGCTCAAGATGATCTCCGGATCACTGAACCATCAAAGCGTATGGCTCTCCCTGACCACCGGTTCACTCAGCAATCAATGCACTTGCCATCTACGAACCCCAGGCCCACCACGGCCGGCGGTTCAACCACCCCAACGGGTCCGATCGACCGTGACAGCTTCCTGACTCCGGCCTGATCCGGCCTTATTCTCCACAACGCCATTAATGAGCATGATCGTGCCCAATAATCACGAAAGAAGACAAATCCCCTTGTCACCTCCCAGGTAACGTGATACCTTTCTATAAAAGGGAACCTGGGGGGAAGGAGGAAGAGATAACCAAACAGACATACACACAACAACACGGAAGAAACACAGATATACACAAGGAGAGAACAAACATTCTCCTCCTTTACTCCCCCCACATATTAGCCCCCTCTGACTTAAGCTTCGGAGGGCCGGCGCCGGAAAGCCCGGCCACCGGCTTTCTTGCAGGACTCTCCCGGAGGACGCCACCAGTCGACGCACCGCCATCCACCGCCTCGGCAGCGGAGCTCCTCCCCTCTCGGTTCGCGGCAGCCCCCGGGTCCAATTTCCAGCAACACCGACGATCCACCGCCCACCGTTCTCGCTCACAGGCCCCCCCGGAGGACACCACCAGATGACGAACCGCCGTCCGCCGATTCTCCCAGCGGAGCTCCTCCTCCTCGGTTCGCGGCCGCCCCCGGGTCCAATTTCCAGCAACAGTTGGCGCTAGAGGAAGGGACCGAGTTGCGGCCATGAAACTAAGGAGCAGAGGAGTCTTTAACGCCTCTCAGCATCATGCTCCAAGTCCCAAACGCTCAGTCCAGAATTCACCACCAAGATCTCCGGTAGATCAAGTTCCACAAGTCCAACTCGAGCACTTCGATGCGCTAGTGCAGCAAGTCCAAGCGCTAGCCATTGCAGCCCAAAGCCTGCAACAAGTGGAGGCCCCTCCTGTGCCGCCTCCACGGGATTATGTTAAGCAGAGGAAGAAACTTTCTCCCGACTCCCGAGCCATCTCGAATCAGGCATGGCTCCCGCTGCAACGACGTATGTGGGGGCAACCAGTGAGAAGTAGTAGTCTAAGTCTCACGTCAACGAGTTGGGGGGAAAGAGAAATAAAAGCTGAGGTCTGGAGAAGGAGAGTTATGGAGCTTTAAAATGGGATTGTAAGCCTGTGTGACAAAGGGTACAGCCCCATTAAATTCCATTATCCTTCCAAGTCTTCTGTCTTCCGGCAGCAAGCAAGAAACCAGCATGTACTCCCTCCTCACGGGCGTTAAGTCCTTGGGACGGCGCCCGCGACGTTGCTCCCCTTCAGAGCGTCGCCATCACTGAAGCCCCCGCCGAGCTCATACAGGCCGAGCTCATGCAGACCGAGCTCAGAAACCCGAGCGCAGAACACCTCCCAGAAAATCGAGCCAAAGAAGGCCGGTGCTGAGCCAAGTCCTGAGGGACTTTGGAGCTCGAGAGCCATCAAAATATCTCCAAAAGGTACAGGACGCCACTTTGGCTTCAAATAATTTCAATATTTTATCTATTTTCAGGTCGGAGAATCCAAAAAACGACCTACGGGTTTCTCTATCTCCAACGTCGCCCCGCTCCGAATAAGGACGCACGATCGCCAACGAATGAAGTCCACCTTCTGTATGTCTCCAAGATCGGATTTCCGACCAAGCTCGGATCCCCCAGTTAAAGGATTAACGTCATGCTACATCAACTATCGAGCTCGGCTCGATCTCCATCGACTATCGAGCTCGGCTCGATCTCTATCGACTAATCGAGCTCGGCTCGATCTCCATCGACTAATCGAGCTCGGCTCGATCTCCATCGACTATCGAGCTCGGCTCGATCTCCATCGACTATCGAGCTCGGCTCGATCTCCATCGACTAATCGAGCTCGGCTCGATCTCCATCGACTAATCGAGCTAGGCTCGATCTCCATCGACTAATCGAGCTCGGCTCGATCTCCATCGACTATCGAGCTCGGCTCGATTTCGGCTTTATCGCCAACAGACAAGGCCAAAGAAGGCCGCTGAGTCAACCTGGAGCACTTTAACTCCAACTGCATGAAAGGTACACCCTACTTGGCACGTGTATCTCTATACATATTTGGCTATATTACAGGACGATCGACGACTGGGCTACTTCCTTCGTCCGAGCCAAAAAGCAGCTCGAACTCGGAAGTCGGGGGGTAGTGTTGGTGGAAAAATGGACCACCCCACAAATGCAATTATAGCACCCAAATCCGTCAGCAAGATCGAGCTCATCCAGGCCGAGCTTATGCAAGCTCATCTAAGTGCTCGGGCTCTTCCGCTCTCGAGCTCATCCAAGTGATCGGGCTCTTCCGCTCTCGAGCTCATCCAAGTGCTCGGGCTCTTCCGCTCTCGAGCTCATCCAAGTGATCGAGCTCTTCCGCTCTCGAAGCTCATCCAAGTGATCGGGCTCTTCCGCTCTCGAAGCTCATCCAAGTGATCGGGCTCTTCCGCTCTCGAAGCTCATCCAAGTGCTTGGGCTCTTCCGCTCTCGAGCTCATCCAAGTGCTCGGGCTCTTCCGCTCTCGAGCTCATAGGCCGAGACCAGAAGGCCGAGACCAGAGAGCCGAGCACAGCAGGCCAAGACCAGAAGGCCGAGACCAGAGAGCCGAGCACAGAAGGCCGAGACCAGAGAGCCGAGCACAGCAGGCCGAGACCAGAAGGCCGAGACCAGAGAGCCGAGCACAGCAGGCCGAGACCAGAAGGCCGAGACCAGAGAGGCAACCCCGCCACAGGACACTCCGCTAAGCAACCAGCTCGGCTCGGCACCCGTGCCGGACCCGTGCCTTAGCCAAATATCCAATCTCCGCCTAACCCTCTAAAGGATCTGACAACTAAATACGTGACTCCACTACAATCTGCCACCATCCCTAAGTCATCAAAGCACAAGATCTCCGCAGGTATTCGGCTCGCCCTATCATTAATGCATGAGACCCCCTCAGGCCTCCGATGCACTCAGTCATTAAATGAACACGGCTCAAGATGATCTCCGGATCACTGAACCATCAAAGCGTATGGCTCTCCCTGACCACCGGTTCACTCAGCAATCAATGCACTTGCCATCTACGAACCCCAGGCCCACCACGGCCGGCGGTTCAACCACCCCAACGGGTCCAATCGACCGTGACAGCTCCCTGACTCCGGCCTGATCCGGCCTTATTCTCCACAACGCCATTAATGAACATGATCGTGCCCAATAATCACGAAAGAAGACAAATCCCCTTGTCACCTCCCAGGTAACGTGATACCTTTCTATAAAAGGGAACCTGGGGGGAAGGAGGAAGAGAACACCAAACAGACATACACACAACAACACGGAAGAAACACAGATATACACAAGGAGAGAACAAACATTCTCCTCCTTTACTCCCCCCACATATTAGCCCCCTCTGACTTAAGCTTCGGAGGGCCGGCGCCGGAAAGTCCGGCCACCGGCTTTCTTGCAGGACTCTCCCGGAGGACGCCACCAGTCGACGCACCGCCATCCACCGCCCCGGCAGCGGAGCTCCTCCCCTCTCGGTTCGCGGCAGCCCCCGGGTCCAATTTCCAGCAACAGGCCCCCCTGCCGGAGGACACCACCAGACGACGAACCGCCGTCCGCCGATTCTCCCACCGGAGCTCCTCCTCCTCGGTTCGCGGCCGCCCCCGGGTCCAATTTCCAGCAACACAGTCGACGCACCGCCATCCACCGCCCCGGCAGCGGAGCTCCTCCCCTCTCGGTTCGCGGCAGCCTCCGGGTCCAATTTCCAGCAACACCGACGATCCACTGCCCACCGTTCTCGCTCACAGGCCCCCCCGGAGGACACCACCAGACGACGAACCGCCGTCCGCCGATTCTCCCACCGGAGCTTCTCCTCCTCGGTTCGCGGCCGCCCCCGAGTCCAATTTCCAGCAACATAACTAAATCCCCCATGCTCTGCCAATTACATTGCTGCTGCACTCATTAATAGTAGTGAGCTATCATTATTATTATTAAAAAAAAGCAACAATATTTAGCATGCTTAATGTTTGTGCTTTGGTACTATGGACTCGTGTTTTATTTTTTGGATACAGGAGAATGTGTTATTTACAAACCTACTTTTCACAAAAAAATTATGGTAAAATAAAAAAATATTATTATTTTGGGTACATCGGCCACTCACATATGTCGTGCATGAGCTAGGCCAACTGAATCAGAAAAAAGTAAATGACACAAAGCATGGGATACCTCGTAGGTGCCAGCCCAAATGAATCCTTCAGTGTGGTGGGCAGCAAATAAGGCCGCCCAGTCAGCTGCATTGTTCGCCTATCTGTAGTTGTGTGTGACTCCGGAGAGCCTACACGCAGCTAAGAGACTGCGAATATCACGTAACAGCGGTCCGAAGCAGGCACTAGAGCCCCAACCCTGAATCCACTCGACTACTATGGCGAAGACTCCCTCGCGTACGTAATTCCCTCCCATGCTACCTTGAGCTCGCAATAACAACAGAGGTGTCAAATATCCTCTGGCCTCCAGGCGCTATCAACCTGGCCTCGTGGTCCCTAATAAAGAAGCCCATACCTTTAGTGCCCCCTTCCTCACCAATGCTGCCGTCGAAATTCATTTTGAGAAAGCTAGAGGGTGGAGACTTCCAGGTGACCAGAACGGTCCTAGGCGCTACATGAGCAAAAGAGGAGCCCCAAATTTCCTTGACCATCTCAAGTGGCAGCAATGTGGCGGCACGGGTGACCTCCGCTGCACAAAGATGAGCTCGGTCTGCTACCGATCTCGGGTGCTCCATCCTATCCTTGAAGATTTAGGCATTTCTATCCAACCAGCAATGGTAAGCTAAATAGGTAGCTATAGTCCCCAAGTCCTCGGTACCAATCTTCCGCAAAAAAGTCTCCAAAAATAGCAGGAAGTCCTCTATCGACACCCAACCCGGCCAGGGGGGCTGTGGTTCACCTCCATATCTAGACAACCTTGTAAAAAAAATTATTGGATAAACTAAGTTCGTCGTGGATTTATGATGAATTTAATTTTTTTATATGTAATAGCGACATAAGCAAGGATGATTACATCCCACGTTTATGATGGACCTCGTTGGCCTAATAATTTTTTGGTGAGACGTTCCCCGCCGGGTTCAAATCGAAATCTCTCGCTAGCGCATGCACCTGGAAATGCAATGACAACCAACATGCAGCCGTGCAGCCATGAAAAAAGCGTGAAACTCGAAAATCATGCAGCATTTCGCTGAGCCGCGCATGCCAGTTCCGGCCGACCCTAGGCCAGGGGTGTCGGTTTGGTAGGTTGAAGTAAAGCATCACTTCATATCATGCCGACAATATGTTTAACTTTAGCCAAACCGATTCCAGGACAATCCAACCTAAGGTTGACTTTTGTACCACTGTTGGGTTAGGTCTAGGTCGACTCCAGTTATATTATTTCGGTAATTTAATGGGATCTTGGCTATAAATCTACAATCTAATTTGGGGTGAATTAGGTTGGATCCCAACATGGAAATATAAAATTTATTGTTTCTATTTTTATTCTATTGATTTAATTTGGATCGCCATTCAATCCAAGCCAAATCAAGTTTGAAACCAGTTTGGCATTTCCGAAGTCGAGCCCGACTAGTTTAACGATGTCAAGTTTTGAAAGCAAAGGGTTAAATCTACATATCCAAGTGGCGATTCATGTAACAACATCGTATCTATCGAAGGAGAAATATTATTGATGAAAATAATGATATCATCATCACCATCTTCTAGTCTTAGAAAAGAGAAAACAGTTCAAGTTTGCTCCACGTGGAACTTGGAAAGCCTATTTGCGACTGCAATTCACCAAAGTACATAATGAATAGTGTTGCTGGAAAATAGACCCGGAGGTGACCGCGAACCGAGAAGGAGGAACTTCTGCTGTAGCGCGGCGGCGGACGGCTGTCTCCGGCGGACCTGCAAAAAGCCTTTGGCCGGGAATCCGGCGAAGACTCTCTGATGCTTAAGTCAGAAAGAGATTTAGAGATATTTTAATGAAGAAGGTGTTTTCTAGCGAGGGAACAAGATGATCTCCCTAGAGTCCTCCCCTCTTTATAGGAGGGGGTGTAGTAGTTACACGCAATCGGATGTGATTGCGCAAATCTTGGTTTAAATGAATTACCTTAGATGACACGACATTTCAGACTAGCTGGCGATCGGTTGAGATTGCGTAGATTCAAATATTGACAGCCGTTGTGGTGGAGATTTAGGGATTTGATCTTGGATATGGAGGATTTGGTGATCCCTTCCTTAGGCGGACCGGCTTGACTGTTGGTGGAGTCGGGGCCGGCTCGAGGTCAATCGGGCTTTGTTCAGGCGAAACCATGCGTGCCGAGGTCGTGCCTGTCGAAGTCATGCCTATCGAGGTCGTGCTTACCGAGGTCGTACCTGCCGAGGTCGTGCCTGCCGAGGTCGTGTCTGCCGAGGTCATGCTTGTCGGAGCCGTGCTTGCTGAGGCCGTACTTGTTGAGATTACGCCGGATTCAGATGCTTTAATTGTATTTTGTGGAGTGGTTCATTTTTCCCCCATCAAATGGATTTCCAAATTTTAAAACCTATTATATGTTGCAGGATTGGCCACTCGAAAAAAGTAACACAGCAAAGCGGAATTCGGATAGATAATAGTAACCCAACTAATTGATCGTACCCTTAAGCGGGGATTGATCAAACCATGTAGAAAAACATGTGTGCTGGTACTGAAAAATATGTTTCTTGTTTGTGCAAACCATCAAGTATGGAGGTGGAAAGTAGATTCAGAAATCTTCCAAGCTGCCGCCCAAGGACTGGAGATATTTTAGAACGGCCCAAGGCGTTTCAAATCTTAATTATCAAAGAAAAACGCCTTGGATTCTTTGGTCGCATGTCATCATCGATGCAGCAATCTGCCTGCTAGAAAACATTACAGGAACCGCAGACATTTGGCGCCATCCTTGATGGCCGAAGCAAGAATCCCAACGTGATTGAAGAATAATAAAAAAAAAGTTCAACGGCTAGTTCGCTACGCGGTGATTGCTTTGAAAGTCATGCAAAAGCGGCAATGGCAGAGAAGACAAGCAAGGTGGTGGGCCGCTCAGCCATTGGTGGGAGCTGGGGACCGCCGGCACGGGGTGAGGAGAAGGGAGACCGAGTGAAGCCGGGGGATGGGCTACACATCGGATCTCGGAGAAGAAGGTGGAGAATCTCCAGCAGCATTTCATAGCGGTCCTTGAATTGCCGGAAGAGTCGATCAAGGCATCGAGGAAGGCTTGGAAAGACCAGGTGGTGGTCACTCGTAGTCTTGGCCGCCCGAGACGTTGCTCTCTGGGGAAACACAGAGCATGTAGTGGAGGTTGTGCCACTTATCGATGACCACCTCGTTCTTTGCTTCAAGACGGTGGTTGACCGGGATATCGCCCTCATCAACAGCCAGTGAATGGTGACGGGGCAACTATTAGCCATGGAGCCATGGGCTCTTGACTTCATCCTGAGGCTGGACAAGGAGAAGACGACGGTGGTCTAGATTCGGCTGTCAAAGCTTCCAGTGGAATATTAGCCAAGTGAGACGATCTCGCGGATCACCACGGTGGCTGGTTGGCTGCTGGTCATCGTCTCATGGACGGCATAATGGAGCAGCAGAGGATGATGGGCTTCGCTAGGGTCAAGGTGACCATCAATGCCATCGTGCCACTATTTCTTGGAGTCCAAATCAAGGGCAAGGCGAGGGTTTTGTGACAACTCTTTGTTTACTAGAATGTACCCGATTTCTGCTATGGCCGTGGGCGAATTGGGCATGCCGAAGCAACCTGTAAGTTTTCGGCACCGATGGAGGTCCCTTGTCCCCATAGTGGTTGAAACCAATAGAGACTACGGGGTGGTGGTGAGCCAGACCTAAGTTCTATCGAGGAGTCCCGACTGCTGATCTTCGGCCCTTGGTTGACGGCCACGAGGATCCGACCATCATGTGCCATGAAAGGGCCGCCGCGGCTGAGGAAGACGATTGAGTTAACCCCCAAGTCGTCCTCCTCAAGGCCCTCGTCCCCTCCCAACCGACCGAGATTCTCTAGCTCATCGTCGGACTCGGACGGATGGCAAAAGCTAGCAAAGGTGGCATAGAGATGCTCTCCCCGAAAGGATCGGCCGACCAATGAGTGTGTTAACTCGAGCTCTAGGTCGAACACGACTTAGAGCAGCCGTCGAGCCGGGTCGAGTTTCGACTTGTTGAACGATTTGGTGGACTCGACGAACGACTCAGGCAGTGTTGGGTGGGCCACTATGCAGGCTGGCCCAGAGGTGACGATGGTGGGCGTGAGTATAGGCTTGTCGAATAAGCGGCCTAAGAGCCTGGCAACCGAGTCAACCGGGGTGGGCCTAGGCCTGGCGGATTCAGGCTGGCTCGATAACGTGGACAGGGCCACTCGGGCAGATGGGCTAGGCACGCCCAAGGAGCTAGAGCAGATGACTGGGCTTGATCAGGGCCCGGATGTCTGGGATCAAGTGGCCACCCCCCCTTCGCCCCAGCGCTGGCATCCTCCTCGGCGAGGGCAGCTCCCGCTCTAGCAACCCTCAGTTCCTCTCCGACTTCGCCAGGGGTATCGCCTGTTCGGCCTCCCGAGGCCGATTTGGCCCTTTCGACATCGGGTGGCAGTGCCCTAGTCGGGTTGGACTCGATGACGTCGGGTCTTGGGTCGACTCGGGAGGTGGCAGTGCCGGTGTCCTGGTCGGCTGGTGGCGATGGCGAGTCGGCTAGACTCGGGCCCATCTGCAGCTAGATTGGACCACAAAACGGTGGTGAGGAGGGCCATGGTGGCTGTGTTGGAAAGTGCTACGGGAAGAGAAGATGGAGAGGGGTTTGGTGATGGGCCGACCTAGTTTGGTGAGCATTGTATTGGGGCCTCGTGCAACAAGGAATAGGGGTCAGATTTGCAGTATAATGTAGAATGAAGATCCTTGTGTGGAATTGCAGGAGAGCAAGCAAGCCCTCCTTTGATACTTCGTTTAGAAGATTGATCCAGTTGAGTGACCCGAACATCTATTTTTCTTTTTGAGATTAATCTATTTTTTGGCACAGAATGGACATCCTTTTTTTTTTTTGAACAAGGAGTCTAGTAGGTTGGATCCAGCAGAGCGCGGGAGGGGTAGGCGACTATCACATGCTGCTCAGAGATATCCAGATGATGATTGGTCGTGGGATGGCCTTCCACGCCAAGCATGTATATAGAGAGGCTAA
This sequence comes from Phoenix dactylifera, assembly GCF_009389715.1. Classification (NCBI taxonomy): domain Eukaryota; kingdom Viridiplantae; phylum Streptophyta; class Magnoliopsida; order Arecales; family Arecaceae; genus Phoenix; species Phoenix dactylifera. Next base: position 284,342 of record NW_024067969.1, on the reverse strand, counting down.
TGGGACAGCGGATTGGATAGCCTCCTTTGTGGCCAACCACTTTGGGAATACTCTTTAAGTAGGAGAGAGAGGATAACCCGATACACTTCGGAATATATTATTTTTTAACTTGTTTGGGTGTATTCATACATGATAAATCTGTCCTAATGTGTGTGTGTGTGTATATATATATATATATATATAAGTGTACTAGGCACGCAAAGCTTAAAGACGGCTGCAACATAACAGAAGGATTTTAAAGACAAAAAAACTAGACAGCTTGAGAGTCCTATCCATAGCAAGAGGACTTGGAGCGCAGGGGATAGGAACTAGGAAGTCACTTGAGCATCAGCGTCCAATATACGAGCCAAGTCTGGATTCAACCTTTTGACGCAATAAGAAATCATCCTTTACGGCAAAGATCTACCGCTCGTCTTTTAGCTTCAAAACCACGTTGACCTCACGTCGAGACAAGATTTACGGGAGCCCAGGAGGGTCGGTCATTAAATTGTGGCACATTCATAAGTTTATCCCCATCCATACTTTGGAATATCCATTATTTTACTGATTCCTCACGCGCAGTCAAACTGCACAACTTTGACTGAACCAGATCTATCACAAATGTTATCAGAAGAATAAAATCGATGAGGTTTGAGTCTGCTAGAAGCACCATTGTCTACCATATAATACGCCGAACAATGGTTCTGAGTTCAAACACAAAAGTGATTATTTATGAGTAAATAGTTTCGGTTTATCAAAATTGGTTGACTAAGTAGTTCCCAAAAGTGTGGAAATTATGTTTTTTCTAGTGCACCATTAGAAAAGAAATTACTGCTGCATATTTCTACATTGGAGAAATCTATTTGTTCCAACTTCCTCTAATTGAGGGGGGCAAGTGGGGAAACTAAAACAATGAAAAGTACATGCCACAATTTGTTCATAATATGGTTTCCAAGTGACTTCTCTTGTATGTCTCATTTTCTTTAACGAAAGTACAATACTCTAATATACGTGATATATATATATATATATATATATATATATATATATATATATATATATATATATATATATATATATATATATATATTCTAATATGTAGTCTTGCCTTCCCATTCTGGCTTGCTCCCGCATGCATATATATATTGCCTTGTTGTTTTTCTAGAAATCACGGTAATCATACACAGAATCTATTATCACATCGATCGCGGCTTCGATGTTTACCTTTCCTATTTCTTTTGAAAGCCTCTGAAAGAGATCCAACCAGTCTTTAGCAAGTCTTAATTGAAGTCAAAAAACTATCGAGTTTGAAGACATAATAACTATAGCAGAAGTTTATCATTTTCCATCAATATCATTTTCTGTAGCTCCATAAGCCGGTTTATTCAAAATATTTAGATTCATAAGTAAGTTCTCATGGTTGGCAGGTGGAGATAAATCACGACAGCTTTTCACTCTACTATTGGTATGGACAGAGCTCCCTATAATGGTATACTTCTACACCCGCCATACCGGTGCCTTGCGGGCGTCCTTAAATTTTCCAAACATGTGGTCCTCCAAGCCAACTCTCGTCCATTCTTCGTTTAATTTTCAGGAAACATTTCGTCCATTCTTTATCAACTAATTTCTATATAAAACAACCATCATTAAAGTAACAAACTCTCTCTCCGTGCTCGACGAGAAGAGCCTACACAATGTGGAATGACCAAAACGTCAAATTCAAGGTGGCAAAGGTCACAAACACGCGATGTTTTCCTCCAAGAAAGAGTTACATTGAGTTTTCAGAATTCTTTTTGGCATATATACTTTTTTTTATAATCATATCGCAATTATATTTTCACTAGAGAAATAAAAATTTTATATTTCATAAAAAAAATTGGATGTAGACAAGTCCAGAGTTTTTACTGGAATATTTGTTTTTTAAAATTACTTTTAAGCTTTTAGATAGGATACAACAAGATCTTTCTCTTTATTAAGGACATAATATATATTTTAATTTTACTGTAAAAATAAATACTTAATGAAATATAAGCCATTTTGAAATCTATTAATTTTTCATGGACAACTAAATATACAAAAATTATTTTTTTACATATTATATATTCAGACATCAAAATTTTTTAGAAAAAAATATTTTAATGATAATTTTTTTCCACCAACTAAATCAACAAACTTAACTATTCAAACGGTTCTCATCCTAAGTGTGTTGGTGACTTTGTAGCGATCCTGAGAAAAAAGCCACTTTATTTTATAATGCGACTGCGGGATGAGCTCGTCGACTTCTTTGACATCTAAATTTTAAATGTGAATGGCGTAATTAGCTTTGTGATCGAGGCAGGCTACTTGATTCTTTCGGACCACTGGCTGGATAAAGGCAGAGTTTGTTTCCAAGCAACGTGTACCTACCCGATTTGAAAACCAACGTTGCGGTAGTTTGGAAAAATCACTGAGAAAAGTCACCACTTGCTTCATCTAGTGGCGCACTTCCCGGTACCTACAAGCGATTACGACGCACGGCACCAGGAAAGTGACTTCTTCGTTGATATTTTTGGAATCATTTGAATATTTTTTTTGGAAATAAAAATATTATAATCGTGCGAGCAACGCAAGCTGTAAACCCAAGAGGAACTTTACGTAGACTTGCAATATAAATTTTCCATAAGGAGAAGCCTCAACAATGGTTTTTTTTTTCCCGCTAAGGAAGCCTCAACAATATTTGGAATCAAAATTATTTTTATTTATTATATATAGATATTATTAATTTAATAATTTTAAAATATAATATTTTGTTATATTTTATTTTAATTATTTTTTAATCACGATCTAGGTTCAAATCGATGATGTTTGAGTCAAATCGAGTTGAGATAGTTTTTTTTCTTAGTTGAGTCGAGTTTAAACTCGAATATTAAGGCTCTCCTAAATTACTCGGCTCGGCCCGCCCCAGTTGCATCTCTAGTCATGAGGGATATTGGCACTACTTGGCAATCACCTACTTCCATATTGGACAAGTGAATGGGAATAGAAATTTAGATATAATCTACAATATATTTGAATAAAGAATCAAAATTATGACCACTGTTATGGTGGTTGGTTGAGGCATTGAGCGGCAATGTTCCGAGCAGTGATTGCTCTAAGTGCTTGAGACTAGCTCACTCTATAGATTATCATACGAATTACTAGTTTGAAGAAGTTCAATTACAAGCTTGTGGCTTTGCACCATCGCGGAAATGAAATAATTTCTTGCTTAAACATTTAAGAAACAGGTGCATCAAGTTTGATGAAGCCCTAACAAATGGTCATGCAAGAAGACAATCTTCACTCTCCTTTTATTTTTATTATTATTATTATACATAGAAATCCTTTTCAATTTGGTGGCACGCCCAAGCTAAGTTGGTACCAAACTTCTTCCATCATTATGCACGTCATATCAGAAATGGCACCAAAATCCCTATACCTACCAAACACAGACTACCAGGAATAATTGCACCCTTCAGGATCTTTGCCCTGTCGCTCTCGGTGTAGAGATCTTGAAATCAAGCGTCCTACGTTGGATAAAATGCACGCTGCTTGCTGAAGAAAGGAGGACATGATTGAAGATGGATTTTTTTTTTCGATTCAGAACGAACTGGACATTGTTCACCGATGCTGTATTGCTGGTCATGTGTTTATGGTGCATGGATCTAATCCACGAAAAGTATCAGATTTATTAATCCTCTTGGATCAATGGGAGTTTATGCGGGTCAAAAAAAAATTTCTTCTCAAGAAAAAGAAATAATAGCACAAGGTGATGTTGAAAGATGTTTTGGTTTGTTTGAAAAATCTAGCACAATTGGGTTGGATTTTTCATAGGATATAGAGATTATATAGTTTATTTAAGTAAGACTGATATCAACCAATTCCTCTCCGGCCCAAATTTAGTGGGATGAAAAAAATCGACCTATAAAGATCTTTTTCTACCTTGCAGTCCAACAGGCTCATTAATAGAATTTAGGCCAAGACTATAATGGACCTTTAAAAGAAAATAGGTTGGACAGACCAACAGGCCTGATTGCTATAAAAAATCAGTCCAAATTTGTTGGATTTCCTAAACAGACCCTTAGTTGGATCATTTCGTGCTTCGGTAAGAAAATCGTATAGTGACAAATAATTGCCATAAAGATTGTTCATCAAAGCAATATTTTGAAATTTCCAGGTTTTCGATCTCAATTGAGAATAGCAACCAATAACTAGTTAATTAAGGAGAGGAAGATGAAAAAATACGGAATTGTATCAAGAACTATGTACAAAAAAGTAGGAGAATATCCTCAAAAAAATAGGAGAATATCCTCAGAAAAGAACTATCATTGTCAATCTCAAAAATCTGATTTTCAATATCAAAACATACGGAAAAACTGTCACCATTACTATCCCTAACTAAAAAAGTGTCATCAGAGATCAAACTCCAAATATCCCAGATATTAAATAAATAATCAACATTTCTTGACTCGAACCTAGATAAGTTCAATGCGGGTGAACTCCAATTCAGTTCACACTAACATCTGTTCTTAGTTTCCTCTCCAGGAATAATGATGTTAAATCCATCATTTTGTTCAAGCATATTTGCAGAGGAAAGCATTATCCTAGTTACTAAGCCATGATCTCAACCTCTAATTAGACAAGCCCTAGGGCAAGTTATCTTGTGCCGCATAATCCAGGATGTGCCTAGGAAGATCTCATGTAGGCTAAGAACTTTGTTGGCCCTCCTTTTCTCCCTCGGGATGGGATAGAAAAAGGCACAAGTTGATGGCTGGGCTTGGAATACAGATGCATGAGTGTGCCACCAATGTCCAAGCCGAAAAGGAATAGATGGTAATGGATCCTGCTATCTTAATTTTGAAGGACTTTTACTACTGGGTGCCGCCTTCTTAGAGAAAGGAGCAGCTAATGGCGGCTAGAACTACGAATTAGGAACTAAAGGTTAAAAATAATTGAAAGACAAATTTAAAACGATAAAAATACTGATTATTGATTTATTTGGAGGAAGGCCTTTTCTCAGAATTTCAACAAAATATTTATATGCATATTTCTTAAACTGCTGGACAGTTCTCATTCAAGCATTGACATCTATCTTCCCCAATTACCATCGCATATCCACTTTCTTATCTGACAGTTGCTGTAGCAGGTTCCAACCACATCTCCACATCTCACATCCCAATCTTTCAGTAACTGTTTCCACCTCTCTCATCATGCTTCTAAACCCTAATATGTATTAGGCTGATTTCTCCGTATAAGGCATGATCAGCATTTAAGTCAATACTTAGTCCCTTCATGCGCCATATTTACAAGGGCCATACTTGTAACTTTTATATAACTCGGCCTGGTTCGACCTACTTCCTTTAGTCATAAGTTGGCCTGTCTCGTGTGGCATCTCATGACAATTCGATAGGCCTACTATAGTTTAATGCCCGAATTTGGTCTTTTGCCGTCATTTTAGCTGATCCTCATGTTCTTAAGCATATAATGCGCACGATCCTATCCAACTCTTTCATATTCGTGCTATTAAATAAGTACAGAACCTTCACCCTACTTTTCATTACCAAAGTAAGAGTCTCTCATTATTATCCGATTTCTAGCATCGTCATCATATGGTCATTATCAAACCGACCTTTGGATACGTATTTTGGATTAGACTATAGTGCAAATTAATGTACAGGCACACCTTTTGCAGGTTATCACAATCAGGATATTTAAAACTGAATTACGCTGAAACATCAATAAACCCTTAAAATTGCCCAGGCGGAATAAAAAATGACAACCGCCAAAACTCAAATATGCTGAAAGTAAATTCCAGAACCAAACTTATTAGCATGCGAGTCAATAATCCAGCTAAACAGCGACAAGCACCTGAAGGCAAGAGCTCAAAAAGTTTCAGAAGCCAGCCAACTCGTCATAGAATATCTTCCTGAGCCTCGGCATATTCTCCGGCTCCAGCGCCACCGCCAACGAGAGACCACCATCGTCTCCGGGGTTGTTCATGATGTACACCAGCCCACTGAATTGCAGGCACGCGCGCCCCATGAACACTGGCTTCCCCCATCCAAAGTCGGCCTCATAGATCGGCAGCCCCTGCCAGCTGATCACCCACAGATCAGTGCCCGGCATCGCCCACCTACCCTTCTGCAACCCCCTCACATCCTCGAGCTGCTCCAAGTAGTCTACGAGCGACCGGATGAATTCGTCATTTAATCGAACGGTTGCACCATGGATCATGTCCGCGCTGAACTCGAGTGGATTGGACAAGACTTCTCCGGCCGTCGCAACTGCCGACGTCCTGAAGATGGCGTTGCCGAGATAGCCTTCTGGAAGTGGGGGCTTAACGCGAGCGCGCGCATCGGCGGTCATGTACAGTCGGGTTTCCAGATCGCTTGAAAGCTGGCGGGCCTTGCACGCGCAACGCCACACGTGGGCGACGACCGCTTTGAAGGTGGAGAGGGGCTTCTTGCCGCCGCCGACGTTCTTGAGGGAATTGAGCTGGTTCTTGGATAGCTTTAGGATGGCGGAGTCGAAGGGGCATTTGCTGCCGCTGGAAGGCTTCGCTTGCGGCTTCTGCGAGTATTCGACATGGTCGAGGAGCACGGTCGGTGGAGACCGAGCTCGGAGAAGGGTGCGGTCGAGGTAAGGGGGGACGGCGAGCTCGATGCCTCGGGCAATTTCGGCCCATGAGTTGGCGAAGTGTAGTGCGCCGAGCCCGTCTGCGGCGGTGTGATGCACGGCGGCGCCCAAGCACACCCCACCACACTTGAAGAACGTTACCTGCAACAATTTGGATACGGTTTCAGAGATACGGTTTCGGATGATGGTTTCTGTGTTTGTTCGTTCGACGAATTCAAGTATTTGTCGAACACAGCTGTGGAAAGAGGACGTAAAGGAGAGCGACCGACTCCACATCGTGATGGGTCCAATTATTACCTCCACATTGTGACGATGTTACCTGATATATGTTTCCAAATCGTTATTACCATTGTAACCGATGGAATGTAGCATAAATTAACCAACTCCACATTGCGATGGGTGATGGGTCCAACTGCAAACCCCTCCAGCCGGATGGGCTAAGACCAAGACAAAAAACTGGTAGGTCATTTGACCCTTTCCAAGGTGGTAGTTGTTGCTGTCGAATCCGGATCGAGATGGGAGTATAGCTCGGACGACCCTAAGATTGGCTGAAGATGAATAGAGCACGTTGGTTAACGCATCGGGTGTTAGTCTCCTCTGCTGGTGGCCTTCAAGAAGTCCGCTTGCCTAAAGTTTCCGACAGAAACTCTCCGATGCCTAAGTAAAAATAATGAGATAATAGTATAAAAAGAAGAGAGTTTCGGAAGAGGGTGACTCTGTGAGTAATATTGCATGTGTTATATCTTGCATACCTAAGGTCCTTGGGCTGCTATTTTATATAGGGGAGCTCATCTTGTTGTTATCTAAGCTGATGTAGCATGTAATGATGGTCAGGCAACGGTTGGTAATATGACCACGGTGTGGGTGGTAAGCAATACTAGTGGGGCGCAGGCCATGGGGTTACCAATACTGTGAGCTGCCAGAGCTGTCGGTTCTTAGGACTATTAGTCTTTGTTGACACATGTTTATTGTTTTTCTCGGTCAATGGCTCCCTCTAGGTCGGGACCGAAGTTGCTCACCTTAGTTGGTTTGCTGCTCTGCTGGTGCCAAGGTTGTTCTCTTCGGTTCATGTTGGAGGTCAACATGGTAGATCTGGTCCGATATCAAAGTGTCCAACATTTCTCCCATCACTTGTCTCTCACTTCTAAGGCCAAATTCAGCCGATGAAAGTCGAGCCGTCATCTCGATTGAGAGTGAGACCTTCGTCAGGGGAATTAGGTGTGCCGATTGGTCCGCCCAAAGCGTCAGCAGATCTGGGCCATCTCTAGACATCATCATGCAGGGCAATTTTGCGACTTCATCATTGTGGGGTGACTCCAAGGCATTATTAATTCAACGATCCGGCGGATCACTCACGTCGTACCACGGGTTGACGCGTGGCTTGATCTGCTTGGATAGCCGGACCGACGCTTCGATCGGGACCATCCGTGTGCCCCTATATAAGAGCGTCCCTAACGTTCAACCTCAACTTCTTGCTCCATCTGAGTCCTCTAATGTGCACGCTCTAGGGTGGTGCTTCGGCGAAGTCCTTCATCTCCGAATTCGGTGCCCTCCGTGCTTCTCCATTCTCGGTGGGTTTACGCTCCTTGACTACTCGGTCATTTTCTTGTCTCCTTCGTCTCTTCATTCTTCTTCATCCTTCCCATCATGAGTAATAGTGAAGTTAATACCTCGAAGTGGAGTCGGTCGCCGGACCATTCTCCCTAGGCTCGACAGCCATCACCTTCGGCTGAGTCTGAGGTCCAATTGGGACCGGACCATGAGGCATCCATCCTCACATTAGAGGAGATGGACCTCGTCGGACACCAGCATTTTATTCTTTCCGAGTTCGCCTTTAAGCTCATCGGTCCCAATGACCAGGTTACCCCACCTCTTTCTTGGCTCATCTTATACGAGAAGACTCTGTGGGCTAGGCTGAGGCTACCTCTCCATCCCTTTTTTGTCAAGCTAATGAGGGCTTATAGCCTCGTCCCAACCTAATTAGTTCCGAACTCCTAGCGGGTCTTCCTCGTCTTACTCTCTTTTGTTTTCTCTAGGACATCCAGACCTTATTTCTCTTTTTCGGAGGTACTTCACTATGAAGAAGCATTCTCAGAATAGCAATTAGTGATACTTTTCTCCTCGAAAAGACTGCCAGCTGATCCGAGGTACTCCCTCTTCCATCTAAGGATGGAAAGAGAGGTTCTTCTTTGTTTACTCTGAGTAGTTATGGGGGTTCGAGACTGTGTGAAGGGTACCTCGAACCGACCTAAGTCGGCCCCCAAGGTTTGACTAGTGACAATCAAAGGGTCTTGGATAGGCTTCTAGAATCTCGAGCCAAGATTCCCGCACTGAAGCAGCTGTTGTCCGAGGAGACTCTAATTAACATCGGTCTGAGCCCGGCCGACCCCTTGGGTAAGCTCCTTCTACACTCTTCCTCTATCTTCCAGCCTTGTTGCATTTCTTTCTGACCTCATCCTTGGTTTTGCAGTTCTCGTTACTATGAAAACCGACCTTATGCTGATTCGTCGAGGCTGTCGCCGAGGTTGGGCTCCCCTAGAAGAAAAGGCTAAGAGGGGAGCCCTCTTCGTTTGTTACTGCCAAGGTCAGGGTCCCTTAGAAGAAAAGGCCGAGGGGGGAGACCTCCTCGGCTGCTGCCGCCGAAGTTGCCACCATGATTGCCACCGAGGCTCTGGCCCCCAAGGCCCATGGCTCGGCTTGGTCTCGCTCGAGATCGCCCGTTCGCAAGGAGTGACCTTCCTCTCTGGGTCGCACCCCCTAGGTTTACTCCCTAGCTGGTCTGTTTGAGAGTCGGACTCAACACTAACAAACTCCATGGTGGCAATGTTGTTCGTCAAGGCTATGCGGATCCCGACAAATAAGAAGGCTGTAGGCTCCATTGACATTGTCGAGTTCTTCGATGAGGCTTTCGCCACGGTCATCTGGGTAGGCCTCTAACTTGCAAATTCTCATGAAGTCTTTTACTTTGGTCACTTACTCTTGTTCTCCTTTCCAGCATGCTCACGTGATCACCGAGATGCAGTGAATGGCCTCGAGGCTCTTGAGGCACTGCGCGGCACTCAATGGATAATGGAAAGCTGCCAAAGAGCAGGCCAAGGCTACCAAAGTGAAGGGCAAGTCAGCTGAGGATGAGATTAGGTCAGTAGAAGCCAACGTCTCGGCCGCATAGGCTTAGGCGGAAGTGGAGAAGGCCCAATTTTCTATGTCCAGAGAGGCCCTCAAAGCCGCCGATGAGAGGGTAGTAGAGCCTTCTGCAAGGCTAGCTCAAGTCGAGTAGAGGGCCAACGAGGTCGAGCAGTGAACCAATGAAGCCAATCAGCAAGCTACCGAGGCCAAGGAGTAGGTCTTTCATGCCGAGGTCGCAGAGGTAGTAGAGGAGTACCACACCTTAGAGAGGAGTTTTGAGACAAAGCCTTGGAGAACATGACACACACCTTCGGGAAGGGCTTCAAGGCATGTCGATCTCAAGTCAAAGGCTTTTTTCCGGGATGGACTTCTTCGGCCTCGACGACGATAATGACGATGACAACATTGGTGAAGGCGGGGGTGGTGGAGAGGGCGACCCTGTCGACGGCGAAGGTGGCGACTTCGGCCAAGGTGGAGGCGCCGACTGGGGTGAGGGCGAAGGATAAAGTCTCTCGCCTCATCATTTTTTTACTTGCTCTTTCTATTCACTTGGGTAGGCTGAGCTTGATGTACTTTTCTTTTTGTTCAGCCTCTACTCAGGTCAGTGTAAAGATTCAAAAGTAATGAAATAGAAAAATTTTCCAAAAAAATCTGGCTTTAGCTTTCATCCTTCCCGCGTACTTTTGCTTGTGTTCAGGTTGTCGCCCCAAGCTTTGACTTTCTATATGGTTCCTTTTATTCGAGCTCTGCCAAGCTCAAAGTATTCACTAAAAGATAAAAAAAAAGTAGAGAAATTCCTAAAGTATCCATCTCCGGCCTTTATTTGTGTCTGACAACTTCTTGATTTGAGATTGAGTTGTCGCACCAAGCTCTTCCCCTTGTGGGGCTTTAGCATGTCTTGGCTCCTCGGTTGATCTTCACAAAGTTCATCTCACAAAGAATTTTGAGTGTGCTCGGTTGAAGGAAGTCCTAGGTCGGCCCGAGCTGTCTCCTTTCATCCCTGGACTATGGTCTCAAGTAGATTGAGATCCAAGAGGAATTTCGACTGGGCTCGGTCTTCAGTTCGGGCCGTTTCTAACTTAAGGCAGTCGGTCGACATGCCAAACCTTCGGTATGGGGATATGTATTTTGCTCGGGCCATTTTCGAACTAAGGAGTTCGGTAGGTACATAAGCCTTCAGCGCGGGGCCCGGTCATCCACTTGGGTCGCTCGACCGGAAGATGCCGATTAACACGCCAAGCCTTCCGCACGGCGAACGGTCTTCCACTTGGGTCGTTCGACCTGAAAAGGCCGATTGAAATACCAAGCCTTTGGCGTTGCGCCCGGTATCCTGCTCGGGTCATTCGACCTGAAAAGATCGATTGACATACCAAGCCTTCGACGCGGCGACTGATCTCTTGCTTGGGCCATTCGATCTGAAGAGGTCGATTGACATGCCAAGCTTTCCATACGGCAGCCGGTCTTCCACTTGGATTGTTCAATCTGAAGAGGTTGATTGACACATCAAGCCTTTGGCGCAGTGACTGATCTCCTGCTTAGGCGGTTCGACCTGAAAAGGTTGATTGACATGCCAAGCTTTCAGCACTGCGGCCAGTCTAATCATCTCTGGGGTATGCTCATAGAGGCATCTCTAAAGTTGGCTCCTAGAGGAAATTTGAGTGGGGTCGGTCTTGAGGAAGCTCCAGACGTCCTCAAGGTGTCTCCTTTTTAGGGGTCAGGTATTCTCAGGTGTCTCCTTTTTAGGGGCCCAGGCGTCCTCGGGGTGTCCCAAATCAAACTGAATTTCCATAGTTGTCAGATCTAAAAGACAAACGCAACAAGAGAATTTTTATTAGAAATAAATTTGGACTACAATATGCCTTACTAATAATAGGTGTGAAGGCTGTCGGAGTTCCAAGCCCATGGCATCGGGGCACCATCGAGGTGCCCCAACCCGTATGCCAAAGACCTTCAGTTGCTGCATTCTGAGCTCCTTTGAAGGCTTAAGTCTGGTGAAGAGCACCTCATATCTAGTTTCATTTTTCGAGGTGGAGAATTCGAACTGGAGAGTAAACTCCGTGACTACCTCGCCAGGGCCGATAAGTATGGGACCAACCCTGCTGCCCCCCAGGCCTAGTGACCCATCCACGTGTAAATTCATGGCCACTCTATGGTCTTCTTTTTAAGGAGTTCGGCTGCTCGAGGCACTTGGGTTCTCGGCAGATTTGTCAGCGATGGTGTTGTTGATGCTTGCTATCGGATGATTGTTGATTTGCTCCAGAGGCAGCGAATCAAAGGCCGGAGCGGGCGCACCTTGGCCCTACCGAGCGCGTATATACCAGTCCAACAGCCCAAGCTGGATGAGTGCTTTGATTTTATCCTTGAGCTAAACGCACTTTTTGGTGTCGTAGTTGCAGCCTCGGTGGAACCGATAATACTTCTTCTGGTCTCTCTTGGTCACTAGGCATTTCTTCGAATGTGGAGAGTGTAGGTAGCCTTGACCTTCGATCTCCATGAGGATCTAGGTCCTTGAGGTAGTGAGAGGGGTATACCTCTCAAACTTCTGAGGGGGGCTCTTGGGCCATCGCTAGTCCCTCTTACGCTGGGGTGAGACACTCCTTGGCTCTCCTCATGCCCCCTCTTACCTCCTCGGGGAGGGAGGGTCTACCGTCAGAAGACTTGCGATATGAGGCCATGGCTTCCTCTGCATTAGTATACTTGCCAGTTCGCACCTGCATTTCGATAAGTCGACGAAGAAGCGATTTTTCATAGAGAAGAGAAAGCTTAGCGGCCGCAGGCTGCTCTTCATCACTGACATCGTGACCACTGATCCAGGTCGTGGACCTCCAGTGCCAGCGTATTGAAGTGGTCGATGTATTCTTTAAGGGACTCTTTCTTCCTCTGCTTGATATCGAGCAGTGCATCCAAATCGCGACGTCGTCTTCAGGTGGAGATGAAATATGTCATAAAGAGGCGAGCGAGTTGTTCGAAGGAGTGGATGGACTTGGGCCGAAGCCCGGAGAACCAGAACTAAGCCGTCTTGCAAACAGTCATAGGGATGCCTTGCAACAGCATGGTGTCGATGGCTCCATGAAGCATCATGAGGGCCTTGAAGGTCTCAAGGTGATCTAGAGGATCTAAGGTACAGTCGTACGAATCTACTAGAGGCATCTTGAACCAAAGTAGGATCGATTCCTCCATGGTCTACCTGGTAAAGAGAGGCTATGAGAAGAAGTTGAGATCATTGTTTGCCCTCGGAGCCTATCCATTGAGGGCATAAATTTTTTGGCCCATTTTCTCAATTCTCCTATCAAGGTTGGCATCTCGCTGGGGCGGGAGCTCCACGAGGTAAACAGACGAGAGGCTCTAAATGGTGTCTTCGCAGAAGCAGGGACTTCGAGTGCAGCGCTTCCCATTCCGGCCGGGATTGCTTCGTAGAGTATGCCGGCTTTGATGAGACCACTCCGGATCTTGATGTTGAGAACGGTGGCTGACCAGGCGCATGTTGTGCGCTGGTGACGGAGGGTGAAGGCTTGGCTGGCTGGATTCCGGTTAGACTGGCTCCGGTCGTGTCGCTACTTACTACAGGCCTTGGATCACCATGGCCAGTGCCTGCACCTGTTGAATGAATTGGTTGAATTGCTCATTGCCTATAGGCACGGCGGGATGTGCAACGATCCTCGGGAGGTTGGAGTGCAACGTTGCAAGGCACGTGATGCACCTTGGGCTCCTCACGACTTCATGCTTGTTGTCTCTTCGCTAGATGTCGATGTAGTTGGGGCAAGGTCCTTTCTCTAGCGCTATCTATTGCCACCAAATCTAAACCGATGTGAGAGCGCGCTTGGACAACCTTGTGGTTAGCTGGAGGCTGGTTGACACGTTGGGTGCCGGTCTCCTTCGTTGGTGGCCAGCAAGAAATCCACTTGCTGGAAAGTTTCCGACGAGGGATCCTGCAATATATAAGTCAGAATAACGAGGCAACAGTATGGAAGGAAGAGAGTTTCAGTAGAGGGTGACTATTAGGAATATTGCATGTGTTATATCTTGCGTACTTGAGGTCCCTCGGGCTAGCTCTTTATGTAGGGGAGCTCATCTTGTCATTACTTGACCTGACGTGGCATGTAATGATGGCCAGATAACGACCGATAGTACAACCGCGGTATGGGAGTAAGTCTGCGTGGGTAGGAAGCAGCGCTGGTGGGGCACAGGCCGTGGTGCTGCCACGACTGTGAGCTGCCAGAGCTGTCGGTTGTTATGACTGTCAGACTTTGTCGACACGTATTGATTAAATTATGGCTCCAATATCCACATCGAAACTGGCCTAGCTAAAGATTGGGTTTGGCCAAGCGGATTGGGTTGAGAGTTCACATAAGTAGTGTTTGGTTAGCTAGATCCAAGTTTGAACTTGTTTTTCCTTGGGCTGGGTTTGGGTCAGGCTTTTTGGGTAGGAACGATGCTTTGTGTACCCTAGCAAGTACCCCAAAGCTTACCTTGACAGGGTTTTTTGTGAACCTGCAGGAGTAAAATGGGTACTATAGTCCCTTCCCACCTACCCATTGTGTATGGGGTACTAAGCCGGGTCTGCTCTCATCTTGGCTACACATTGGTGTACACACAGTAGTAATTTGGTTAAATAATATATCTTTATATCTACAAGCATTGGGTTGATGCAATCGCAATTGGATTGTAGGAATCAGAAGTATATAATGTATACCATATAGCTACTTATCATAGCAAAATCCCTAGGAATTTAGAGCATTTCATGTGATACCTACGTTAGATCAGCCCCATCTTGGAGGCAAATCGACCAACAAATTATAGATAAACTTCCAACTAATATTAGAATAACAATGAAGCATCAAAGATAGAAGAGTTTGCTGTTAAAGAAAGGAGAAGAAATATTGAAATAAAGCAACAGAAGAAAACTGACCTGAAACATGACTAAGATGCACGGTGGGTCGCCGGACTCCACCGACGGCACCAGCAACTGCCTCATCTCCGTCGATGGCGCGAAGTCCCCAAACTCATCAACCGTCGAGTCGGAGCGGGCAACGACGAAGAGAACCCCCTCCCCTGTGCACTGGATCTCGACCCGGCCCTCCCGGCTCACCCCAAGCCGGCCGGCCAGCGGGTAGAATGGCACCAAAGCCTTGCCCAGAGCCGCCTTCATGGCCTCCGCCGAGAAGAAGTTGGGGGCCCCGTTGGGCCGGTAGAAATAGACCGTTGGCGTGTGACCCCGGGCCACCAATAGATCCAGGTTTGATAGCCAGATCTCATGCTTTGGGGTGTCGTCGCTCGGAGTCACCAAGCCGGTCTCCAATATCTCCACCGTCTTCCCCATTCTTCGAACTGATGCTATCTCTCCTCCTCTATCGGTAGTGTTGTAACGGAGCCCCTACCGGATCCTGTTATCTGTGGGAATAAAATAGTTACGAAATTTTTTTAAGACACTCAGGCCCCTACCATCAGTGATTTAAATGTGCGGTCCCCTCCATGATAAGGTGTCCCGCAAGAGAAATTATATCCCATATCTGGTGTACCAGCTCAACGGTGCACCAAACCAATTACTTTCCCCTTACTTCTCCCAACAATATAAAAGGGAACCGGAAGAAACCAAAAGAAAGTATAAAAAAGAACGTCAAACGAAAGTATAAAAAAAAAGAACGTGAAAAGAAATTATTAAAAAAAATTTACTCAGCCCCTAATCTCACTCTCATTCATGACCGTATCTCCTTTTCCTTTTTCTTCTTCTAGAACGAATAAATCATACAATGCGGATATAAATATATTTAAATTTTTTTTAAAATAACAATTTTTGAGATGCACCGGATAACTTTTCTTTTCCGTCCAAAAAATATCTTCAAAATAGTTAACTACATAAGATACTATCCAAATCACTGCTCTTTTTTTTTTTTTTTTTTTTTTTTTTTGGGTTGGGGGGGGGAGGGTGAATCATATCTCACGAGTACGGCTTCTTGGGCAATCCTTCTCCAACTCTACCGCCATCTCTTTCTGGAGCTTGACAATTCCTCTAACCCCTGCAAGTCCAAGCTTGGTCCCTCCGGCCAAATTGACACATGTCTCGTTTCTGGATCCACGCGGTCCCCCGTCGGGCATTTGTCGTCATCGGAGGAAGAGGCCGCCTGGGTGTACGTCCGAGTTCACATGGGCGACGTGGATGCATTATTTCCAAGGGATAAGGGAGCGTAGGCCGTGCCGAGACGCACGATATAGACGGCGGGCATTGGAAGCGATACGCTACAAATAATCCTTCAAATTATGTAGTGACACGTGGGAGATAGATGAGCAATCATCACGTACCGTATTACCTGGAGGAACTGCAGCCGTTCGTCTGTCTGATTCTCCGCACGAATCATAAGATCGTGATGGGCTACCAGCTCCGCCCAGCAATGCATGTCGCGATATGGGACAGCGCTGGAATAATTCGCACCTTCTTTGTCACCTTTTTTTTTTAATATCCAAAAAAAAGTTAGGAAAGTGAGAATGTCGTGCTTTCATTTGTAGACCTCACGAATCACACCATTATTCGGGTAGTTCAGATATCATAGATTAACGGTTACTAAATGACCATTACAATATTTCATTAATATTTTATAGTCACAGAATCATTCACATGAAGCCTGTTTGCCGTGACACAGTTTTTTGCTCAATAGCAAATGGCTTACCTTTACCCGATGAAGAGCGGTGGCTTAGGCCAATCAAGCTATTTCATGGTCTTGTTTAACTTGATTTTTTATTTATTCTTAAGAAAATATGAAGATATCTGCAATAAAAGACAAAATATTAAGTAGGACTCAATAGGAGTTTTGAATCTAAATTGATCCACATATCATTGACTTAAAATCAGAATAGATAAGGGCGTATTTCGGAATCCAGAGTGCAATGGATTTCATCCCTAATCAATTCACAATGCTGGGCCCTTTGATTTCTAGATATAATTTGAACCGGATCTCGAGATTTTATCTCTAAAACTTCAAATTATGGATTGCTGTGTCATTGAGAACATCATGTATGGATTTTTCTTATAGAGTATGCTTGATTGCAAGGACAGCCATGGAAGGTATTTTTAAAGAACTATAAATAAGGTTTCTAAAAAAAATATTATTATTCAATATAAATGCACAATTCACTAGAAAAAAAAAAGTCTTTCAAGCGTTTTTCCTCGTAACTATATATACCTTAACGTAAAATACGATCAATAATTTTTGAACAACTTAATTCCTCCCATGCTAGTGAAAATGTACATGTGCAAGTTACATTACTCACCACTCAAATACAGCTCTTTTGAACAACTTTACGGTTTGCAATGCTAGAAACGTTTTTGGAGTGAATTTAGTCTATTTTGGCATCCCATGAAGAGCACACAAAGCTATGAAACTATTGGGAAAGCATATCTCTTGCAAGTTCCATCTACCTATCAAATGAGCATTATATTTCGGAATGGGAAGGGTTTAGGCAGTTAAAGACAAAAAAAAAAGAAGGAGAAGATTGGTCAAAGAAATTGTTAACCAATCAAAATGCAAAATAGTATGCTTCTATCGACGGCAGAATCATTTCCTCAGCATGCAGGAGGAAGTTTGATGACTGGAGTTTTGTAAAAGCTACAGGCACTTCGGGAGGCATTCTTGGCAATTGGCGAAACTTTTCGCTATGGAGTTTTCTCATTAAGCTGTTTGCGTTCGCGGAATTTTAGTGGAGCCTCAAACAATTGGCTCGTTTGTTACATGGAGACAAGAACACAGTTTTTTTCCCACCATAGAAAGCTTTAGGAAGAGAAAGAATACTATTCACTGTACTCGACATCAAGAGAAGATCACAGAAGAGCCATATCAGATACAAGCTGCTTTTGTAAGTTACTGCTCAAAACTATTGGGGCCAACCTCACAGACTGAAATTACAGTGGATTGGAACAAATTTTTCTCAGACTGTACCTAGCCGTCTTCTTTCTTTTCTTTTTCTAGGTTTTCCTCTGTGTATATACTTTTGTTCAAATAAAATAATCTGGGTGGTTCAAAGCCCCTCTTTTCCATCCAAAAAAGAAAAAGAAAATGTACTAGTGTACAACTTGTACACCGTGGGTGTGGGTTCTCAGATAGCACAGACAGCATTTTTTTTCGTTTGTATTGACGGTGCCATCTTTCGAGCATATGGACAATGCTATCTTGCAGACGCTTGAAAAAACTGTAACTAAAACCTTGACTCGAAGCGGTGCATATAGTTTGGATTGGATCAAGGCCGGGGATTGATTTAGAATCAATCCATTTCAATTTCTAGAAGAGAGATTGTCACGCCCCCGGCACAGTAGCTTGTGACAGAAAGGACATGTAAGGCCTACTTTTTGATTCATAGATATTAATG
This sequence comes from Phoenix dactylifera, assembly GCF_009389715.1. Taxonomy (NCBI): domain Eukaryota; kingdom Viridiplantae; phylum Streptophyta; class Magnoliopsida; order Arecales; family Arecaceae; genus Phoenix; species Phoenix dactylifera. The sequence goes on along the minus strand of NW_024067969.1, from coordinate 266,228 downwards.
CCATTCCAAACTCAGATAGTCATAGAAACAAATAATTTAATTTATTTATTTAGAAAAATAGTTCACAATCACTAATAATAAGAATATGTTCAAATTAATTTTATTTAAGGAGAGCTAATTAATACCTTCTAAATCCTAAACTCTTCACTGCTTGGTCACAAGATCCTTCTATTCTATTGTATTTGAAAAAAATTAGAAGAGAGAGAATGAGTTTTACGGGCTGAGTAAGTTGCCAAAATTTCTAGTGAGATCAATTATAAAATAATTTTTTTAAAATATAAACAATTTAACAACATTAACATGCCTTCATCAATTTAATTTTTTTTTCAAAATATACCATAAATAAAGGTAAATCATAAACTCTCTATCAGCTTTTGATGACTACAGCCATGATCGGCCTCGTGGCAATATCCAAAAGAGACTAGCCCACTGAATGTAGAACATGCGATCCATCAGCGTGTGCCATTGACCAACCTTAACTAGCTAAGTCTGAAGAGAACTAGCTCCGAATCACATGGCCTCGATTCGTCCCATGATAGGGCAAAGAGACTAATTCTGAGAATAAAACATATGAACCATCAGCGTGTACCAATAATAAGGCTTGACTAGCTAGGCCTAACAGAAATAGTTTTTGACATGTGGCAATAATCAGTCCATTGGCTAGACTCAAATCATAGTCAAACTAGAGGATTTTCATAATATTAATAACAACCAGTTTCTCATATATAATATAACGTACATAATTGTTGTCAACAACATAAGCAATGTTAACCATAATTTTACAATAATCGGAAATTCATGCAGAATTGAAATAAGAGTAATCATCTCTTTCCAAATATTATGTAGTATTAAAACATGCATATCAGCTTATTTCAAACTTTGTTATTAAGCAAATAAATCAATGTTTTCATAATCATGCCAAAGTAAGAATTTATGCTTGATCCATAAATGTTGAATTATTCTTGTTATATAAACATGTATAACACTCATAATAATGCATAATTTTCCAAAATTATCAAATTTTAAATATTTTATTTTCAATCATACATTCAAAACTAGCAAATATGTATTACAATTAAAATACATGGCATGCACTAAAAATCACCAAAGGTAAAGAAAACTTATATTCTTAAATGGATCAAATCCAAATTTTCTTATGGAGGCTAATCACAGCCTTTGACGTGATGCTCCGCTGGAGTTGAAGGCTCGTATCAAAATAATTAACACTGTTAGCTTTCAATTGAGAGAGAGAATAAAGAAAAGAGAAAATTCAGTCTAGATCTTGATCTAATAATTAGCCTAATCATGGGCCTGGTCTTTGTGGTCAAGAGAGGAGGGTGACCATAAGGGAAAAGGTGTAGGTCTAATCGAATTTTGGAGCCAATCTAAAGAGGTGGAATCACATCAGGAAATGGGCTTCCTTCTTCTCTTTTTTTTAACATAGCAAAATAGGGACACTAATAGGGGTCGATTCCTATGTGCAACGGTGGTTTATTAACTTTAAGTTGATCCTCCGGAGTTGGTATTATATAATACATTGATGTTGATAATTTAGATAATAATTAACAATAAGTTAATAAAGCCTACTGGGAAAATAAATCAATAAAGTTGTAACCGATGGCATTGGCGGAGACAGGACTTTATTAGCCGAAGGATAATTGATAAACACACTGCTCATATCATATACAGAGGCTTAGATAGCGGCACGCCATGCAACTGGAGGGTCCAAATAATTTCAGATGAAACTCTGCTCAGCTCCATATTCCCAGAGGCAAATAAATGAATGAAGAGACCGTAAGAAAGCACCTAGAATGAAAGCATGGCTACTTAGCTGATTCCGCCCCCTCCAACCCCTCATAAAACAACTTCTTGAACCTTGGCATGTTCCCCGCCTCCAGGGCTGCGTATGATGTGCACCAATCCGCTTGGCATGCGCAGTGCTGCCATGTCCATGAACGCCGGCTTCCCCCAGCCGAAGTCGGCCTCGTAGATCGGCATCCTCAGCCAGCTGACGACCCCGGCAGCGCCCACGCCGCAACATGCATACGCCTCCTGTTCACCTGCTCCAAAAGTCCCTTGAGGGACCTAAAAAACTCGTCATTTGATCGAACGGTAGCGCCATGGATGTTTGTTTTCGGCCAGATGCTCCAGAGGATCAGATAGGACCTCCCCCGACGTCGCGACCACCGACGTCCTCAAGGCAGCACTGCCGAAGTAGGTCGGCGGTTCCGAGCATTGAACGCTTATGTGCAGCGGCGTCACTCGAACGCTTTGAAGCTCACGGGCCTTGCACGCAAACTGCCACACGTGCGCCGAGAGCGCTAGCTCTAAAGGTGGAGGGGCCTGATCTGTTTCCGCTCCCACGGTTCTTGAAAGGCATCAAGCTGATCTCTGGATGCTTTGAGGAGCACAGGGTCGGCGAGGGGGAAGACAGCTTGTCGTCTGATGGCTGTCCAACGTGCCCGACATGGTCGAAGAGGACAGTGGGAGGGGACCGAGGTCGGAGGAGGGTGCGGTTGAGGAAGGGAGGAGCGCACCCCGCGCAATATCAGATGTTGATTAGGGCCGGAAATGGGCTCTACCTGCCCGAAATCCATCAGTTCGGGCTTCAGCCCAGCTCCGAAAAGGTTCAGACTAGATTTGAACTTAAATATAGAGTTTATTTATTTTTCGAGCTGAGCTAGGGTATGTCATTGGCCCGGCTTGAGCTCGGTCCGAGCCCAAGTCTGAACAATGCCCAATGCTGGGCCCAAATTTTGGCCCGAATCAATTTATTTTTGTATGTTGTTATTTAGAGAAAATAATGGCGAAGTAAATGATAAATTAAAATAGATTTAGCCAGGAATAATGTAGTATGTATCATTTACTGGTGTTATAGAAGAGAGCCTAATTTTTAACTAGCTTACTTACTTGCGAAATAATATTATGAAATATTAAACTTTAATTGAGTTCGGGCCAAACCTATTTTGGTTTAAACCAACAATTTTGACCGGTTCAATCATATTTGTTTCGGGCTTGGGCTTGTGTTTGGATTATCTAAAAATTTTCTGATCCGACTCGAAGCCCGTTCAGCTCGAGTTTGGATAGGGGCATGGCCCGGTGCAGCCCAGCTCAATTTCAGCTCTAGCCTTGATGAAGTCAATCGAGCCGGGGCCGTCGGCTGCGGAATGGTGCAGGTTGGCGCCCAAGCACACCCCGCCGCACTTGAGAAATGTTACCTGCAATGATTTCGATTTGGTTTCAGATCGTCGACCATTTTGCAGCATCCGCGGAGGCTATCTTGCGTACTACTTACTGCTGTTATTTGGCCATAATTTGCTATCATACGACCGGATAAACACACGTAAATATGGCTCTCTTTTTTTGAACTTTGCTCTATTTTCAGTTCGTCCGTACGAGAGGGGATCCCCAGGTAAACGTCATGGGGTTGAATTTATTGTACAGGGTTTGTGAGTTTTTCCCGTTTGAGGGGGCTGCCGATTTTGGCACCATAGCTTTTCTCATTTTACGTGCCTCGGTCGCATGCAAGGAGTGAGGGGAGATTCGGAGACCAAGCATCATCATAACAAAACCACAAAGAAAACGACTGAGAGGAGATTGGGAGCTCACTTGAAACACGACACTACAAAAAAAAAAAAAGTTTTATCTTTTCCAGCTTTTTTTACGCCAATGCTCTCAAAAGCATCGCAAAAATATTGGCAAATTGAGAGTAAAAATTATTTTGTCGATTCTTACGAACGCTTATAAGCATCAGTCCATTTTGGAGCTTTGCCGACGTTTATAAGCATTGGCAAATTCCAAGATGGACCGACGCTTATAAGCGTCGACCAATGTTTGTCTTTTGCCGATGCTTATAAGAGTCGGTAGAAGCAAACAACCCACCGAGCCAATGGTGGCATGCCGCGCCATTTATGTATTGCTGACACTTTGTAGCATTGACAATAGTGACTCTTACGACGCTTTAAAATGTCAGTAGAGTTTTTTTTTAAAAAAAATCAATAACTTTTTTTTAAAATTCTATATACATTATTTAAAATATATAACAAAAATCATATAGATAACAAAATTCTAATGTCACAAACAAACAGGTAATTCAAAATATTCATATTGTAATAGATGATTATATTTACATTGTCAATTTACATTTACAATGTGCTTCAAAAACATAAAAAAACATACATATTAAACTATTAAATAAATAGTTTACAAGGTATCAGGGGTCGTTGGCATCATCATCATCTCTATGAGTAGATGAAGTATCAAAAAAGAAACTTTAGAAGTTAAAAATATGAAAGTCATTAAGCTCATAAAAAAATACATTATAATTATGTAAAATATTCAAATAAATGCAGTTATTTACTTGAGGAGGGGCAAAACTCTGCAATATAGATGAAATCTGGTCAAGCTGAGCTCTCAAAGATTATATATGTGTCTCATGGCTCTGCTTTAAATCCGCAATATCGGTATGATAGCTTTTATGTGCTCTATCTCTGCCTTATGGCTCTACCTCATTTCCTGCATCGCTTCCTCAAAAGGGCTCTTCAGTTTAGAAATCTCTGCAGTGCTACTACCTTGTCTGGCATTTTGGATATATCTACTCACTGCAGACAACTAAGTAGAGATAATGTCAACGCCATAATTCCTCACTCGACCATAACGCTTTGGTCCCATCAATTCAGCGAACACCTGAGCTTCGACATGACTGGTCGCACCAGATGATGATGACTCTCCGACGTGTTCTGAAATAAGGGATTTGCATTATTTTCCTATTTACCCCTCTCAAAGTCTCAAGGTTGGACTCTAGAGTGCAAATTCAAATCCTTTTTGTTACTATTTTTCAAAAGCTAATTAATTTCTGTCCATTTTCTTGCTTCCTTCCTATCAATTCATCGTGGAATACACATACATTGCTCGTGTAATACTTGTCACAACGAAAATGAAATCAGAAAACAATCCACAACATTAATAATCCAGCAAAAAAATTGCACTAAACATCATCAAAATATTGTAATTAACACAAAGCATACCTCGGGCGGAGGCAGAGCTCAATCGGGGCTTGGGGCCGGTCAGTCGACGCCGGAGAGGAGGAAGGAGGGAGAAAAATCCTCGGGCAGAGGCAAAACTCGATCGGGACTTGGGGCCAGTCGGTCGATGCCGGAGAGGAGGAAGGAGGAGAAAATACATCAAGCGGAGGCGGAGTTCGTGACAGAGAAGAGGGAGGAGGAGATCGATTGGGCTACGGAGGAGGAGAACGTGCCGAAGAGGGGTTGCTCAGTGGACGCCGGCCGAGAGGAGGAAAAGGGGCTGGGGCTTCTGAGGGCTTCGATCAGGTCAGGCGCTAGGTGTACTTGGGGGTTGGAGGGTTGGATTCTAACGATGCTTATAAGCATCGTCTTATATCTAGGCTTCCAACGACACTTATAAGCATTGTCTAATGTCTAGGCCTCCGACGACGCTCATAAGCATCGTCGTAGGGTGGCGTACGCTCCAACGATGTAGAAATTTGTCAGCTAAGCGGCCATGAGTCCAATAAAGCTTTTTAGCATCGTCTACTAGAATGCTAAAAGCATCGGCTAAGCTGGCAGGAGTCCGCCGATGCTTTTAAACATCGTCTACTTTAATGCTGTTAGGAAAGACCCCTTCACTAGATGAAAACTTTTCTATCTTTGTGTGAGTAGAATGAGAATACCACAATAATTAATCAATGTATGAACTACCAAAAATCAAGCCACAAGAAAAAGACAAGAATTTTTAGGTGGAAAATCCTCCAATATGAGGGGAAAAAACCACCGGACCTAAGTCCACCACAAACCTCCACTATCAACAATAATAGGCTTACAAAGTATCTTCTCTAGGCTAAGCTAAAGGATCACATACATCAAGGATGTTTTTCTTGGATCACAAACAAAGAGTTTATATGAAAAAGAGTTTAGGCTCCAATAATAAAATGAGAACAATCTCACCGAGTGTAGGTTTGCACAAGGTTCTTCTTCCTCTTGAGATGCCTTGAATAAGATCTTCACCTCCTCCTTGAGATGGATTCCACAAGCACTTCACCAAGACGGTTACACTTTTTTTTTTCATCCACCCTCTAATAGAATAATAAACCCTAACCCCTCTTTTCTCTCTTTTTGTTTCCTTTTTTTTCTTTTTTTTTCTTTATTTAAATTTCTGGGTCCCACCTCACATAAGGTGGGACTCGGCCAACAATTCTCTCCCTCCTACCTTATGTGAGAGGCTCCACCAAGCTTACCTTAAGCATACAAATATCATGCTTCTTCTTAGGCAAAATTTTAGTCATCATATCCGACCCATTCTCATCGGTATGGATTTTCTCTAGATGCAAAAGCTTTTATTCCAACACATCCCGAATCCAATGATACCTCACATCGATATGCTTCGATCTTGAATAAAAGCTAGGATTCTTGCTAAGATGAATGGCACTATGATTATCACAATAAAGAGTATACTTTTCTTGTTTCAAGCCCAATTCTTGGAGGAATCTTTTCATCCACAATATTTCCTTACATGCCTCTGTCACCGCAATATATTCAGCCTCTGTAGTGGACAAAGCAACACATTTCTGTAATTTGGACTGCCATGAAACAGCTCCACCTGCAAAAGTCATCATGTATCCTGATGTAGACTTTCGAGTATTAATATCACCAGCCATATCTGCATCTGTGAATCCTTCTAGCATAGTTTTTCCATTTCCAAAGCATAAGCAAGCTTTGGAAGTACCTCTAAGGTATCTAAGTATCCATTTGACTGCATTCCAATGTTCTATGCCAGGATTCGAGAGAAATCTGCTCACAACACCAACTGCATAGGCTATGTCTGGTCTTGTACACACCATGGCGTACATCAAACTTCCTACTGCTGAAGCATAGGGAATCTTTTGCATCTCCTCTTTCTTCCTTTCACTTGTAGGACATTGCTTGTTTGTGAGTTTGAAATGATTTGCAAGTGGAGAGGAATTGGTTTAACTTTTTCCATATTAAACCGCTCAAGCATCCTTTCAATATACCTTTCTTGTGATAGCCAAAGCTTCTTGATCTTCCTATCACGAGAAATTCTCATGCCAAGCATTTGCTTTACGAACCCCATATCTTTCATGGCAAAAGACTTGCTTAAGTCTTTCTTCAACCTATCAATTTTGTTAGTATCACGGCCAATAATCAACATATCATCTACATAAAGCAATAAAATGATAAAATCACTATCACTAAACCTTTGTACATAGACGCAATGATCGAATTTTGTCCTCTTGTAGCCGTGGCCCATCATGAAAGAATCGAACTTTTTATACCATTGCCTTGGTGCTTGTTTAAGCCCATATAAGCTTTTCTTCAACTTGCAAACAAGATGTTCTTTGCCCTTAGTTTTAAACCCCTCAGGTTGCTCCATATAAATTTCTTCCTCTAGGTCTCCATGCAAGAAGGCTGTCTTCACATCAAGTTGTTCAATCTCAAGGTCCATACTAGCTGCCAAACCTAATATAATACGAAGAGACGACATTTTCACAACCGGAGCAAAAATTTCATCAAAGTCTATACCTTTCTTCTGACCAAAGCCCTTGACAACTAATCTTGCTTTGTACTTAGGTTTTAAGCCGCTCTCATCCTCCTTTAATCTGTATACCCATTTGTTCTTGAGTGGTCTCTTATCCTTAAGAAGCTTTACCAAATCAAAAGTATGATTTTCATATAAGGATTTCATTTCCTCTTGCATAGCTTGAAACCATTTATCCTTGTCCTTATGATTCTGCACTTCTTGGATGCATTCTGGCTCCCCCTCATCTGTAAAAAAAACATACTCTGAAGCAGGATATTTAGATGATGCTCTGTGCTATCTAGTAGACCTTCTGACCTCTGGTTCTGTCATTTCAGACTGACTTGATAGCTCACCATGTTTTGAAGCTTCATTGTGACCATTATCACCTGTAGAACCCTCACTAGCACCTGTATCACTATGCTCACTGTCATCCTGCACATCTTTCCTAACATCATCATGTACCATAGGTGGAGGAACTAGATCAAGATTAATTGGAGAACTGTTCAAATACTTCGGCTTCTCTTGCTTTCCAAAGTCTTCAATAAACTGATCTTCAAAGACGACAACATCTCTACTCCTAATCACCTTTTTGTCTTTTGGATCCCACAACCTGTATCCAAATTCTTCATGGCCATAACCTAAGAAAATACATTCTTTAGACTTTCCATCAAGCTTAGACCTTTCATCTTTTGGAATGTGAACAAATGTCTTGCATCCAAACACCTTCAAATGACTGTAGGATACATCTTTTCCTGTCCAAACTCTTTCTGGCACATCACCATCCAAAGGAGCCGATGGAGAAAGGTTGATCAAATCCACTGCAGTCCTCATAGCTTCACCCCAAAATGGTTTTGACAACTTTGCATGAAAGAGCATACATCGGATTCTCTCTACAATTGTTCTATTCATTCTCTCTGCAACTCCATTTTCTTGCGGTGTTTTAAGGACTGTCTTTTGGAGCTTAATGCCATAGTCTTTGCAATATTTTTCAAATGGCCCTCTGTACTCATCTCCATTATCTGCCTTGATGCACTTTAGCTTCTTGCCTGTCTCTCTTTCAACCATGACATGAAAGTATTTAAATATATCCAAGACTTGATCCTTGGATTTCAAAGCAAAAGCCCATATACCTTTCTAGAATGATCATCAATAAAGGTAACAAAATAAAGTGCACCACCAAGAGTTCTACTATCCATCATGCATATATCACTATGTATCAAATCTAGAATGTTAATTTTTCTAGATTAAGGTGTTCTATGAAATGCAACTCTATGTTGTTTTCCGGCTAAACAATCAACACAAGTTTTCAAAGACACACCTTTGGTATTTGGTAGCAACTCCTTCTTGGCTAGAATTTGAAGTCCTTTCTCACTCATGTGCCCAAGCCTTTTGTGCCAAAGCTTTGTAGAGAAATCATCATCAATTGTATTCATCTCTTCTTTCTTTAGCTCTGCTTGCATCATGTAGAGAGTATTATTTTTCTTTTCTCTTGCTATCAACAAAGAGCCTTTCGTGAGCTTCCATTTTTCTTCACCAAAATGATTGCTATAACCTTCATCATCAAGCTTGTCGGTGGAGATTAAATTGAGGCGGATATCCGGAACATGTCTAACATCTTTGAGTAGCAACTTGCACCCTGTATTGGTCTCTAAACATACACTTCCCATGCTAACAATTTTGGATAAACCATTATTTTTCATCGTAACACAACCAAAATCACCGGAAGTATAAGATGTGAAGAAACCACCATGTAGAGTGATATGAAAAGAAGCATCGGAATCAATCACCCAATTACTATCTTCATATGCAAGGTTGACACAACCATCACTAACAACAATGACATCAGCATCAGCTGCAACTGCTGTAACATCCTTTTTCTTGGTCTTTGCTTCATCTTTTTCTGTATTCTGCTCTCTTTTCAATGCTCTACACTCTCTTTTCATGTGTCCTAGTTTGCCACAATGATAGCATTTTATGCCTTTCCTTGACTTTGACCTGCCCCTGGATTTATCTCTATTGTAAGGATACTTGCTTTTGCTTCTACCTCTTCTTTTTGTCACAAGAGTCTCAGCTTCAAGAGATATTCCCTGTTCCTTTCTTCTAACCTCTTTATTTAGCATGCTATCATTTACCATATCCAAAGTGACCTTGCCGTCAGGTGCAGAATTACTTAGAGACACCACAAGAGTCTTCCAACTGTCTGGCAAAGAACTAAGAAGTAACAAAGCCTGCAACTCCTCATCTAGGACAAGCTTCATAGTAGTCAACTGATTCACCAAGCTTTGGAAGTCATTCAAGTGTTCTGTCACACTTCTCCCATCTTTATACTTCAAGTTGACAAGCCTCCTAATCAAAGAGGCTTTATTCTGTGCGGTCTTTCTCTCATACATGGCCTCTAATTTCTTCCACAAAGAGAAGGCATTGGTTTCTTGAGCAACATGATGAAACACGGTTTGATCAACCCATTGTCTAATTTGTGCAACTGTCTTTCTATTCATTATCTCCCATTCCTTATCGGTCTTCTCTTTTGGCCTAGCCTCATCTCCATGAATAGGTTCATACAAATCCTTACAATAAAGGATATCCTCCATCCTAGGTTTCCAAATGGCATAGTTGGAAGATGTCAATTTGATCATGCCTCCCATAGAATCCTCCATTTGAGTCACACAAGAATTTTATCAAATACCTTGTAGGCACAAAACCTTGCTCTGATACCACTTGTTAGGAAAGACCCCTTCACTAGATGAAAACTTTCCTATCTTTGTGTGAGTAGAATGAGAATACCACAATAATTAATCAATGTATGAACTACCAAAAATCAAACCATAAGAAAAAGACAAGAATTTTTAAGTAGAAAATTCTCCAATATGAGGGGAAAAAATCACCGGACCTAAGTCCACCATAAACCTCCACTATCAACAATAATGGGCTTACAAAGTATATTCTCTAGGCTAAGCTAGAGGATCACATACATTAAGAATCTTATCCTTGGATCACAAACAAAGAGTTTATATGAAAAAGAGTTTAAGCTCCAATAATAAAATGAGAACAATCTCACCGAGTATAGGTTTGCACAAGATTCTTCTTCCTCTTGAGATGCCTTGAATAAGATCTTCACCTCCTCCTTGAGATGGATTCCACAAGCACTTCACCAAGACGGCTATACTTTTTTTTTTATCCACCCTCTAATAGAATAATAAACCCTAACCCCTCTTTTTCCTCTTTTTGTTTCCCTTTTTTTCTTTATTTAAATTGCTGGGTCCCACCTCACATAAGGTGGGACTTGGCCAACAAATGCCTGCCGACGTTACTTAAAAGCATCAGCAAATTTTGACCTTAAAGCCAAATTTACCGGCGCTTCTACTTAGCATCAACAGTTAGATGTCGGAAATGAGCACTTTATATATAGTGTGATCAAGATGCAAGGAGGCTCAGGGGACTCCACTGGAGGCACCAAAAACGGCCTCACGTCCATTGTTGGTGTAAAATCCTAGAAATCACTGAAAGAGGACGCCCTCCCCGGTGCATTGTATCTCAAGCCGGCCGTCACGGTTCTCCGCGAGTCTCCCGGCCATGGGGTAGAAGGAGACCGGCGCCCTGCCCAGGCCCCCTTCGAGGCCTCCACGTAGAAGAAGTTCGGGTCTCCATTGGGCCTGTAGACATAGACGGTGGCAGTGTAATGCCTGCCAAACTATAGGTCTAGATTGGACAGCCGGATCTCCCGCTTCGGAGTCTCCCCGCTTGGAACCACGAATCCGGACTCCATCACCTCCATGCCCCACATCTCTCTTTCGGCCATTCCCACCCATTCCCATGACAAAAACGCCATGTTCCCATGCCACAAATCATTGGGCTCTAGAAATTTCTCTCTGGTCAACGCAGACGTCCAACCTACCCCCTTTTTTTTATTTTTTTTATTTTTTTTAAGGATCCATTTGGTTCGTGCAAATAATTTTTTTATTAAAATAATTTTTTTGAGAAGTAGAATTTTAAAACTATGGTGTTTCAAAAAATAATTTTGATATATCTGGTTGATCATAAAAAATTAGTATATTGCTTCATTGTGCTTCTACTGAAAAAATTACCTAAAATATCTATTATACTTGTGATAAAAAAAATTCTTATTTACAAATTTTGATGGCTTAGTTATAGTTTTGGAAAAAAAAAAAATTAATTTTCAATCAAAAGAAAAATTGGCTTTCCTATGTTACTCATAGATTTTTTTTTACAAAATATAAAAAAATTATTTCTATAAAAAATACTACTTTCATATATATATATATATATATATATATAAAAATTTCAATCAAATATTTTTTTATTTTTCAATTGACCATATATATATATATATATATATATATATATATATATATATATATATATATATATATATATATATATATATATTGCGAGCCAAACCTACCACGGTGTCTTAGTCTTAGCTGATCACACGAGAAAAACATGCATGCAGACCTCCATTTGTCCAACAAAATAATTAGAATGGAGATAATGCATGGATTTACAAAGAAAATATAAATAGTATTGTTATAAAATATTCACTCCATATGACGGCCGTCAACATCTCGATTGAGTATAAATATTTTGTACGTTAAACATGCAGAATATGTAAATTTCTATTATAAGTTTAATTCTCATTTAACAATTCCATCATAAACAACAATTCTATGGCATAGTTTAAGCAAGTGCGGCCTACCACCATTTAAGGTGTCGTGTAATGTGTTGCCCTGTTATTATATTATAAACAACAATTCCTCCTCCTTCTCCCTTTCTTTCTTCTTCTCCATCTTCTTGTTCTTCTTTTTCTTCTTCTTTTTGATAAAAAAATAAAAGAAAAAGAAGAAACCTCATCCACATAGCAGCCTTCACTAGACCTCCTTCCATCAGAGAACGTTCGATGCAGATCGCAAGTTTCTGCGTATCCTTTCCAACCCGTGGGTTCTCTCTACTGGGTTCATTATCCACGTATGAGTACGTCATCCCAGCGCCACTTCGGTACCGGCGGATCAGATAACGACTCCACCGGACCAACCAGACGAAGGACATCCGATCTCCACATTTAATCGAGTCCGCATGTTTCAAACTTGGGTCACTCCGGTGGAATCTCGGCTCTGTTCCATCCGTGCTACTAGCTTGGTGGCTGAATGGACTAACTTTCATTTCCAAGCAATCTGACTCAGAAAATATCTTAGGATAATGTCATGTCAGAAGATATTTTAGGATTTAAAGAAACCTAGGATGTCATGCCACGCATGCCAGTGCCAACCCACTCTTGGCTGGGGTTGCAGGTTTGGTAGGTTGTGACTCGTTTAGCATTGCTTTAAATCATTAGGAAGATATCTTTAACTTTAGCCAAACCGATTCCAGAACAAAACTAACCATTGAAACCCAAGCTTGACTCTTGTACCACTGTAGGCATTAGGTCTAGGACGACCTTGGTTATATAGTTTATGTAATTTGATCGGATGTTGGTGTTAAGTATACAACGTGATATGGGGTGAATTAGGTTGCGTCTCAACTTGGAAATATATAATTATTTTATGGCTGTATCAGGTTAGTGTTTCTGTTTTTATTCTGTGAATTTAATTTGCATTGTCATTCCATCCAAGCCAAATCAAGTTTGAAATCAGTCTGACATTCCCTTATTCACTAGTTTAAACATGGAAGTTTACAAAGCGATGGTAAAATCTACAGATTCATGTAACAACATCGTATCTATTGGAGAAGAAATATTATTCATGAAAATTATGATATCATCGTCACCTTCTTGTCTCAGAAAAAAGGAAAACAGTTTAAGTTTGCTCGAAGTGGATTGTCCGAGTCTCAAAACCCTGCAAAAAGAAAGATATTTTTACTTTGCAGCAAACGGCAATGGACTCAAAATATACAGTGGATCGAGTCTCAAAACATTCTGTATGTTGCAGGGGTGGCCACCTTGAAAACTAGTTCTCATTTCACAAATGGTGCAAACTTAGCCCATCAAAAAAATATCTATTTATATATATAATAGCTCAACTACTTGATTTTATTTATTTACTTCACAAATGGTGCAACTAATTCGACGAAATGTTGCAGGGGTGACCATTGTGAAAACTAGTTTCAAAAAATGACGTCTGTTGGTCATTAAATTATGGCAGATTCGTAAGTATCCCTATCTATACTTCGGAATATCTATTTCACTGATTTCTTGCGTGCAGTCAAAAACTATGAAACAAAATTTTACTAACTGTGCAACTTTCACTGCAACAGATTTATCATAAATGTTATCAAAAGAATAAAATCGATGATGTTGGAGTCTGCTAGCGGCACCATTCCCTGCCAGATTATACACCGAACAATGGTTCTGAGATGAAACACAAAAGCGATTGTTTTTGAGTAAATATTTTAGGTTTGGACCCCGAAAATTGGTTGACTAAGCCTAGTGCATAATTTGTTCATAGTATGGTTTCCAAGTGATTTCTTTTGGATGCGTAATTCTTATTAATGAATGTACAATACTTTAATGTATTTGGAATATCTTCAAACACATATATTTTGTTTCGGATTGCTTCCACATGCATATATTGATTTTCTCTCTAGAAATCACGAGTAAACAATAATCACGTGCAAAATCTGTTATCACATTGTAAGACTTTGATAATTATCTTCCCTACTTCTTTTGAAAGCCTCTAAAAGATGGTCCATTGGTTATGTGGTACCATTATAATATTTGAACTGAGGCATCTCAAACCTTCTTGGTAAATGCTCCTCCCTGATCTCTCCTGTGAAAGGAGGCTTGTTCATCATCTCCAAGTCATCTTCTGCTTCGACCTTCCATGCTTGCGGAGCATCGATCTCATTGCAGATCTGCTTAATTTTGTGATCGAGATAAGAGATGCTGAAGCTGGAACTTGTTTCGGAGAGGGAACTGGAGTAGCCACACCTCCAGCCCCTCTTTGGGCTCGTAGGGTGATAGTGGTTGTTTCCTTGTGCCATACCATCCTGATAGCTAGTAGGGAGGTTGCCAACCTAGTGTTGTCGGTTTTACATTACTACTGTTAGAGCTTATACCGCGAAGATGAACAGGTTGTAGCTCCCATGGTTGGTTGAGGGGGTTGAAATCTCTGAAAGCTATGCAGGGAGCTATTAGACTCCGATTGAATGGATCCCTAATAGTTATTACTTCTAAGCTTCATAACTTTTCTTACTTCTTCCCTGTAGGCAGTGCTAACCTGTTGCTGTCGATCCTTGGGTCGATTATGCAGGCTGCCTCCATGGATCTGCAAGACGACAAAGGGGTTAGAGGGCTTGCGGATTGGCTTTGGTCAGGCACTCCGATGTTTAAGTCAGAAATAAAATTTTTTGATCAGAATGAAGAAGGAATCAGAGAGGTAGTGTGTCATACTAATTATGATTTAGCGGTTAGGGATTAATTACATATCTTGTAGGAGCCCATGACTTATTTTTAGCCGTAGAATTTCGAATTTTCTGTGAATCGTATCTTAACGGCTCGGTGTTGAACTATAATTGTCAACGATTGCACTGTAATTGCCTAAAGATTGGGCATTATTATAGCAATCTTCAGTCTCAACAAAATGGAGGGGACGTCCTTCCATGTAGGGTAGGGGAACTGTTGAGAAGATTTAGGTTGGCTTTGAATAGGTACCGAGTTGAGTATTGTCTTGATTTGTTCCTCTGGTGCCCTACTAAAATGGTACTTGTGGTGTAGGATATGATTTTTCGGAGAGGAATTTTATAGAACTTGCATTAGCTGCACATAATAACTTTTCTTACAAAGTATCAGTTAAATACATCCCAAAAAGATTGAAAGAAAAATGAGTATCTTTTGTTGATAGAGAAATAATAAGTAATTTGGGAAGGCTTCCTAGAATCCAGACCGAAACTGCGGCTGGACTGTTTGATGGCAAAGGTGGTGAGGCGGGGGATTTAATTAAGGACATTCAGCCAAACCAAGCCCTGTGCAACCGTACACGAACCCCAGGAAGCTCCATGCTGTGCGGTTACCGTACTGGCTAGCATAGGAGTGCATGCACCTCGACAATCTTCGAGATATAAATCAAAAGGGGATTGTTTGAGTAAATATTTTAGGTTTTGTATCGGACCAAAAAAATCGGTTGATTTAATGTTTCCCAAAAGTGATGAAATTGTGTTCCATCTAGCGCACCATAAGAAAAGAAATTACTGCTTCATATTTCTACGTTGGAGAAATCTATTTGTTCCGGTTTCCTCTAATTTTGGAAAGGCAAGTGGGGAAACTCCTGGTAGAAAATAATAAAAAATACATGCAACAATTTGATCATGATATGGTTTCCAAGTAATTTCCCTTGTATGCTGCATTTCTTTTAATGAATGTAGGATACTTTAATATATAGAGAATATAGTACATATATATTTGGCTTTCCATTCTGGATTGCTTCAACATGCATATGTTGATTTTCTTTCTAGAAATCACATGAACAAACAGTAATCATGCACAAAATTTGTTATCACATTGTAGGACTTCGCTAAATACCTTTTCTTATTCTTTTGAAAGCCTCAAGATGGTCCATCAGTACCATTGTAATGTTCAAACTAGCTTATATAAAATCTTCTTGGTAAATGCTCCTCCATGATCTCTCTTATGAAAAGAGATTTGTTCATCATCTCCCGATCTGCTTCAACTTTTATCTTTATAGGTCCTGGATCTTATTGCACATCTCCTCGATCATGCGGTCGAGGTAAGCTCTCCATCTGAAAACTTTTTCCAATTAATGTGGATAAGAGACGACGAAGCTAAAACTTATTTTGGAGAGAGAATTGGAGTGAAAACACCTTCAACCTCTCTCGAGGCTTTTGGGCGACGATGGTTGCTTTCTTATGCCAGACCCTCCTGGTGGCTAGTAGGGAGATTACCAGCCTATTGTTGTCAGTTTTGCATTGCTGATGCTAGAGTCTGTACTGGCATGATGAATAGGTCGAATTGCACATTTTCTCGATCTTGTAGTCGAAGTACGCCTTCCATCTTGATACTTTTTTCTAGCCGACGTGGATATCGGATGTCGAAGCTGGAACTTGTTCCAGAGAGAGGATTGGAGTGACCACACCTCCAGCCCTTCTCTAGGTTTTTAGAGTGACGGTGATTTTTTCCTTGTGCTAGACCAACCTAGTGGCTAGTAGGAAGCTTACCAGTCTACTGTTGTCCGCTCGGCACCATCGCTATTAGAGTCCGCACCGACAAGATAATCAAGTTGAATTGCTCAACATTGAAAGCTCCTGTGGTTGACTGAGGAGGTTGAGATCTCTCGAAGCTATGCAAGGAGCTATTATAGCATCCGATTGAGTGGCTCATTAATAGTTGTTTCTTCAGAGCTTCATGACTTTTCTTTCGTCGTTCCTATAGGCGGTGCAAATCTATTGCTGCCGATCCTCGAATCGATGATGTGAGCTACCTCCATAGATCTGCAAGTCTACAAAGAGGTTAAAGTGCTTGCTAGATTGGCTTCGGTCGAGCGCTCCATTGCTTAAGTCGATGAGAGATTTTTTTATGGAACGCAGGAGGAATCAAAAGAAATAAAGTATTTTACTAATTATGGTTTAGCGGTTAGAGATTGATTACATTTCTCAGAGGAGCTCATAATTTATTTATAGTCAAAAAAATCTAAATCTTTTGTGAATTGTATCTTAACTGTCATGCTGTAACCGTCTTAGATATATTGTAACCATGGAAAGATTTGACAGAACTATTAGACATTATTGCAGCAATCTTTACTCCTAGCATGATGAAGGAAACATCCTTCTGTGCAAGATCGAAAAACTAATAGTCAGAGTGAGAACATTTAGGTCGGCTCGAGATGGATGCCAAGTCGAGTATTCTCTCGGTACCTACGGTGGACTAGAATGGTGCATATGGTGGAGGATATTATTTCTTCAAGAGGAAATTTGTGGGCACCTGCATTAGCTGCACGTCATAATTTTTTCCGACAAAATATCATTCAAATGAATTAAAAAGGAACATCTTTTCTTGATATAGAAATTAAAAGTAAGTTTGGAAGCCTTCCAAGAACCCAGGCCGAAACCGCGGCTGCACTGTTTGATGAGAGAGATGGTGAAGTGGGCGCTTTAAATAATGACATTCAGCCAAACCAAGCCATGTGCGGCCGTGCACGGACCACGGGGGCACGGGGCTTGATAATGTGCGGGAGTAGTGCTGGCCACCGCGGGATTGCGGGCATCTCGACAATCTTCTAGATATAAATATCTCCATGTGCAGCCCATGTATCTTTTTAAAAGCAACCTTGCGGCCGAACCAAATACATGGCAGGAACAATCACTCGTTCATTTGCCGCTCATTTTGTAAGCACAGTATTTAGTCCCAAATCCATTATTTATTAAATAAAAAATATTTATATAAATTAAAAAATTTAAATAATATTTTTTGGCTAATTATTTTAGATGAAATTCGGAATTATTACAAATGATATTAGAACGGATCTAGCCCATAACTTATGCGAATTAAGAGACACTGCAACACAAATTCATTGGAGCTGACCACGGACTAACCGTGGTGCGTATGATTAGATTTAAATGAATTTGAACTCTTAACCTAACGAGGACGTCAGAGGTTAAATAGATACTTATGTAGGATCAAAGAACTCAAATAATACTTTCTGGCTAACCATTTTGGATGAGATCCTGGGTTGTTATATATTTTATTGATTCAGTATAGTCACTTGGGATCGATTTTACGTATGATCTATAATATTTTTTAATAAGGAATCAAAATTTTAACCGCTGTTATGGTGGTTCGTAGAGGCATTGAGCTGCAGCATCATAGTCACGGTTGCTCTAATTGCTTGAGAGTAGCTCACTGTATAGATATAAATTACTACTTTGGAGAAGTTCAATTTCAAGCTTGTGGGTTGTGGCTTTGCATCATTACGGAAATGACACGGCATTTCTCCAAATAATTTCTTGCCTAGCCATTTAAGAAGCACGTGCATCAAGTTTGATGAAGCCCTGGCAAATGGTAATACAAGAAGACAATCTTCGCTCCCTTGTTTTTAGTATTATACATAGAGATCCTTTCCAATTTGGTAACATGCCCAATCTAAGCTGGCACCATCATCATCAGAAGAAATAGAGAGAAAGAGGAAAAAGAAGGAAGGAAAAAGAAAGAAGATATTATAAAGATACAGAAAGAAGAGGGGAGAAGAAGTAAGAAAAAGAATAAGAAGGAGGTTGGAATTATCTCATTTAATCATCAATTATCTCGTACATAAAAGGGATGGTAATGAAAAAAAATTTAAAAAGTGGTCGGGAATACACATGGCGTGGAGTCATGTATCAAATTTATACGGGAAAGTGGTCTTCATGACCTGACATGCCTTTGGAACTAGACTTATCGGCCGAGGAACGATGGCACGTCAAATCAGGTATAGCCCCTGGACCTACCAAACACAGACTAGCAGGCATAATTGCGTCCTTCGGGAAGCTTCAGTCTCTGTCGCCCTCGCTGTAGGAATCTTTAATGCAATTGGCCAACCCATGTGCCCTACGCTGTATAAAATGCTCGCTGCTTGCTGATGAAAGGAGGACATGATTAAAGATGGAATTGCGTTTTGGATTCAGAACGAACTGGACGTTGTCCAAAGCTTAGATAGGGCGGGTAATAGAGGACGAAATATAGAATAAGCTTTTATTTTGCCAATCTTTTCTTTAGGAGCTCGTTTGGTTCGCGGAGAAAAAAAAAGAAAAAATATGGTCAACGAAAAAGTAATAAGATACCTGTTGTTTGGTTGGAATTTTCAAAAGAGAGAGATGAAAAAATTATATTTCCATGGAAATATGATTCCCACATTTAATGAAAAAATCTTTTCCATGAGAAATATGAAAAAGTTACTTTTCCATGAGGCGAGAATTAAGGATTGCAAAATATGACCCGACCCGCCAACCCGACCCGTGTTCGACCCGTCATAAACAGATTTGGATTTGGCCTAAACAGGTTCGGGTCGTAAACAGATCGACCCATTTAACATGTTTATTAATTGGGTCGGATACGGGTTTTAGATGTCTGACCCGTTTAAACCGTTTAACCCGTTTAACTGTTGGACAGGTTAAACAGGTCTAAACAGGTTAAACGGGTTAAATAGGTTAAACAGGTTTAAACAGGTTAAACGGATCTAAACAGATCTAAATAGGTCGGATTGGGCAGGTTAAACAGGTTGGGCTGGGCAGGTTAAACAGATCTAAACAGGTTAAACGGGTCAGGTTGGGCAAACAAGTTAAACAGGTCAGGTCGGATTAGATAAACAGGTTACCTGTTTATTGAACAGGTTAAACGGGTCGGGTCGGGTTACCTGTTTAATAAACAGGTCAGGTTCAAATTGTAATTTCTGACCTGTTTAATAAACAGGTTGGGTTCAGGTTTATGATTTTCTGACCCGACCTGCATGTGACCCGACCCATTTATGACTCGACTCGACCCGACCCGATTGCCACCCCTAGCGAGAATCAATCCATTTTTATTTTTTTCCAAAAAGGCCCTTTAGCATTAAAGAAGCATTAAAAATGCATTAAAGATCTAATTTTTATTAAGGGTATAATAGAAATTATACATAACTTTTTCAAGAAAGTGAATGGTCAACCAAATATAAGCATTTTGGAAATTTGTCATTTTTCCATAGTCAACAAAACATGCCAAAAATACTTTTCTAGGCATCCTCTTTCTAGGAATCTGTTTCCCAAGAATCATATTCCTAAGAGAAAAAATGCTTACCGTGAACCAAACGAGCCCTAGTATCCATTTCAAGGATGAAACCTAAAAAGTTAAGGCTTTCTATATTAATGGAGTTACAAGTCTCGTGATAAAAAAAATACTTTTTTTAAAAAATATTAATATATATTATATGGTAGGTGATATATATCAAATAAATTAATTATTTAATAAGTCAATACATATCTCTTGATAAATCGATACATAGTTTATAAAATATTATGTTTACCGACATACACGACATGGCCGGATATAGTATACTTAGCAAATCAAACAAACTATGAAACTATGTGCTCTGTACTGGCACTAATGAACATTATGTTCTGAAAACTATGTATTGATTTATTTAAAGTTATTTATTAGTTTATTAGATAACTAATTTGCTTAATGTATATCAGCTAACTATATAGTGTGTACTAATAGAAAGCATGCTTTGGAAACTATTATATCGATTTATCTGGAGGTATGTTTGGATCACTACTGGGTGTGTATCAAAGAGGTTTGCAATATGTATCATAAAGTCGTTTAATATATACCACTAGACAATATAGTGTATATTGGTGAATATAATATTTCAGAAATTATATTGGATTACTAGCTGACTAATTTAATAAGTATGTATTATTTGTTTGTATATTATGTACTACTAAATAATATGTTTCAGAAACTATGTATTGATTTACCTAAAGATTTATATTAACTTGGTAAATAAGTAATTTACTCAGTGTGTATCGCTTTATTATATAGTATGCACGTATCAGTAAAAAAATATATTTTGAAAATGGGAAAGGAAGAAAATGTTGTGTTTTTTTAATGATCATAAGGCTCACGACTCTATTAATAAAGACAGTTTTTGGCTTTTAAATTTTTACTTTAAAATAAATATTAAAAAAATGTGATAAAATAAGAAGTCTGCCTTTGTTTTTTTTGGATGTCCGTTCCATACTATTTTTGTTGGTTCACCTGATGCTCGGCTGTTGATCATGTATATGTATGTGCACGACCACGTGGTCCCTGGCGACGGTCACTTGTCAGTATCGGAGGCCCGGATGCGACGTCTCAGTTCACGAGGGCGAACTGGATGCAATCTCGGGTACAGGAAGTGCAGGCTTTTCCATTGTCGTGCGGAGAACCCCGGAATGGACGGCGAGGATTAGAAGCGATTTTTTAACAAATAATTGGAACTTGTCGTTCACGTGGGGCGAACCACCCTCGTCATGCTACAATGGCAAGAGTACTTATCATTCCAGAACACAAGAAGAGATCCTGTTCCTTCGCACGAATCCACCGTTGGATCACCCACAGCCCCCATCTGAATACACTCCGAACTTCATCATTCATCCATTGCACAGATCTAAAGGCAAACAGTGGATGATCCAACGGTAGATTTCCACGAAGGAAGGTCTTTTGCGTGAAAGATACAACCTGAAGAATCTCCCGTACACATAAGAGGAGCCACCAAGCATTATCGTTTATCATATCCCTCCGGAGTTGGTGTTATATAATACATTATATGTTGATGGTTTATATAGTAATTAATTATTAGTTAATAAAGTTTACTGGTAAAATAATCAATAAAATTGTAACCGACAGCATTGGCCGAGGGAGGACTTCATGAGCGGAATGATAAGCATACAACAACTCATATTATTGACAAATACAGCACACTAAAACTTCGATTCATTCCCCAGCAATTTAGAGGCTAGGCTTACATAACACGACAGGATCCTGGGCGATCCAAACAATTTCAAGCGAAACTCTGCTGAGCTCCATATTCCCAGAGGCAAATAAGGAAATAAGGAGACCGTAAGAAATAAAGCAACCAGAATGAAAGCATGGCTAAGCTGATTCCACCCCCTCCAACCCCTCATAGAACAACTTCTTGAACCTTGGCATGTTCTCCGTCTCCAATGTCACCACAAGGGAAATCCCGCCGTCGTCTCCAGGGCTGCGCATGATGTGCACCATTCCACATGGCATGCGCGGTGCTGTCATGCCCATGAACGCCGGCTTCCCCCAGCCGAAGTCGGCCTCGTAGATCGGCATCCTCAGCCAGGAGACGACATATAGGTCGGTGCCAGGCAGCGCCCACGCCGATACATGCATACGACTCATGTTCACCTCCTCCAAAACGTCTATGAGCGACCTAAAAAGCTCGTCATTTGATCGAACGGTAGCGCCATGGATCTTTTCGGCCAGATGCTCCAGAGGATCAGATAGGACCTCCCCCGCCGTCGCGACCACCGACGTCCTAAAGGCAGCGTTGCCGAAGTAGGTCGGCGGGAGCGGCGGCTCCAGGCGGGAGCGAGCATCGACGCTTATGTTCAGCCGCGTCACTCGAACGCTATGAAGCTCACGGGCCTTGCACGCGCACCGCCACACGTGCGCCGAGAGCGCTCTGAAGGTGGAGAGGCCTGATCTGTTTCCGCTCTTGAGGTAATCGAGCTGATCTCTGGATACTTTGAGGAGCACAGGTTTGGCGAGGGGGATGACCGCATTTAAGGGATCGCCTGATGGCTGTCCAAGGTACTCGGCGTGGTCGAAGAGGACGGTGGGAGGGGACCGCGGCCGGAGGAGGGTGCGGTTGAGGAAGGGAGGAGCCGTCAGGCCAACACCTCGGGCGATGTCAGAAAATGTGTTGATGAAGTGGATCGAGCCGGGGCCGTCGGCTACTGAGTGGTGCATGTTGACGCCCAAGCACACACCGCCGCACTTGAGAAATGTTACCTGCAACGATTTCGATTTGGTTTCAGATCGACGACAACATCATAACATAACAACAAAGAAAACGAGTGAGAGAAGATTCGGAGGCTTACTTGAAGCATGAGCAAGATGCAAGGAGGCTCAGCGGACTCCACCGGAGGCACCAATAGCGGCCTCACGTCCACTGATGGTGTAGAATCCTTGAAGTCACGGAGAGTGAACTTGGATCGGGCCACCACAAAGAGGACGCCCTCCCCGGTACACTGTATCTCAAGCCGGCCGTCACGGTCCACCCCGAGCCTCCCGGCCATGGGGTAGAAGGGCACCAGCGCCTTGCCCAGGGCCGCCTTCATGGCCTCCACGGAGAAGAAGTTCGGGTCTCCATTGGGCCTGTAGACATAGACAGTGGCGGTGTAATACCTACGATACCATACATCTAGATTGGACAGCCAGATCGCCTTCTTTGGGGTCCCCTCGCTGGGAACCACGAAACCGGACTCCACTACCTCCACCATGCCCACGTCCGCCATTCCCACAGCCATCCCCATGTCGAAAACGCCTTGTTCAGTTGGTCCCAACTCCCAAGCCACAAAGAATAGGTCGCTAAAAATTTCTCTCTGCTCTGCTTACGTCCAACCTACCCTTTATATAGAGTTTATGGTAATCTCTGACGCCTCCCACCTACCACGGAGTATGACCATGTGACCTCAACTTTGTGGGACAAAATAATAATGATGGAGATAACGCCAGTATTGTCGAGAAAAATGTGAATACGATTACTATAAAATATTCACACCGTATAGCTGTCATCAAGATCTCGATAGAATCATAAATATACTGGCATGTGAACAAAAATCGTGCGGAACAAGCACCATAGAAGGCCAAAATTTTTTTAAACTACATTTTTTCTTGTGCTCTAAAATTCAGAAATCAAATAAAAATAAAACTTTTCCTACTAACCTAATCCATCAATTTTATAACTTTAAAAATAAAAAAATTATATGCCAATAGAAACCATATGCAAAGAAAGATCTTTATATTTTCTTTTTTTTTAATCAAGTGATACACGCTCGTCTCTGATATATATTATAAGCTTTTTTGCTACACACCTAGTAGCAACCTAAATAAATCGGTACATAGTTTTCAAAATATAGTATTATCAGTACATAATATGTAGCTGGTTGATTCACACCTAGCAATATAGTTATCCAATATCCTGATATACACCTTCAAGTAAATTGATATACGGTTTCCAGAATATTACGCTCACAAATACATACTATATGGTCAAGTAATACATATTCGTCGGTTTTCTATTACATATTGTAGGCTTTTTTGATACTTCCAGTAGCAACTCAATATATATCTTTAGGTAAATCGATATATAGCTTACAGAATGTAATATTCATCAATACACTACACGATCAGGTAATACATAACTAGTAAAATAGTCATCTAGCATTTCAATACACATCTTTAGGTAAATCGATACATAGTTTTTAGAAAGAAGGGAGAAATGGATTAAAGAGGAGAATGAAGACTTCACGGATGGAAGAGAGGACTTGATGAGGAAGAGGATGGAATTTGACGAGGAAGAAAGGAGATGGGGATGGTCTTTCTTCGCAGATGATATCTCTTAGTCCGTGCAATTTTCTTTTCTTTTTTGTATTTTTTTTCTTTAAGTTAAGGAACTAACATACTCTATTAGTAGGAATCCTCTTTAAGTTAAGATACAAGGCCTTCACACAAATCCAACCATGGATCATCTAGCGCACAAATCTCAAAGTAAACACGACCATTCACTTGGGCTTCACATAATTTACATAGAAAAAAGACTAGCTATATCTATAATAAATAATACTAATTTTATTTTAACAAGTTATTTTATTTTAAAGTTTAAGTAAATTATCAAGGTTAACAATGTTTATCAGGCTGCACCATTTCCTTCTCGTACAATTCAGACCATGCATTTAATTAGATCAACAAATTATGGCATGAAAAGTTAAATGCTTGTGACAAGCATAAACCAAAATTTATTTTGGGTGGGTGGGGTGGGGGGTGGGTTCAGGCCCCACTAATGGACCCCCGATCCACCATCTTCGGACGATCATGTTGATGTACTCGCTAGTTGTAATGAGCTATCATTATTAAAATAGTATGTCATTGGCTTGTTGTCGTGCCTGTAATTCAGGTAGTACTTGCAAAATTTGGTCATGCCCTTGCAAGCGGCTAGTCTCGTTATGTCGTACCATTTTAGATAGCGCTAGTTTTGGATTTCGACGAGAATATGTTTACGGGAGCCATTGAGAGGCATGTACCTTTCGAACCTCCGATGAGGATTCTTTGATTGGCGGAAACTCTCCTCATCTCTCCATGGCTTCTTACTGGACTCTTCTAGGCCCTCCCAAACCTGCTTATTCTTCTTCTTCTTTCCAAGTATGCCCTCAACCGAACCCTACCAAGCCACCACAATTTCCTCCATGTTGATGTACTTGTCGGCTCAAGCCAAGAGCTCAGCGTAATCTCTCAAAAACCTCTTCTTTAGAAGAAAAAGGAACCAATACATCTTCATTCTGCTCCTCATTACGGACGTGGTGACCAAATGGTTTAGGTTGCGAATCTCTAACAAGGCCACATTGAGAAGGCTGACGAAGACCCATAGGGATTTATCCTCTCTCTATTTGACGGCTGAAAGGGTGTCAGACCCCTTCGCCTGCCTTCGACTACTCATGAAATGAGCTGTGAACATCCGCTAAACAGCTTGAATGAATGGACGAAGTTCAGCTAAAGCTTGGTATTCCATAACCGAGCTACCATCTGAAGTAGGGCCGGGAAGGCATTACACATTACCAAGTTGGTGGCCCTCAAGGGTATCATGAGAGCTTTGAACATATCTAAGTCATCCAAGCGATTGATAGTCCTCTCGTACGTCTTGAAGCGAGGAGGAATAGATACCTTCATGATCTTTGCCAAGAACCAGGACTCATTGGTGAACACGACCTTATTTCCAAGCTTGGCTTGGAGGCGCCCCAAGTTCTCAAGGTGGTGGTCCATGTCCTCAAGTTTGTAGTTGGGGTCGGCCTCCCTTCAAAAAGCTATCTTAGATCGACGTGGTGAGGAGTGGCTAGACATTGATTCCTTCCAAGATGGTGAGCTCGAGGATCTACACATTCAATATCATCTAGGGCTTCGGGGACAAGAGTGGTGACTATGAGTGGCCTTTATCGGGCTCCGAGGATAGGAGTGACGACGCTGCTTGGCCCGTCCTGGACTCCGAGGAGGGGAGTAGTGGCTCAGCTTCACTGGGACTCCATAGTCACTCAAATCGCAAGTTGTTGTTGCCATTAGTGTTGATTGGCAGTCATCTGCTACACTTTTTGGATGATTATATGCAGCTAATGAACCCATTGTACGAGCAACTAAATCTGCTCGACAGTGACCGCTAGCGCCTCCTATGGCTTTGACAAAGGTGGATCCCTTCGACGGCTCCGTAAGAACCATCAGATTCTACAAGCATGCTCGACTGGGCATTCGAGGGTGCTATTTATGCTCTTCAAGATTTCAAAGATGTAAGTCATCTGTCTTCTGGTGAAACCTCCATTATAGAGCCATCAGATTCTACATGCATATTTGGCAGGGCATTCGAGGGTGCGGCTATGCTCTTCAAGATTTCAAAGTTGTAGGTCGTTTGTTTTCTGGTGGAACCTCTAGTAGTGGGATCACGATTCTTCCTCTAGTGCCAATTTGTTATTGCTAGAAATCGATTTGATTAGGGTGCCGAGCTAGCTGAGTCGCTAGAAGGTTCGACAATCGATTAGTCAAACCATTGAGGTCTGCAAAAGGTCGCGATGTGCTTCCAAGGTGGCAAGGTGGTGGCCAATATTCTCAGGTGGTGATGCTCCAATGTCAGTTGCTCCCACGATAGAGTTGGAACAAGGAGAACGTGCTCGGACCTTCGCTTCGATATTGAATTCGATCTGAAACAATGAAGACAAAAAAGTTCTTTTGCTAGAGAGTATTTAGCGGGGGATCCTTCGAGGCCTAAGTTAGATAGATTCTTAGAAAATAATGAAGGTGTTTTTAGAGCAGTAGAGCGATGGCACAAGGACATAAAAGAGCTTGAGAGTACTTACATGAAAGGTCCCTTTAGATTGGTTTGTATAGACGAGGGTCGGTGCCCTTCGCCAAGAGATTCGAGCGTGTAGATCGGCTGTCTTTGGTGACCGATCGCATATCCAGAAAGTTACATGCGGATGTTTTTCTCACGCATCACATTTTGCACTTCTCGCCTGTACAGTTAATGAAACCATTCACGATCATGGCGAAGGTATCGCTAGATATGGATAGACTATGAAACTCAAAAGATTCTTCGTGCGCCTCTAGATTAGCTACCTGGCAAGCTTTAGCTGGTTGAATGGGGGCTTCGTGGTAAGCTCTAATTGGTCGGCCTACCATATCGGTTGTGATCGGTTCTGAGGCATATCACTACATATTGCCAATGCCTACCCACCTTATGTTGAGGGTGTTGGTTTGGTAGGTTGTGACTAGTTAAGCATTACTTTAAATCATTTAAAATATTTACCTTTTGCCATACCGATTCTAGAAGAATCCTTATGGGAAGCCGAGCTTGACTTTTTGTACCGCCGTAGGGGTTCGGTCTAGGTCGACTCCAGTTATATTATTTCTGTAATTTAATGGGATATTGACGATTAGTCTACAATGAAATTAAGGGTGATTTAGGTTGGATCCAATATGGAAATATAGAATTATTTTTTTGTTGTATCTGGTTATTGTTTCTGTTTTTATTCTATGAATTTAATTTGGATTGCCGCTCAATCCAAGCCAGATTAAGTTTGAAATGAATTTGACATTTCCGAACTTGAGTTCAACTAGTTTAAACATGAAAGCGAAGGTCAAATCTACAGATCTAAGTAGCGATTCACGTAGCAACGTCGTATCTATTGGAGAAGAAATGTTGTTGATGAAAATTTTGATATCGTCATAATTCCTCGAAGTGGATTGTCCGAGTCTCAACCCTGCCGAAAGAAAGCAATTTAAGTTTGCAGCAAAACGGCAATACACTCAAAATACACAATGGATTTTCCGAGTCTCAAAACCCTCCGTATGTTGCAGGGTTGGACATCTTGAAAACTAGTTTCTATTTTACAATTGGTGCAAACTTAGCCTGTCTAAACAAATATCTATTTACAGATATGTTATAACTCAACTAATTATTTTATTTATTTACTTCACAAATGGTGCAACTAATTGGATCAAATGTTGCTAGGTGGCCATTGTGAAAACTAGTTTCGAAACCATAAGTGGGTGGGTCATTAAATTATGGCACATATGTAAGTATACCAATCCATACTTTAGAATATCCATTTTACGGATTTCTAGTGTGCAGTCAAAAACTATGTAACAAAATTTTACTAACTGTGCAACTTTGACTGCAATAGATTTATCACAAATGTTATCAAAAGAATAAAAACGTTGATTTTTGAGTCTGCCAGATTATACACCGAACAATGGTTCTGACTTCTGAGTTCAAACACAAAAGTGATTATTTTTGAGTAAATAATTTAGGTTTATCAAAATTGGTTGACTAAGTGGTTTCCAAAAGTGTGGAAATTATGTTTTTTCTAGTGCACCAATAGAAAAGACATTACTGCTGCATGTTTCTACGTTGGAGAAATCTAGTTGTTCCAATTTCCTCTAATTGAGGAGAGGCAAGTGGGGAAACTTGTACTAGAAAACAATGAAAACTACATGCCACAATTTGTCCATATGCATATATTGATTTTCTTTCTAGAAATCACACGAATAAACAGTAATTATGAACAGAATCTGTTATTGCATTGTAGGACTTTGATAATCGCCTTCTCTAATTCTTTTCAAATTAAGTCTTTGAAAGATGGTCCATTAGTTCCATGGTACCATCGTAACTGAAGCATCTCGAACCTTCCTGGCAAAAGCTCCTCATAATCTCTTTCGTGAAAGGAGGCTTGTTCATCATCTTCAGATCATCTTCTGCTTCGACCTTTCATCTTTGCTGGGCTTGGATCTCATTGCACATCTTCGCGATCCTGCGATTGAGGTTAGCCTCCCATCTAAAGCCTTTTTCCAGCCGATGTGGATAAGAGGCTCCGGAGCTGAAACTTGTTTCGAACAGGGAACTGTGTTAAGTTTTGAAACATGCAACTCAAAGAACTCAAATAATCCACAAATAATTTAATATTACTAAAACAACCGGTTCCGATGCGTACCTCTTTGATGTCGTTTTCTTTAGATCCAGAATAAAATAGATAATACCTGTTGTTGCTGGTGGTCCAAACCGAGAACGATTGGCACAGCGGTGTGAACGGGGTTCCCTTTGAGTTGCTTTGGTTGCGCTCCGCCCTCCGCCGTGAAACCTGCAAGCAAGCCTCGCACTACCACCGGGGTAGTGGGGGCCCTCCGACGATCAAGTCAGAGGAGATCGAAGGAGAAGGAGAAGGAGAAGGTAGCAGGTGAGATGATACTCTGGAAGATATATCTTACCCTCCCCCTTCCCCCCCAGCCTCATATATATCAGGCTGGGGGGTTTTTCCGGGGATTCGTCATCGTGTGGCACGATGGGGCTGCCACTGACATGGCCGTTACAGGGCGTCGTGGGGCAGCGCTGGGTACAGCCATGGCAGGGCATAGTGGAGCTCCGCTTTGTACGGCTGTTACAGGGGATCGTGGGGCAGCGCCGGATACGGCCGTTGCAGGGAGTAGTGGAGCAGGGGGCCGCGGCGTGCCTCAGAGGAACAGTCTGTTGTTGTCGAGAGATTGCCGACTCGGGGTCGGATTGCTGGATCAAGGGGCAGCCGACTCGGGGTCGGGCTGCGGAGCCGAAGATATCCGACCCGAGGTCGGATTGCTGGATCAAGGGGCAGCCGACTCGGGGTCGGGCTGCGGAGCCGAAGATATCCGACCCGAGGTCGGATTGCTGGATCAAGGGGCAGCCGTAGTCTTCCTGGGCGCGCGTGCCGGTCACGTGGGGCATGGTGGCTAAGTTCCCCCGTAACACCTGTAGATCGGTCCGAGGCGTGTAGTCATTGTCTTTGAAAGAGATTCGCCTCCTATGTGCACCGGATTTTGGCGATCCCTTCCCAAGATACAACAAACTGTTGAATTTGTAGACGTGCACAATACTATAAATTTTCTTGAACTCGGCAGGATCTTTTTTTTGTATTTTCGTACCCAATAGTTTGGTGGGCGATCAAGAGTAGATCGAGAAAGAAAAGAAAGGAGGACTTAAAAGATTTTTTTTTTCTGCCTTCAAACCGTCCCGAAGCCGAGAAGCTCTCTGTTTTTTTTTAAAGGATGGCCAGGAAAAGCCAAAAATCCAGAATGAGAGGCTGTCCTCTCTCTTCCCCTAGAGGAACGTTGGATCCCAACGTCTCCCTCTTTAAGGCCACCTTAATTGAGTTGTCCGTTGAGTTCTTCAACGGACAGCTCTTCAAATATTACTTTAATTGAAGGGATGGTTTCATGACCATTCAAAATGAGGAGCAACGTATCAAATTTGAAAACCTCTTACATTCCCCACCATTTTGAAATTTCGATTTTTTTTTTGAGATAATTTGGAAAATGTCAAACAATTTGAAAAATTTAAAGTACGAGCATTCAGTACACTTAGTTTTTGATGAAAGGT
Source organism: Phoenix dactylifera (assembly GCF_009389715.1). Taxonomy (NCBI): domain Eukaryota; kingdom Viridiplantae; phylum Streptophyta; class Magnoliopsida; order Arecales; family Arecaceae; genus Phoenix; species Phoenix dactylifera. The sequence continues at coordinate 235,521 of NW_024067969.1, read as the reverse complement.
GTCTTCCAAACTTGAACCTTCATCTAGTTGATATTTCGCCATCCATACTGGTCCGAAGTGAACAAAGTCTTGAACTTGAACTTTATGTATAGATTTTGAAAATACCGAACAACTAAGAGTTGACCCTGCATGTGAGTTCCATCGAGGTAGCGCATTACGGCCGTGCGCAGGTATCTTGTTCTGTGAGTGTCTCTTAGAGAACAAGCCCTAATTCTCTATTTGACTGCGGCCCCACAGTCACACTCACATCGGTGATATCTCCAAGGGTATACTGCAACTCTATACCCTGCTATAATAGCCTTAATATCATTAAGGCATTACGCCATCCTCCTGTCTAGTGCAGTTGAGCACCTGCTCCATAGAGATGGGTAGTGAGCTGAGTTCACTTTAAATTTGGTACTCCTACCAGCCACTCAGTCAGCTTTTTTGTCCCATTGAACTTACATCTTGGGATCTCCAATCAGATAGGTTGGGTTGCCGCTAACGGTGACTCAAAAATAGGCCTTAAACCCATCCCCCTCGAAGCATATTGAACTTGTCCTCTCGACAAGCCCTTGGTCAGATGATCTGCCAAGTTCTCCACTGATTTAATATAACTTAAAGTTATAACTCCAGTAGAGGTGAGCTTCCTTAAAATTTTATATCGAAGCTCAATATGCCTAGACGACTTCGAATTGTGATTTTTACTTTTCACTTTTGCTATAATCGCCTAATTATCATAGTTAATTAAAATAGCAGGAATAGGCTTATCCATCATAGGAATATCTGATAACAAACCCCTAAGCCAATCTGTTTCTCCACTAGCTAACTCTAAGGCTACCATCTCAGCCTCCATGGTGGATCTAGTAATCAAGGTCTGCTTGGAAGATTTCTAAGCGACTGCACCACCATCTAGTGTAAAAACAAATCCACTAGTGGCCTTAGTGTCTTCGGAATCAGAGATCCAGTTAGCATCAGTATACCCTTCTAGTACAGTGGAAAAACCAGAATAGTATATCCTGTAGTTAATAGTACCCTTCAAATATTTAAGAAGCCTTTCTATTGCATCCCAATGTATTTTATCGGGGTTACTAATGTATCTACTCAGTCTTCCTACATCATAGGAGATATCAGGTCTTGTACAGTTAGATAAATACATAAGACTTCCAATTAATTTAGAATACTTTAATTGGGAAACACTATCCCCACCATTTTTCTTTAATTTTATGCTAGGATCATATGGGGTGCTAACTGGCTTGCAATTTTCGTACCCAATTTTCTTTAACACCTTTTCAACATAATGAGATTGACTCAGAACAATCTCATTTTGTGTCCTTATAATTCTAATTCCTAGGATTACTTTAGATGACCCTAGATCTTTCATCTCAAAATTGTTATTTAAGTATTTCTTAACTTCTAAAATTGTGACATGTTCACTACCAAAAATTAAAATATCATCTACGTATAAACATAGGATAATAATAGACTTATCAAATATTTTCCAATATACACATTTGTCGAAGTCACAAATATTAAAGCCATATGATAAAATCACTTGGTCAAACTTTTCATGCCACTGTCTAGGAGCTTGTTTTAATCCATATAAGGATTTGACTAGCTTACACACTTTATTCTCTTGACCAGGAACTACAAAATTTTCTGGCTGCTTCATATAAATTTCTTCATCTAACTCGCCATTGAGAAAGGCGGTTTTCACATCCATCTGATGGATTTCAAATTTATATAATGCTGCCAATGCTATAAGCACTCAAATTGTAGTTATCCTAGTGACTGGAGAATAGGTGTCAAAATAGTCCATTCCTTCTCTTTGACTAAAACCTTTAGCAACTAATCTAGCTTTGTATTTTCAATGGATCCATCAGGATTTTGTTTCCTTTTAAAGACCCATTTGCATCCTAGTGGTCTAGACCCTGGAGGTAAGTCAGTTAACACCCATGTATTGTGTGAAAGGATTGATTCCATTTCACTTTTAATGGCTTCCTCCATAGAGGTGCATCACTAGATTTCATTGCTTCAGCATATGTCAAAGGTTCATCTTCAATAAGGAATGTGTAGAAGTCATCTCCTAGGTTTTACTCTATTCTAGGTCTCTTGCTCCTTCTAAGTTCAACTTGGGGTTCTATTACAGTGTTATCATTTTGTGATTTTAAGGATTCTCCTATTTCTAACTTTCTCTTTTCTTTCGTAGGAAACACATTCTCAAAAAATACTGTATCATTCGATTCTTTAATAGTGTTCGGTGTAATGTTAGGTACATCTGATCGTACTACTAAGAATCGGTATGCGTTACTATTTTCCGCGTATCCAATGAAAGCTGCATCCAAAGACTTAGGAGACAGTTTAGTCATCTTGCTAGAGTTAATTTTAACTTTCGCAAGGCAACCCCAAACTTTAAAATATTTTAGACTAGATTTTCTACCCCACCATAACTCATATGGTGTTTTCTGGTTATCTTTAAATGGTATACGATTAAGTATTTTACATGCTGAAATTAGAGCTTCACCGCACAAATTGTTGGAAAGACCAGAACTAGTAAGCATTGTGTTAATTATGTCAAGAAAAGTTCTATTTTTTCTTTCAGCAACTCCATTTGACTGAGGAGAATAAGGGGCAGTAGTCTCATGTATAATCCCATGTTCCTCACAGAATTTTCCAAATTCTGTTGAACTATATTCTCCTCCTCTATCTGACCCGAGTCTTTTTATTATTTTCTGGGTTTGATTTTCAACCTCTGATTTATAAATTTTAAATTTTTCTAACGCTTCATCCTTAGTTTTTATTAAATATACATAGCAGTATTTTGACATATCATCTATAAAGGTAATAAAGTATATTTTTCCTTCTCTCGTCAAAAAACCGCTCATTTCGCAAATATCACTATGTATTAAATCAAGTAGGTTAGAACTTCTACTTGTTGATTTAAATGGTTTCCTAGGTTGTTTAGCTTGAACACAAATTTCACATTTTTTGTTCTTCTCTAAATTATATTTAGGAATTAAATGTAAACTCATCATTCTTTTGAGAGTATTGTTATTCACGTGTCCAAGTCTACTATGCCACATCGCTAAAGAGTCAATATGCATAACAAGTGGAGAAGAAACATTTTTATTCATATTGTTGTATGGTAATACACTCAATTTAAATAACCGATCAGCAACATAACCCCTCCCTACAAATGTCCCACCTTTGGTAATTACAACCTTATTTGATTCAAATACTAATTTAAAGCCTAATTGACTCAAAAGAAAACCACTAACAAGATTCTTGCGAACATCTGGCACATGTTGCACGTTGTGGAGAGTAATAATTTTTTCAGATGTGAATTTCAATTTTACTTTTTATTCTCCAATCACTTGTGCAACACTGAAGTTGCCCATGATCACAGTTCTTTCTTTAACCTCCTGGAAGAAAGAAAAAGAGGAAATATCAGAACATATATTGACAGTAGCTCCTGTATCAATACACTATTCGATTGGATTGTAGGCCAGATTTAACTCAAATTTTGAGATACTAACCTGTCCTTGGTTCAAGTAGAGCCAGAACTGGTTATCATATTTGCCTGAGGAGTCACTTTGTCACCTTGCCCCTTGACTTTGTCCTTTCTATGTCTACACTGTTTGGCATAGTGTCTTGGTTTTCTACAGACATAACATGTTCTCTTGCTCTGTTCCTTTTGAATCCTTGGTTTTGGCTTCTCAAAATATTTCTTAGGTTTATATCTCGAGAAGTTAGTTTTCTTATGTTGCCCAGTAGATACAACCCAAGAGGGGGGGTGAATTGGGTCGTTTAAAACTTTTATGCTACTTCTAAAACTTTTTGATTAACTATGCTAAGTTGTATAGATGCACAGTGAAAGTTAAACTTAGCAAGGGTTTGATGTATAGACTTCGACTTGATTAAATATGCTTGCAACTAAAGGATGTGCGGATAAGAATTAAGCAAGCAATTTATCTAAGTAAGTAAGTGTGTTAGTTAGACAATAACTAGAGGCATTACAAACACAAAGGACATATAGTGGTTCGGTGCACCCCAGCACCTACATCCACTCCCCAAGACCTCTTGGGAATTTCACTATAATCCTACCGATTACAGCCGGTTGTTTTACAAGCTCACAACCCAACTTGTTGTTTTACGAGCGCACAACGAACTCGGTCGGTTTTCCCAGGCTCACCGACTAGAACCAACCCCGATTGTTTTCCCGGGCTCACAATCAAACCCTTACACGTTGGTTTTACCCTCGGCTCACCAACAAACCTAAACCCCGTTGGTTTTTCCTTTGGCTCACCAACAAACCTTAATCCCGTTGGTTTTCCCTTTGGCTCACCAACAAACCTTACACCGTTGGTTTTTCCTTTGGCTCATCAACAAACCTTTAACCCCTGGATTCAATCCCTTGATTGAATCAAGTTACAAGATATTAAAACAAAGAATAAAAACAAATCAAAGCTTCTTAAACAAGCAGATATGACAATATAAACAAATAGAGTAAAGAGAAGCCCTCAAACGAGTTTTGAAGATGGAGGAGCTCGGCTTCTTCTTTACTTGATCCTCCTCTGATTTGGCATGAAGTAGAGGATCCCCGAGGCAGCACACGGATGGAGAGGAAGCTTTCGGATTCACTTGGATGCTCTTCTTCTCTCTATTTTACTTTGAATGGCCCTTTTGTGCTTATGGGAGATTTTCCTTGTAATCTCTTTCAAATCTCTTCCCTAAATGTTTTCTCCCACTTCCATGAGTTCTCCCCTAGCTCTCTTCTTGTTTTCTCCCCTAGCTCTGCACTTCCTGACAATATTACCGTTGGGATCGGAGTCGACTCGCGCGATCAGGAGTCGACTCGCCTGTTGCAGGAGTCGGCTCGTGCTTTACTGGAGACGACTCGGCCACTGTTCCAAATTTGAATTAAAGTGCATGCCTTGACCGGGAGTCGACTCGACTTAACCCGGAGTCGACTCGCCAACATCTGGAGCTGACTTGGCATTTTCGGAGTCGGCTCATCTACTGAAGTCCGTGGATCCAATTTTGAATTTGATCCACTCGAGTCGACTCGACTGTCCTGGGAGTCGACTCGAATCTCAGAGCCCGAACTCCCGATCCTCTGTCTTTTGGCTCGTCCAGTCTTGGAGTCGACTCGAACTTCCTCGGAGTCGACTCGGCTCTCAGAGGCAGTAACTTGGTCTTCTGTCTGTTGATGGTCGCGGAGTCTCGGAGTCGACTCGTGCAATGCGGGAGTCGACTCGAATCTCAGAGTCCCAAAAATGCTCTCTGACTTTTTCTTTGTGTTCCGCTTAGAGTCGACTCATGCTTTCTTTGGAGTCGACTTGCCAATCATTGGAGTCGACTCGCGTGCCACTGGAGTCGACTCGAATCTCAGACCCGAAAACTACTCTCTGACTTTTCTGCCTATGACTCCTAGGAGTCGACTCATACTTCTCCGGAGTCGACTCATACTTCTCCGGAGTCGACTCGAATTCCACTGGAGTCGACTCGAAGACTGTTCTTTTGAATTTTTCCTTTGATTTTACTCCTCCAATTTGAATCCTTTGAACTTTAAACTTTGGACCAATAAATTGTAGCTTTCTTCCAACTTGAGAGCTTTGGAGGCCTTCTTGTGTTCTTCCAACTTGCTATGTTCCTTGCAAAATAAATATCTTTCTCCTTGCAACATAAACATTAGTATCTATACTTCAAGGTTTTGTGATCATCAAAATCAATCTATGAATTAATCTTTGGGTCATCATCTTAGTTTTTACTAAGTTTGCCTTTGCACTAACTTCTGAGTCAATACCCAAGTCCTGTTTATGGTTATTCCTGTATTTTTCTTCTATTTGAAGGGACACAAGTACTTGATCCAAAGAGAGGGTGCGTCTCTTATGCTTCAAAGAGACTTTAAAATTTGTCCAGAAAGATGGGAGCTTTTCTATAAAGGTCGCCGCCTGAATTCTCTCATCTATAGAAATTCCCATTGCGACGATCTTCGCCACTATATTCTAGACTTCATGTGCTTGATCAATTATTGATTTGTGATCTATCATTTTGTAAGAAAAATATTCTCTTATGATGAACTTTTCTTCTGATTCGGTTTCTTTACCATATTTCGACTCAAGTTCATCCCACAATGTCTTAGCTGTACCCTCAGCTCCAGAGTAGATGTCGTATAAGTTATCATTTAGTGCACTAAGTATCAAACTTTTGCACAAACGATCATCTTTATCAAATTTGTATTTAGCAGCTGATCTGCCGGGTTCATGATCCATTGGGTCCTTAGTTGAAGGATTGTATGAAACCACATAATATAAATCTAATGTGTCTAACTAAGACTCCATCTTCGTTTGCCATCTAACAAAATGCTTTCCATCAAATGACTCGGGTTTCAGGATATCATTTACTGAGTTCTTAACTTTGTCCATCTTTGTGTTTCGGAAACGATTCTCTTTCAAAATTGTTAAGTTTTGAAACATACAACTCAAAGAACTCAAATAATCCACAAATAATTTAATATCACTGAAACAACCGGTTGCGATGCGTACCTCTTTGATGTCGTTTTCTTTAGATCCAGAATAAAATAGATAATACTTGTAGATCGGTCCGAGGCGTGTAGTCATTGTCTTTGAAAGAGATTCGCCTCCTTACGTGCACCGGATTCTGGCGATCCCTCCCCAAGATACAACGGACCGTTGAATTTGTAGACATGCGTAATACTACAAATTTTCTTGAACTTGGCAGAATTTTTTTTTTGTATGCTCGTATCCAATAGTTTGGTGGGCGATCAAGAGAAGATCGAGAAAGACAAGAAATGAGGACTTAAAAGATTTTTTTTTTTTCTGCCTTCAAACCGTCCCGAAGCCGAGAAGCTCTCTGTTTTTTTTTAAAGGATAGCCAGGAAAAGCCAAAAATCCAGAATGAGAGGTTGTCCTCTCTCTTCCCCTAGAGGAACGTTGGATCCCAACGTCTCCCTCTTTAAGGCCACCTTAATTGAGTTGTCCGTTGAGTTCTTCAACGGACAGCTCTTCAAATATTACTTTAATTGGAGGGATGGTTTCATGACCGTCCAAAATGAGGAGCAACGTATCAAATTTGAAAACCTCTTACAAACCAGAGTGACCACACCTCCGGCCCCTCTTAGGGCGACAGTGGTAGCTTCCCTGTAACTGCTTCAATGGTTGGCTGGGGCCAAAGAAGTTCGGATCTCCATTGGGGCTGTAGACGTAGATGGTGGCGGTACAATACCTACGATACCATAAATCTAAATTGGACAGCCAGATCGCTACATCCACCATGTCCCCATCAGCCATTCTCACACGCATCCCATGTCAAAAACGCCCAAGCCATAAAAAATAGGTCGCTAAAAGTAATAAATAGGTCGCTTCATGATAATGCTTTAGATTTAATCAGCTTAACACAATCAACATATTTAAATTTTAAGCTGATTTGTATTCACTTCAAAGTAATAAAGCATTCTAAGTATATAGCATATACTTAGATATTTCTCCCCCTTTTTGACAACATCAAAAAGATAGTGAAACATTAAGTACAAAGATCAGAGCAGAACACATCGAGTGTGAATTCAAGAGGTTTTTTTAATTTGATACCACAGATAGTTTTCTAATCAAGTGTAGGTGGAATCTTCCTTAGGTTAATTCAAGAAGTACCACAAATGATATTCAAGAAAAAATATGAGTGGAAATCTAACCTCTCTTCACTAAGTATGAAAGCTTGTTCATTTAAGACCTTTTGCCCAAACTATTAAGTATTTTATCAATATGAGAGCAATTTAATTAATTTTCAGAGTATAAGATCAAAACTTATATACTTGAAAAACATATCATCATGTTGGATCATTAATTCTTAATGACTTCAAAGTTCTTTTATGATAATAAGAGCATTGGGGCACAAATACCAAAACATGCAATTTTTGATACATCTTAGAGCTCATTTAAAGACTTTCTTTTATTTCTTTAGAAAATAAGCACAATTTGATACATAAAAATGGGAATTTGGCACAAAATTGAAGTTCTAAGGAGCAAGCCAATTAGGACTCATTAGTGAATTTCAAAATAGATTTTCTAAGAGATACTCAAGAAAATTTAATACATTGTTCTCCCCCTGTTTCATTAAATTAGAGGCTCTCAAGATTTGTAATTTGGTTCATGAGTGATGCATAAGATGTACTAACCAAATAACACGCCTCAAGGTGTATCATAAAGATTTTCAGATTTAAGTTTCAGATGATACATATTGGAGAGTATTAGGATTACTTTTCATTTAGTATTCTTTCTCTCTCCTTTAGCTATAGATTTATGCAATTAAGGCCAATAAGACCTCTCCTTCTGAAATTTTCTTTCTCCCCCTCAATTGATCATTCCATTTAAGAGTTTAGAATCCTAAGATAATGTTCGATAAGATTGTCAATCTCAAAAATATATTTCAGCTTATTTTCATAAGACTCAAGGTTTGAGACAAGACAACCTTTATAGAACTCATCTCAAGGTATAAACTTATAATTAAAGCAAGTATTGTAATATAAGGAGGTTCATCAAAATCAATCCATAAAAATCAAGGTATGCATCAAAATAAAGTGTCTTTGGGATAGGATACTGAATATCTAAATCTCCCCCTCAAAAGATGCATTCTTCTTTAATCATTTTAAATTGTTGAATTTCAGATTTTAGTGATAAACGTGAATAACACTGAAATTCTGTAATATCAAGAATGTAGAGTGATCTAGAATTATTCAGAATTTATAGTAATCACTCTTTCTAATCCTTTAAGAACAAGTTATGCTTTCTCCTAATCTTAGAGAAAATGTATAAAAGTATTAATCAGAAAATGATTCAATTGAAGCTCAATTTCTTTCAAAAGCATTTACATTTTCTTTCTTTAGAGTCATTTGAGTGAACTGAAATATTTCTAGTTTTAAGATCATTCACTCTATTGATATTCTGATGGAAATCTTTAAGAATGTAGGAGAGAAAAACATATAGATGATCATTGAGGTATATATATTTATAGAACTCAATTTCTTAATCAAGTTTTTCACCAATGTATTCATGAAACACAATAAATCTTTTTAATATCAAAATAAGATCATATATTTAGAAATTTTTGTTTGCAATCAAGATCATCGAAAGACACATCATTTGGACCAATATTAGTACATTTTAACGATAAGAAAAGATATGTTTCGGATGCGTATCGGAGCAATCAACCAAGGCATCAAAATTAATTCTGTTTTTCTTAAATTAAGATTTTATTTAGAAATCATATTGAGTTTAAGCTTTTATACAAAATCAGATTCTGAATTTTCATAAGAATTTTCAAGAAGGCTCTCAAAATTTGAGATATGTATCTTCTACTTTGTAGCTCATCTTAAATTACTAAGATTGAAAAACACATATTTCAATAACATTAGAGCACTTTCAGAATCTTTGTATTTAGTATTGAGTTTCGATACAAAATGGAGGATATTTTAACAAGTATTAGGATATTATGTATCAAAGTTAGTTAAGTATTAACTTGCAATGATTTCATCCTTAAAGTGTGTTTTCAAGTGATTAATAAATTTGACTTGATTCTTCTTATATAATTTCATTAACTTTGTCTTTCATTTATAACTTTCTTATGCTCTATACTCTATTTGCTCCCTATCCGGTGGAGTTGGAAGGGGCACGAGGTACTACCACTAGCCTCCCTCTTGTGCCGTCCCTAATATGCCCTACACCGAATAGTTGGGTCAAATAGTGCCGGGTACTACCACTAGCCTCCCCATTGGCACCATCCCTATGATGAGCAATATAGAAAGTTTAAAATGTTTACTTCAAACTCTCCCTGTTTAAGTGTAATTAATTATGGATTTTATCCCTTCCAAAAGAGTGCTCACCCAAGTCTCATAAGTGTGCCGAATATATTATGTTTGTTTTGCTTTTCCTTAAGATTGGAGTACTTGCCTTGCTTAGATTTTTCATCTCTTGAATAATGTCCACTTTCTTTTCTTTATCTCTCTCTCTTTTTGTTATTCCCAAGTAATTTACATGAAAGAGCAGAATAAAGAAATAATCTTATGTATCATATAGATGTATATCATGCAAACAACATTTTCATTATGCTCATGGATTCAGCATTATTACCAAACTTCTTTTCTTTCTTGAAAGAAAGTCTTTAGTTTCTTTAAGATATAACCCATTCATCCAACATATTTCTAACTAGATGACTCAATTTAAGATAAGATAATAGTTGAATATTGAGTCACTTTACTCAAGAGATTGCCTAAATATAAGCAAGCACATATCACTTGAACTAAAGAAATAGTTTCATTAACCAAGATAGTTCAAGGACAAGCATGTGAGGCAATGGAAAGATTTATCAAGGTCAAATCAATTTCTTATTTCCAAAATCAATTTAGTTTAGATTCTATTTGCTTAAGATAATTATCAAAAAGATATGTTAGCTAGGTTCTAATCAGCTTATCTTAAACGGTTGTTTCTTTCAAAATATGATTCATTAAAGTTGGATTGAAGTCTTGCATAAGGTCACATAATAAGCATACATTCAGGTCTACTAGCTGTATGATAAAATAATTATTCTATCATGCTTCAATACAGCTTTAAAACAATAGATCTACTTTGCTCATCCTTTTCAAATTCTACAAGATGGGGTCATAGATATACCTTCTTCATGCCAATCTTTTATAGGAGTTTTCTTGTGGACTAACGTTGGTCAATGAAGATCCCCTTTCCTGTTTGTCTTAATTTGGAGTTTGAGAGAAGATGTTAATTTATTCATTATACGTATTTCAAACTCTCCTTGCATGAGCTAAGTAAAGTCTTCATATAACTCTTCATTAGTAGAACCAAAAATGATGTCATCAATGTAAACTATGAGCAAGTAAGATATCACAAATTCTTCTTTTTGATGCAAAGATTTATCACTATTACTTTCTATCAAAAAGGTTGCTTAAGCTTTTGTATCATGCTGTTGATGCTTGTTCTAAATTATATATTGCTTTAACATATTTGTAATGAGTGTTTTCAAATATAGTGGTTATTTTTTATAGATCTCCTCTTTAATGAAGTAACCACATAGGAGTGAATTCTACACATTCATTTGACAAAATATAAAGCTCATGAAGCAAGCACATGATAATGATGATCTTTACTTCTAATCATGCAAGAATCTTTATCAAGATCTATTTCCTCTTTTCTTGATTTAGTCTTTTAGTAGTCATCAATTTTTTTTCATTAAGTGCATATCTGAAAAATCCAATTTTGATTCTAATTATTAACAAGTTTTCAGATTGTTATATGTAAAAGATTAACGGTATACATATATAATTTAATTTTAGTATCTTCATAATAAATCATTAGTCTCATAAGGAATAGAATGAATTAATATTTCTACAACTCGAATCTTTTCATTGAATGTTCTATATGCATTGCTTGATGAATGATATCCAAGGATAGAAGTATCTTTATCAGATTTGGCATTACTTTTCTAGAGAACATATCAAGCATAACATGTACGACTGAAAAATATGAGAGATACGCAATAGTTCATTTTCTATTTTTCAGAAGATCACAAGAAGTTTTCATCAAAAATAGATCTAATAGAAGTCATATGTATGACAAGTATTGATGATAGCTTTTAAAAAATCATTTAAGTAGATGACTATTATACAACATTGCCTTTTTCAATTCTTCAAAGATTCTATTAATCCTATTTTACTTATAGTGTTCTTGGTGCTGAAATAATCGAATTTAATATTATTTTCTGTATAACTTTTATCAGGATTTTGGTTTTCAACACTGTGCCATGACACTCTTTATCTTCACAGTTTGGAAACCTTTTTCATTTGAAACACTTTTACAAGATACAGAAAAATACTTCAGTTTTATTTGCCAAGAACAAATCCAATGTAAGCTTTTGAAAACTTAGAGATGGAAACAACATCTTTAGATTTAGAAATGATTTTTGGTTGTTTCCTTAGTTAGCATGCATAGCAAAACTTTGACCTTTAAGAAGATAATTTAAGTAAGCCAATGGTAAGGTCTATTGAGATTAAGTACATACTAGCATGAGTTGATTTTGTATGCTAAAGATGGTTTCTTTAATCTTGGTATTCATAGTGCATATATTCAAAAACATACCAAGTACACATTATCATATTGATGATAAATAAAAATAATGCCATGGATAAAAATTCTTAATCAAGCATATAGAGGATTCATAGAGTTATTTTTAATGAATTAATTAATCATTTAGCAACTTATCCAATAGTGAGTGGAGCATACAAAAAAAATGAAGTGATTTGAATATATTTTCTTTTCATACCCCCCCAAAAAAAAAAACAAATATCACTTATATCACAAAAATGATTAATACTTTCAAGTTATGTTTTAATCAACTAATAAAGTAATTTCAATACGAGAAGATGTAAGAATTACTTATTTCATTCTTTCTTTCATTTAAATCATTCTTTTTAATTACATTTTAAATTCAATTCTTTAACACATGTCTAGAGCACCCATTGTTTAGATAACATCTTTCATTAGAACCTTGGATAGCTAGACATGCTTGCTGAAAGAATAATCATATTTTCAACTTAGGAACCCAAGCTCTTTTGGGTCCTTGTAGGTTAGCTATAATTGTTCCTTTTGGAACCCATATTCTCTTAATAGCTATTTTGTCCATGAATTTACAGATTTTAGGATTACAAGGGATGTATTTCTGTATCCTCTTGTTGAATTTAACACACTTAGATCGAACATGAGTAGTAGGAAAACTTTTAATTTTCTGTTTCTTCCTTTTTGGTTCATCAAATTTGTAATGTATAGATTTAGGAACAACAGAAGAGATTTTACTTAGCTTTTGTTTATAAGAATCTGTTTTAGAGTAATTAAAAACTGTTTTAACAAACATATTCTTAAAAGGTTTTTGGGTGTACCAAGGTTGATATCCTAATGTAACTTTATCAAATTCAGCTCTTTGATTATTTATCATTAGGTTCAATTTTTCAGAGCTGAGGGTAAATCTTTCAACAACAGGTTTTAATCTGCCAACTTCTTTAGTTAATCTTCTGTTATCTTTTGAGAGTAACTCATTGTTTTTCTTAAGTTTATCATGACTTTCAGTGAGAAGTTGATCTCTTTGATTTAGTTCTTGATTTTCTTTAATTAAGATTTCAGTTTTACTGGTTAGTTTCAGTTTTTCATCTATTAGAATTTGATTTTCAATCTTCAAGTTTTTGTTCTTACAAATAAGTTTCTTATATTCTAAATACAAATCAGAAAAGGCATCATGGAGTTCATCAAATGTAAAATTGCTTTCAGTTTCAGCATGTACCTCTTGTGCCACCAAGCATGAATTTTCAATATGATACTGCTCTCCTTCTACACATGATGTTTTAGATTTCTTAGTGCATTCATATTTGTCTTCAAGCATATTCCATATTTCTTTAGCAGTCATGCAAGAAGATATGCAATTAAACTCATTCCTATCTAATGCACAATATAAAAGGTTCATGGCATCAGCATTCAATTGTGCTAAATCATTAAAAGTTTGAGAGAGTGTGTGAAGATCATTTATTATGATTTTCCATAAGTAATAGTTTTGTGATTGAATAAAGATGCGCATGCGTATTTTCCAATGTGTATAGTTTATGCCATTAAATAGTGGTGGTGTATCAATTGATTGTCCTTCTCCTAGAAAACTATCTATTTGAGTTGTCATGATCTTTGGCTCTAGTCGGTTAAGACTACAAATAATATTTGAGCACCTGCTCTGATACCACTTGTTGCCCAGTAGATACAACCCAAGAGGGGGGGTGAATTGGGTCTTTTAAAACTTTTATGCTACTTCTAAAACTTTTTGATTAACTATGCTAAGTTGTATAGATGCACAGTGAAAGTTAAACTTAGCAAGGGTTTGATGTATAGACTTCGACTTGATTAAATATGCTTGCAACTAAAGGATGTGCGGATAAGAATTAAGCAAGCAATTTATCTAAGTAAGTAAGTGTGTTAGTTAGACAATAACTAGAGGCATTACAAATACAAAGGACATATAGTGGTTCGGTGCACCCCAGCACCTACATCCACTCCCCAAGACCTCTTGGGAATTTCACTATAATCCTACCGATTACAGCCGGTTGTTTTACAAGCTCACAACCCAACTTGTTGTTTTACGAGCGCACAACGAACTCGGTCGGTTTTCCCAGGCTCACCGACTAGAACCAACCCCGATTGTTTTCCCGGGCTCACAATCAAACCCTTACACGTTGGTTTTACCCTCGGCTCACCAACAAACCTAAACCCCGTTGGTTTTTCCTTTGGCTCACCAACAAACCTTAATCCCGTTGGTTTTCCCTTTGGCTCACCAACAAACCTTACACCGTTGGTTTTTCCTTTGGCTCATCAACAAACCTTTAACCCCTGGATTCAATCCCTTGATTGAATCAAGTTACAAGATATTAAAACAAAGAATAAAAACAAATCAAAGCTTCTTAAACAAGCAGATATGACAATATAAACAAATAGAGTAAAGAGAAGCCCTCAAACGAGTTTTGAAGATGGAGGAGCTCGGCTTCTTCTTTACTTGATCCTCCTCTGATTTGGCATGAAGTAGAGGATCCCCGAGGCAGCACACGGATGGAGAGGAAGCTTTCGGATTCACTTGGATGCTCTTCTTCTCTCTATTTTACTTTGAATGGCCCTTTTGTGCTTATGGGAGATTTTCCTTGTAATCTCTTTCAAATCTCTTCCCTAAATGTTTTCTCCCACTTCCATGAGTTCTCCCCTAGCTCTCTTCTTGTTTTTATAGCTTTAGATGGCGTGGAAACAAGAATATAGCCGTTAGAGACAAAAATAGAGCCGTTGGACACAGTCTGCACTTCCTGACAATATTACCGTTGGGATCGGAGTCGACTCGCGCGATCAGGAGTCGACTCGCCTGTTGCAGGAGTCGGCTCGTGCTTTATTGGAGACGACTCGGCCACTGTTCCAAATTTGAATTAAAGTGCATGCCTTGACCGGGAGTCGACTCGACTTAACCCGGAGTCGACTCGCCAACATCTGGAGCTGACTTGGCATTTTCGGAGTCGGCTCATCTACTGAAGTCCGTGGATCCAATTTTGAATTTGATCCACTCGAGTCGACTCGACTGTCCTGGGAGTCGACTCGAATCTCAGAGCCCGAACTCCCGATCCTCTGTCTTTGGCTCGTCCAGTCTTGGAGTCGACTCGAACTTCCTCGGAGTCGACTCGGCTCTCAGAGGCAGTAACTTGGTCTTCTGTCTGTTGATGGTCGCGGAGTCTCGGAGTCGACTCGTGCAATGCGGGAGTCGACTCGAATCTCAGAGTTCCAAAAATGCTCTCTGACTTTTTCTTTGTGTTCCGCTTAGAGTCGACTCATGCTTTCTTTGGAGTCGACTTGCCAATCATTGGAGTCGACTCGCGTGCCACTGGAGTCGACTCGAATCTCAGACCCGAAAACTACTCTCTGACTTTTCTGCCTATGACTCCTAGGAGTCGACTCATACTTCTCCGGAGTCGACTCATACTTCTCCGGAGTCGACTCGAATTCCACTGGAGTCGACTCGAAGACTGTTCTTTTGAATTTTTCCTTTGATTTTACTCCTCCAATTTGAATCCTTTGAACTTTAAACTTTGGACCAATAAATTGTAGCTTTCTTCCAACTTGAGAGCTTTGGAGGCCTTCTTGTGTTCTTCCAACTTGCTATGTTCCTTGCAAAATAAATATCTTTCTCCTTGCAACATAAACATTAGTATCTATACTTCAAGGTTTTGTGATCATCAAAATCAATCTATGAATTAATCTTTGGGTCATCATCTTAGTTTTTACTAAGTTTGCCTTTGCACTAACTTCTGAGTCAATACCCAAGTCCTGTTTATGGTTATTCCTGTATTTTTCTTCTATTTGAAGGGACACAAGTACTTGATCCAAAGAGAGGGTGCGTCTCTTATGCTTCAAAAAGACTTTAAAATTTGTCCAGAAAGATGGGAGCTTTTCTATAAAGGTCGCCGCCTGAATTCTCTCATCTATAGAAATTCCCATTGCGACGATCTTCGCCACTATATTCTAGACTTCATGTGCTTGATCAATTATTGATTTGTGATCTATCATTTTGTAAGAAAAATATTCTCTTATGATGAACTTTTCTTCTGATTCGGTTTCTTTACCATATTTCGACTCAAGTTCATCCCACAATGTCTTAGCTGTACCCTCAGCTCCAGAGTAGATGTCGTATAAGTTATCATTTAGTGCACTAAGTATCAAACTTTTGCACAAACGATCATCTTTATCAAATTTGTATTTAGCAGCTGATCTGCCGGGTTCATGATCCATTGGGTCCTTAGTTGAAGGATTGTATGAAACCACATAATATAAATCTAATGTGTCTAACTAAGACTCCATCTTCGTTTGCCATCTAACAAAATGCTTTCCATCAAATGACTCGGGTTTCAGGATATCATTTACTGAGTTCTTAACTTTGTCCATCTTTGTGTTTCGGAAACGATTCTTTTTCAAAATTGTTAAGTTTTGAAAACATACAACTCAAAGAACTCAAATAATCCACAAATAATTTAATATCACTGAAACAACCGGTTGCGATGCGTACCTCTTTGATGTCGTTTTCTTTAGATCCAGAATAAAATAGATAATACTTGTAGATCGGTCCGAGGCGTGTAGTCATTGTCTTTGAAAGAGATTCGCCTCCTTACGTGCACCGGATTCTGGCGATCCCTCCCCAAGATACAACGGACCGTTGAATTTGTAGACATGCGCAATACTACAAATTTTCTTGAACTTGGCAGAATTTTTTTTTTGTATGCTCGTACCCAATAGTTTGGTGGGCGATTAAGAGAAGATCGAGAAAGACAAGAAATGAGGACTTAAAAGATTTTTTTTTTTTCTGCCTTCAAAACCGTCCCGAAGCCGAGAAGCTCTCTGTTTTTTTTTAAAGGATAGCCAGGAAAAGCCAAAAATCCAGAATGAGAGGTTGTCCTCTCTCTTCCCCTAGAGGAACGTTGGATCCCAACGTCTCCCTCTTTAAGGCCACCTTAATTGAGTTGTCCGTTGAGTTCTTTGACGGGACAGCTCTTCAAATATTACTTTAATTGGAGGGATGGTTTCATGACCGTCCAAAATGAGGAGCAACGTATCAAATTTGAAAACCTCTTACAAACCGGAGTGACCACACCTCCGGCCCCTCTTAGGGCGACAGTGGTAGCTTCCCTGTAACTGCTTC
The DNA here is from genome assembly GCF_009389715.1 of Phoenix dactylifera. Classification (NCBI taxonomy): domain Eukaryota; kingdom Viridiplantae; phylum Streptophyta; class Magnoliopsida; order Arecales; family Arecaceae; genus Phoenix; species Phoenix dactylifera. Next base: position 218,262 of record NW_024067969.1, on the reverse strand, counting down.
AATGGTTGGCTGGGGCCAAAGAAGTTCGGATCTCCATTGGGGCTGTAGACGTAGATGGTGGCGGTACAATACCTACGATACCATAAATCTAAATTGGACAGCCAGATCGCTACATCCACCATGTCCCCATCAGCCATTCTCACACGCATCCCATGTCAAAAAACGCCCAAGCCATAAAAAATAGGTCGCTAAAAATTTCTCTCTGCTCTGCTTACGTCCAACCTACCCTTTATCAAGTTTTGTGGAAATCTATGACTCCGCCCACGTACCGCGGAGTATGAGCATGTGACCTCAACTCGTGGGACAAAAAAATAACGATGGAGATAACGCATGCATGCATTGTCGAGAAAAATGTGAATGCGATTATTATAAAATATTCACACCCTGTCATCAAGAGCTCGATACAATCATAAATATCCTTGCATGTGAACAAAATTCATACGGAACAAGCACCATATATAGAAGGCCAAATTTTTTTTCTACCACATTTCTTCTTATGCTCTAAAATTCAAAAATCAAATAAAAACAAACTTCAACCCATCAATTCCATAAATTCAAAAATAAAAAAAAAATCATATGCCAATAGAGGCCATATGCGGAAAAAAAGAACATTATATTTTCTCTTTTTTTTCATAAAGTGATATACACTCGTCAGTGTTCTGATACATAAGTTTTTTTTGATGCACATCTAGCAGCAACCTAGATAAATCGGTATATAGTTTTCAGAATATGGTATTATCAGTACATAATAGATAACTGGTTGATTCACACCTAGTAATATAGTTATCCAATATCCTGATACACACCTCCAAGTGAATTGATACACAGTTTCCAAAATATTATGCTCACCAATATATACTATATGGTCAAGTAATATACATTCGTTCGCTTTCTGTTACATGCTGTAGGCTTTTCTGATACACCCAGTAGCAACCCAATATATACCTTTAGGTAAATTGATATATATAACTTCTAGAACACAGTATTCATCAATATACACTACAGAATCAAGTGATACATACCTAGCGAAATAGTCATTTAACGTTTTAATACATATTTTTAGGTAAATCGATACATAGTTTTTAGAAAGAAGGGAGAGATAGATTAAGGAGAAGGAAGATCTCATAGATGGAAGAGAGGACTTAATGAGGAAGAGGATAGAAGGAGAGGTTTGATGAGGTAGAAAGGAAATAGAGATGCTCTTTCTTCGCAGATGATCTCTCTTCGTGCGTGTACTTTCGTTTTCTTTTTTATTTTTTTTGTTTAAATTAGGGAACTAACAGACCCATTAGTAGGATTCCTCTAGATTTTTTTTTTTTTTAAAGATAGGTGCAAGAGAAAACGTGTCAAAAAAGATGTCCCACCCCATATTTCTTTTTATTGTACCCACCCTAAATGATTTTTTGTTCCTTGCACACATTAAGCATGCAGAATCCGTAGATTTCTATTATAAGTTTAATTCCCATTTAAACAATTCCATCATAAATAACAATCCCATGGCATAGTTTAAGCAATGTGGGGGATTCCAATCATTGTCGAGGACCAGCCTGTCGTGATGAAGGATCAGACTTACGTGAAAGAGGCTCGAACTATCTTGGAGGGGGCGGATTGATGGACTAGTCCATTGAGCATGCTGACGTCGCAAGAAGGCATGGATAGGCCATCGAGTTAAAGCTAATCCTCGATCTAGGATTTTCGATCAGTTCACTTCCTTTATTTTTATCATCGATTATCAGGACTATCGGGTTTGGGTCGGGTTGGACGGGCAAGAAACAAGAAGGCCTAATTTTAGATCTAGATTACAAACGAGTCGGATCGGGTCAAAATTCAATAAACCCAGTCTAATCTAGAATGTGGAACGGATCCAATTTTGGAACCCGATCCGTCCCTATGAATTCTTACAAATAGATCAAATTGGATCTAAATGGGGAAGGTTTGAATGGTCAAATTGTTTCAGTTTGGACGGTCAAATTGTATTTTTTGTGTAAAAGAAGGATTCACTTTTCTTCACACAAATCCACCGTTGGGTCACCCACTCGTCGCTTTGAGATTTATACAGGCGGATGAATGATGGAGTTCAAAAGTGCTTTGATATTTGCAGGTTAGGTGATCCAACAGTGGATTCTTGCAAAGGAAGGGCGGATCCTTCTATTGCAGAAAAGATACAAAGCCTTCACATAAATCCAATTATGGATCGTTCTAGCGCACAGCTCTCAAAGCACTCTAAACACCGTTCACATGGGCTTCACATAATTTACATAGAAAAAAAGACTAGTTTTATCTATAATGAATAATATTAATTTATCCTAACAATTTATTTTATTTTTAAAGTTTAAGTAAATTATTGGGGTTAATAATGTTTATGAGGCTGCACCATTCCTTCTTGATTTGTTCCCATCGTACACTCAAATGGTGCGTCTGCTGCAGGATATTATTTCTCGAAGAGGAACTTTGCGGGGGGACTAACATTAGCTGCCTATGATAATTTTTCTTACAAAATATCAGTCAAATGCATCCCGAAGAATTAAAAAAGAGTATTTTTGTTGATATAGAAATTAAAAGTAAGTCTGGATGTCTTCCAAAAAATGTTGACTGAAACAACGGCTGGACAGTTTGGCGAGAAAGATGGTGAGGTGGGGCCCTTAATTGAGGACATCCAGCCAAACCAGGCCACGTGCAACCGCGCACGAACCCCACGAGGCTTGTTCAATGTGCAGGAATCGTACTGGAAGTGTGGGCTTTTCTGCCGTGGCTGCATTCAGTTCACGTGGGCGAAGTGGACGCACTCCCGGGAACGGGAAGCGTGGGCTTGGAATTGATACGTTACAAATAATGCGGCAAATTATTGTAATGACACGTGGGAGATAGATGAGCCATTAGCACGTACCCTTTCTCGTGGAGGATCTCCCATCGTTCCTCCCAATCGCCGGACACAATGATAGCCGGTAGATATTAATTGATTTGCGGAAAGTATTTTTTTCTTATAGAAATATAATTTTTAAAAAATAAATTTCTAGAAAAAGCATGCCGATGAAAGTACTTTTAGCATATTTGATGTAGAGCTTTTATAAAAAGTTTTTTGTTGTTTGATAACTACGTTTTTAAAGTGTTGTGCCACTTTAACATGTGTTTTGGTAAACAAAATAAGAAAGTACCTTTTGGTATGACAAAATAACATAAAGGACATTGCATAGTATTATACAACATAGCATAATAAAATATAATATATATTAATAAATAAATATATGATATAGTATAATATCATTATAATGTAATATATTATTATGATAATATAGTAATATAATATTCCATACTATAGCATTAATAATTTAATATAATATTAAATTATTTAACATAACGTATCAATGTATTATGATATAATGTATATAATATTATATTTTATAGTATAATATAATAATAAAAGATATAAAATTATAATTATTAGCATAAATTAATTTCTCATAATATAACAAATTTTTTAGTTAGGTGATAAAATTAGTTTTAATAATTATTAAAGGGACATTTTGTATAATTATTATATTTTATCACAGGTATTTTGGTAAAAAAAATAGCTTTCCGAATAGGCCTAAAAGTGTATGTTCGGAAAGCTCCAAAATGGAGCTTTTCGCCAAAAGTTATTTTGAGCTTTCTGAAAAAGCTGAAACAACTTTCCGAAACTTTTACCAAATACATCTATTTCATCTAAAAAGTACTTTCGGAGGGCCAGAAAATACTTTTTGGGCCTTCAAAAGCTTTCCTAAATAGGCCCACGTGATCAAGTAGGAGAGTCTTCGCAGCCATTAATCTCAATCATTTGTTTACACCAAACTCTCAAACTTTTTCTCAAAGCATACCTATCGGAGTCGGACAACCTTTATATAAGGTTATGAGGTGTTTGTGAGAATTAAGTAGATGCTTCAAAGCTTCATGTGGGGCTCGTATGGCGGGGGACATGGAGTGCACTTGCTAGCATGGGGTACTATTTTGCTATCCGGTCTAGGGCGAGGGGCTGGGGTCTCCAGTCTCTGCTTACTAGAAGAGAGGCACTGATTGCTAGAAATACTGCATGACTAGTCCTCAAGCCTCAGTGCCTTTGGAGTCAGATGATGACAGCTTGATAGGGCCCAAAAACCACAAGTGGGGCTTTTCAAAGTAGTCGAAGATGCTCTTTCATGTGGAGGGAGATCTGTTGATATGTTCTACTACTTTTGCTAGCAGCAGTTGGCCGATTAAAGATGGGCGTAGCATGGGATATTGTGGAGGACCCTTGGGTGGATACTTTTCCATTGAGGCTCTAGCCGACAATGGTTAATGTTGAGGCCGTGGATGGTTTGCATTTAGTGATCTCCTCCGTCTTGAGGGAAAAAGGTGGGACTCCAGCCAGATTGGTCATCTATTTGGTGAACACCTCCTAAAGAGAGTGCATTCGCTGGTGGTTCCTCGATGTACTTAATTCTGGATCGCGGCTCTGGCTCTGAACCTGAAGCCTCCGCGGAGATCACGCCCCTAGAACCCAGACGTCATGGCCTTCGCAAAGATCACGGACCAAGGGATGATCCGGATCCTTGGAGGACATCTAGAGTTAGGGTTTCATACCTCGCAAAGATCCGGATCCTTGGAGGAGATCTAGAGTTAGGATCCCGGCGAAGGGGGGTCCGGCCGTAGAGAAGTTCGTAGAGGAGGACGCGACGCTGCCATGGGACTGTGGGAGCGGCCGGCGGCGACCTCGTGGGCGACGTACTCGTGGGTGCCGACGAAGGAGCAGGACCGGGTGGCGACCAGCTCGGCAACGAATCGGTAGGAGGGGAGGGAGGAGGCCAGCTTGCGGGGGTGGAAGAGGAGGTCGGGGAGGCAGGAGGGTCGTCGGCACTGTTGGAGGGTCGGAGGCGGCAGGCTCGAGGGTGGGGGAGGAGGGTGGACTAGAGGGAGAGCTGGAGAGGTCGAACCAAAAAAAAAAAAATAAGGGCAGCGGTGCCCAGGTTGAACTTGGAGAGAAGGTCTTAAACGGGTGTGTTGCCCCAGTAGATACAACCCAAGAGGGGGGGTTGAATTGGGTCTTTTTAAACTTTTATGCTACTTCTAAAACTTTTTGATTAACTATGCTAAGTTGTATAGATGCACAGTGAAAGTTAAATTTAGCAAGGTTTTGATGTATAGGACTTCGACTTGATTAAATATGCTTGCAACTAAAGGATGTGCGGATAAGAATTAAGCAAGCAATTTATCTAAGTAAGTAAGTGTGTTAGTTAGACAATAACTAGAGGCATTACAAACACAAAGGACATATAGTGGTTCGGTGCACCCCAGCACCTACATCCACTCCCCAAGACCTCTTGGGAATTTCACTATAATCCTACCGATTACAGCCGGTTGTTTTACAAGCTCACAACCCAACTTGTTGTTTTACGAGCGCACAACGAACTCGGTCGGTTTTCCCAGGCTCACCGACTAGAACCAACCCCGATTGTTTTTCCGGGCTCACAATCAAACCCTTACACGTTGGTTTTACCCTCGGCTCACCAACAAACCTAAACCCCGTTGGTTTTCCCTTTGGCTCACCAACAAACCTTAATCCCGTTGGTTTTCCCTTTGGCTCACCAACAAACCTTTAACCCCTTGATTCAATCCCCTTGATTGAATCAAGTTACAAGATATTAAAACAAAGAATAAAAACAAATCAAAGCTTCTTAAACAAGCAGATATGACAATATAAACAAATAGAGTAAGAGAAAGCCCTCAAACGAGTTTTGAAGATGGAGGAGCTCGGCTTCTTCTTTACTTGATCCTCCCTCTGATTTGCATGAAGTAGAGGGATCCCCGAGGCAGCACACGGATGGAGAGGAAGCTTTCGGATTCACTTGGATGCTCTTCTTCTCTCTATTTCGTTTTGGATGGCCCTTTTTGTGCTTATGGGAGATTTCCTTTGTAATCTCTTTGAGATCTCTTTCCTAGATGATCTCTCCCACTTCCATGATTTCTCCCCTAGCTCTCTTCTTGTTTTTATAGCTTTAGATGGTGTGGAAACAAGAATATAGCCGTTAGAGACAAAAAATAGAGCCGTTGGACACAGTCTGCACTTCCTGACCAATATTACCGTTGGGATCGGAGTCGACTCGCCGCGATCAGGAGTCGACTCGCCTGTTGCAGGAGTCGCCTCGTGCTTTACTGGAGACGACTCGGCCACTGTTCCAAATTTGAATTAAAGTGCATGCCTTGACTGGGAGTCGACTCGACTTAACCCGGAGTCGACTCGCCAACATCTGGAGCTGACTTGGCATTTTTGGAGTCGGCTCATCCACTGAAGTCCGTGGATCCAATTTTGAATTTGATCTACTCGAGTCGACTCGACTGTCCTGGGAGTCGACTCGAATCTCAGAGCCCGAACTCCCGATCCTCTGTCTTTTGGCTCGTCCAGTCTTGGAGTCGACTCGAACTTCCTCGGAGTCGACTCGGCTCTCAGAGGCAGTAACTTGGTCTTCTGTCTGTTGATGGTCGCGGAGTCTCGGAGTCGACTCGTGCAATGTGGGAGTCGACTCGAATCTCAGAGTCCCAAAAATGCTCTCTGACTTTTTCTTTGTGTTCCGCTGAGAGTCGGCTCTTGCTTTTTTTGGAGTCGACCTACCAACCATCGGAGTCGACTCGCGTTCCACTGGAGTCGACTCGAAGACTGTTCTTTTGAATTTTTCTTTTGATTTTACTCCTCCAATTTGAATCCTTTGAACTTTAAACTTGGGCCAATAAATTGTAGCTTTCTTCCAACTTGAGAGCATTGGAGGCCTTCTTGTGTTCTTCCAACTTGCTATGTTCCTTGCAAATAAATATCTTTCTCCTTGCAACATAAACATTAGTATCTATACTTCAAGGTTTTGTGATCATCAAAATCAATCTATGAATCAATCTTTGGGTCATCAATCTCCCCCTTTTTGATGATGACAAAACTTGGAGTATATGCAATATAAAAGATATTGATTTCTAGAAGTAATACATAGCTAAGTTGCATGAAGTGGAAAACATATATATTTAAAAACATACTTCATGATAATGCTTTAGATTTAATCAGCTTAACACAATCAACATATTTAAATTTTAAGCTGATTTGTATTCAATTCAAAGTAATAAAGCATTCTGAGTATATAGCATATACTTAGATATTTCTCCCCCTTTTTGACAACATCAAAAAGATAGTGAAACATTAAGTACAAAGATCAGAGCAGAACACATCGAGTGTGAATTCAAGAGGTTTTTTTTTTTTAATTTGATACCACAGATAGTTTTCTAAACAAGTGTAGGTGGAATCTTCCTTAGGTTAATTCAAGAAGTACTACAAATGATATTCAAGGAAAAACATGAGTGGAAATCTAACCTCTCTTCACTAAGTATGAAAGCTTGTTCATTTAAGACCTTTTGCCCAATCTATTAAGTATTTTATCAACTATGAGAGCAAATTAATTAATTTTCTTAATGACTTCAAAGTTCTTTTATGATAATAGGAGCATTGGGGCACAAATATCAAAATATAAATTCATGCAATTTTTGATACATCTTAGAGCTCTTTTAAAAGACTTTCTTTTATTTCTTTAGAAAATAAGCACAATTTGATACATAAAATAATGAATTTGCACAAAATTGAAGTTCCAAAAAGCAAGCCAATTAGAGCTCATTAGTGAAGTTTAAAAAATAGATTTTCTAAGAGATACTCAAAAAAAGTTAACACATTATTCTCCTCCTTTTTCATTAAATTAGAGGCTCTTAAGATTTGCAATTTGGTTCAAGAGTGATGCATGAGATATACTAACCAAATAACACGCCTCAAGGTGTATCATACAGATTTTCAGATTTAAATTTCAGATGATACATATTGGAGAGTATTAGAATCACTTTTCATTTAGTGTTCTTTCTCTCTCCTTTAGTTATAGATTTATGCGATTAAGTTCCATAAGACCTCTCCTTCTGAAATTTTCTTTCTCCCCGTCAATTGATCATTCCATTTAAGAGTTTAGAATTTGTAGATAATGTTCAATAAAATTGTCAATCTCAAAAATATGTTTTCTATAAGTTTCAGCTTATTTTCATAAGACTCAAGGTTTGAGATAAGACAACCTTTACAGAACTCATCTTAAGGTATAAACTTATAATTAAAGCATGTATTGCAATATAAGGATGTTCATCAAAATCAATCCATAAAAATCAAGGTATGCATCAAATTAAAGTAACTTTAGGATAAGATATCTAAAGCTCCCCCTCAAAAGATGCATTCTTCTTTAATCATTCTTTTCTTTGGTTGAATTTCAGAATTTAATAATAAACGTGAATAAAACTGAAATTCTATGTTATCGAGAATGTAGAGTGATCTAGAATTATTCAAAATTTATAGTATTCACTCTATATATATATATTCTGATGATAGTTTTTAAGAATGTAGGAGAGAAAAACATATAGATGATCATTGAGGTATGTGTATTTATAGAACTCAATTTCTTAATCACAGTTCTTCAGCAATGTATACATGAAGCTCAATAAATTTTTTAAATATTAAAATAAAGTCATATATTTTAAAAATATTTACTTGCAATCAAGATCATCGTAAGACACATCATTTGAATCAAAATTAGTATACTTTGAAGGTAAGAAATGATATGTTTCGGATGCGTATCGGAGCAATCAAAATAAATTCTGTTTTTCTTACATTAACATTTTATTTAGTAATCATATGGAGTTTAAACTTTTATACAAAATCGGATTCTGAATTACATAGGATTTTCAATAGAAGCTTTCTAAGTCATAATATGAGATATGTATCTTTCACAATGTAGCTCATCTTAAATTGTTACGATTGAAAAATACATATTTCAATAACATTAAAGCACTTTCAGAATCTTTGTGTTTAATTTTGAGTTTCGATACAAAATAAAGGATATTTTAACAAGTATTAGGACATTATGTATCAAAGTTAGGCAAGTAGAAAGATAGATCAATATCAATTTATTTTCCCTAAATAGAGATGTTCTTCTCTTCTCCTTTCTACAATTTTATTTAGCTTTCAGATTTTAACAATGATTGTGAATGACAAATCTGAAATTTCTTTTCAATAAAACTAAACAAAAGATGTTATGTAGCAATTCAAACATTCAATCAAATTGTCCAAGTATGAAACATTACAAAATATTGAGAATCCATAAATCAAGACATCATACCATATGCAAAATATACCATGTGTTAAGTCATGCATTAAAATACTAAGTACAAGAATGTCAAGGATCAAAATCAATTCTTTTCAAATAAACTCCCCCTATTTAAATATAATCTTGCAATGATTTCATCCTTAAAGTGTGTTTTCAAGTGATTAAAAATTTGACTTAATTCTACTTTCATTTACTTTGTTTTTCATTTATAACTTTCTTATGCTCTATACTCTATTTGCTCCCTATCCGGTGGAGTTGGGAAGGGGCACGAGGTACTACCACTAGCCTCCCTCTTGTGCCGTCCCTAATATGCCCTACACCGAATAGTTGGGTCAAATAGTGCCGGGTACTACCACTAGCCTCCCCATTGGCACCATCCCTATGATGAGCAATATAGAAAGGTTAAAATGTTTACTTCAAAACCTCCCTGTTTAAGTGTAATTAATTATGGATTTTATCCCTTCCAAAAGAATGCTCACACAAGTCTCACAAATGTGTCGAATATATTAAGTTTGTTTTGCTTTTCCTTAAGGTTGAAGTGTTTGCCTTTACTTGGATTTTACTTCTCTTGAATAATATCCATTTTCTTTTCTTTATCTCTCTCTCTTTTTGTTATTCTCAAGTAATTTTCATGAGAGAGCAGAATAGAGAATTAATCTTACGTATCATATATATGTATATCATGCAAACAACATTTTCATTATGCTCAAGGTTTCATAACTTCTCACAAGTTATTTTACATCAACATTTTAAGCATATACTTGTGTATTTCATGGTTATGACATAGGCAAAGATATATTTTAGTTTGGGCAAACCATGAAATAATTTCTAAAAGTATAAGTCAGTCAATACACATATAGACATGATATCAAAAATTAATAATTAAAGAATTTAATCATGCCATAATAAGATTTAAGTTACTGACTTTGCTCAACTAATTTGTGAGAAAGGTATCTAAATTACCTATTCATTATATGTTCTTCAAGCCAAACTAGATTTCTTATGTGTGAACTTTTGGCTGAAGAAGATCCTCTCTCTTGTTTGCATGTGAATGTTTAGTGTATCTTACATGAAGATATCCTTCAAGTTGAAATTTCTCATTTTTCTTTCTTGAAGGAAGGTCATTAGTTTCTTTAAGATACAAAGCATTCATCCAACATATATATTTTTTTTAACTAGATGACTCAATATAAGATATGACAATAGTTGCATGTTGAGTCACTTTACTCAAGAGATTGCCTAAATATAAGCAAGCACATATCATTTGAACTAAAGAGATAGATTCATTAACCAAGATAGTTTAAGTCAATTTAGTTTAGATTCTATTTGCTTAAGATAATTATCAATAAGATATGTTAACTATGTTTTAATCAATTTATCTTAAACATTTGTTTCTATCAAAATTCAGATTATGATTTATTTGTTATCAATAAAATATGATTAATTAAAGTTAGATTGAAGTCTTGCACAAGGTCACATAATGAGCATACAATCTGGTCTACTAGCTGTAAAATAATTATTCTATCATGCTTCAATACAGCTTTAACACAATAGATCTACTTTGCTCATCCTTTTCAAATTCTACAAGATGGGGTCACAGATATACCTTCTTCATGCCAATCTTCTATAAGAGTTTTCTTGTGGACTAACGTTGGTCAATGAAGATCCCCTTTCCTGTTTGTCTTAATTTGGAGTTTGAGAGAAGATGTTAATTCATTCATCATATTTCAAACTCACTTTGCAATATAACTCTTCATTAGTAGAACCAAAAATGATGTCATCAATGCATACTTTGAGCAAATAAGATATCACAAATTTATCTTTTTGATGCATAGATTTATCACTATTACTTTCTATCAAAAAGGTTGCTTAAGCTTTTATATATCATGCTTTTGATGCTTGTTCTAAATCACATATTGCTTTATCATATATGTAATGTGTATTTTTAAATATGGTGGTTATTTTTCATAGATCTCCTTTTTAATGAAGTAACCACATAGGAGTGACTTCTACACATTCATTTGACAGAATATAAAGTTCATGAAGCAAGCACATGATAATGATGATCTTTACTTCTAATCATGCAAGAATCTTTATCAAGATCTATTTTCTCTTTTCTTGATTTAGTCTTTTAGTAGTCATCAATTTTTCTTCATTAAGTGCATATGTAAAAGATTAACCATATAATTTGATTTTAGTATTTTGATAATAAATCATTAGTCTCATAAAGAATAAAATGAATTAATACTTTTACAACTAGAATTTTTCATGAATGTTCTATATGCATTGCTTGATGAATGATATCCAAGGATAGAAGTATCTTTATCAGATTTGGCATTATTTTCATAATAACATGTACGACTGAAAAATATGAAAGATATGCAATGGTTCATTTTCCATTTTTCAGAAGATCAAAATTTTCATCAAAAATAGAAATCATATGTATGACAAGCAGTGATGATAGTCTTTTAAAAATTATTTAAGTAGATGACTATCATACATAATTGTCTTTTTCATTTCTTCAAGAATTCTATTAATCCTATTTTGCTTATGGTGTCCTTGGTGCTAAAATCATTGGATTTAATATTATTTTCTGTATAACCTTTATCAGGATTTTGGTTTTCAACACTGTGCCATGATACTCTTTATCTTCACAGTTTGGAAACCTTTATCATTTGAACCACTTTTACAAGATTTAGTAAATACAGAAAAATACTTCAGTTTTATTTTTCAAGAATAAATCCAATGTAAGCTTTTGAAAAACTTGGAGATGGAAACAACATCTTTAGATTTAGAAATGATTTTTGTTTGTTTCCTTAGTTAGCATGCATAGCAAAACTTTGACCTTTAAGTAGATAATCTAAGTAAGCCTATGGCAAGGTCTTTTGAGATTAAGTACATACTAGCATGAGTTGATTTTATATGCCAAGGATGGTTTCTTGGTATTCATAGTGCATATATTCAAAAGCATACCAAGTACACATTATCATATCTATGATCAATAAACAATAATGCCATGGATAATAACTCTCAATCAAGCATATAGAGAATTCATAGAGTTATTCTTAATAAATTGATTAATCATTTAGCAACTTATCCAATAGTGAGTAAAGTATACTAAAAAATGAAGAGATTTGATTATATTTCCAAAAGTATTTTCTATATCACAAAATTGATCACTACTAGCAAATCATATCAAATACTAAAGCACAAATAATGATGAGATGCAAGAATTACTGATTTTATTATTATTTTTTTTTTGTTAATAACTTTTTAAGTTTCTTTATGTTCCATAGGTACCTTGGTACACCTATGTGTACATCCTCATTTTCTCATTTTGGGTACCCAAGCTTGCTTGAGTTCTTGAGAGTTAGGACATATGGTTCCTTTTGGAACCCATATCTGTTTAATAGTAATAACTTTACCATTTGATTTAATTATACTAGAACGATAGGTAAAGTTGTTATTCCCATCCTTTTCATTTTTGAAATAAGTTATCTTATTTAATGGTTTGCTTGATAAATTGATAACCTTTTTCTCTAGAGATTTATGGCTAAGTGAAGGAGTCAAGCTAAATTTTGATTTATCAAAATCAGCATGTTGGCTTTCAAACATCATTTTTAATCTTTCTGAACTTACAGTGAATTTGTTAATAAAACATCTTAATTGGTTAATTTCTTTACTTAAGTTTTGATTTTCTTTAATTAAGCTATGATTTTTCTGAATCAATTCTTCTGAAAATGACCTTAAGCTTTCATTTTCAGAATTTAGTTTCTTAAGATTTTTATTCTTTACAGATAATTTTCTACAATCACTATACAACTCATGAAAAGCATTTAATAATTCATCATAAGAGAATTCTTCTTGAAAATCATTTGAGGTAAGAGTAGATTCAGATTTTACCTTGTCTTCTTGTGCCATAAAGCACAAGTCAGTTACCTCTTGTAGTTTCTTGGAGCTAATATCATCATTGTTGCTCCTAACCTTTATTTTTTGGCTTGACTCTTTCTTGGTCAAGGCTTTCTTCCTTTTTATCTCTTTCTTCCTTTCTTCTTGCTTCCTCTTTTTCTTTGTCTTTAGGAAGCTGATTTGCCTCGGAGTCGACTCAGACCTTATTGGAGTCGACTCGACTAACTTGGGAGTCGACTCTGAGCTACTTGGAGTCGACTCGACTGAGGGAGATTCATCACCCTTTTCTGCAGTCTCATTGTTAGTATATAATTGAAGCATATGAGAGCTAATCTGAGATTTATCATAAATATTTTCTAAAGTATCCCAGATCTCCTTAGCAGATAAGCATGCAGAAATTTCATTAAACTTTGTTTCTTGAATAGCACAATATAATATGTTCATAGCATTAGCATTTAATTGTGCTAAGTCCTTCTCATTAATATGAGAGAGTGTGTGAAGGTCATTTATTATGATTTTCCATAGATAGTAGTTTTGTGATTGAATGAAAATGCGCATGCGTATTTTCCAATGTGGGTAGTTTATACCATTAAACAGTGGAGGTGTATCAATTGATTGTCCTTCTCCTAGAAAACTATCTATTTGAGTTGTCATGATCTTTGGCTCTAGTCGGTTAAGACTACAAATAATATTTGAGCACCTGCTCTGATACCACTTGTTGCCCAGTAGATACAACCCAAGAGGAGGGGTGAATTGGGTCTTTTAAAACTTTTATGCTACTTCTAAAACTTTTTGATTAACTATGCTAAGTTGTATAGATGCACCGTGAAAGTTAAACTTAGCAAGGTTTTGATGTATAGACTTCGACTTGATTAAATATGCTTGCAACTAAAGGATGTGCGGATAAGAATTAAGCAAGCAATTTATCTAAGTAAGTAAGTGTGTTAGTTAGACAATAACTAGAGGCATTACAAACACAAAGGACATATAGTGGTTCGGTGCACCCCAGCACCTACATCCACTCCCCAAGACCTCTTGGGAATTTCACTATAATCCTACCGATTACAGCCGGTTGTTTTACAAGCTCACAACCCAACTTGTTGTTTTACGAGCGCACAACGAACTCGGTCGGTTTTCCCAGGCTCACCGACTAGAACCAACCCCGATTGTTTTTTCCGGGCTCACAATCAAACCCTTACACGTTGGTTTTACCCTCGGCTCACCAACAAACCTAAACCCCGTTGGTTTTCCCTTTGGCTCACCAACAAACCTTAATCCCGTTGGTTTTCCCTTTGGCTCACCAACAAACCTTTAACCCCTTGATTCAATCCCTTGATTGAATCAAGTTACAAGATATTAAAACAAAGAATAAAAACAAATCAAAGCTTCTTAAACAAGCAGATATGACAATATAAACAAATAGAGTAAAGAGAAGCCCTCAAACGAGTTTTGAAGATGGAGGAGCTCGGCTTCTTCTTTACTTGATCCTCCTCTGATTTGGCATGAAGTAGAGGATCCCCGAGGCAGCACACGGATGGAGAGGAAGCTTTCGGATTCACTTGGATGCTCTTCTTCTCTCTATTTCGTTTTGGATGGCCCTTTTGTGCTTATGGGAGATTTCCTTTGTAATCTCTTTGAGATCTCTTTCCTAGATGATCTCTCCCACTTCCATGATTTCTCCCCTAGCTCTCTTCTTGTTTTTATAGCTTTAGATGGCGTGGAAACAAGAATATAGCCGTTAGAGACAAAAATAGAGCCGTTGGACACAGTCTGCACTTCCTGACAATATTACCGTTGGGATCGGAGTCGACTCGCGCGATCAGGAGTCGACTCGCCTGTTGCAGGAGTCGCCTCGTGCTTTACTGGAGACGACTCGGCCACTGTTCCAAATTTGAATTAAAGTGCATGCCTTGACTGGGAGTCGACTCGACTTAACCCGGAGTCGACTCGCCAACATCTGGAGCTGACTTGGCATTTTTGGAGTCGGCTCATCCACTGAAGTCCGTGGATCCAATTTTGAATTTGATCTACTCGAGTCGACTCGACTGTCCTGGGAGTCGACTCGAATCTCAGAGCCCGAACTCCCGATCCTCTGTCTTTTGGCTCGTCCAGTCTTGGAGTCGACTCGAACTTCCTCGGAGTCGACTCGGCTCTCAGAGGCAGTAACTTGGTCTTCTGTCTGTTGATGGTCGCGGAGTCTCGGAGTCGACTCGTGCAATGCGGGAATCGACTCGAATCTCAGAGTCCCAAAAATGCTCTCTGACTTTTTCTTTGTGTTCTGCTGAGAGTCGACTCTTGCTTTCTTTGGAGTTGACCTACCAACCATCGGAGTCGACTCGCGTTCCACTGGAGTCGACTCGAAGACTGTTCTTTTGAATTTTTCTTTTGATTTTACTCCTCCAATTTGAATCCTTTGAACTTTAAACTTGGGCCAATAAATTGTAGCTTTCTTCCAACTTGAGAGCATTGGAGGCCTTCTTGTGTTCTTCCAACTTGCTATGTTCCTTGCAAAATAAATATCTTTCTCCTTGCAACATAAACATTAGTATCTATACTTCAAGGTTTTGTGATCATCAAAATCAATCTATGAATCAATCTTTGGGTCATTAGGGTGACGGCCTAATGGGTCTTTGTGGGCTGTGGGCTGTGACCCTTATCCAACCTGACCCATATATTAAACAGGTTATTAAACGAGTTATACAGGTTAAATGGGTCAGACATTTTAAACCTGTATCCGACCCAATTAATAAGCAGGTTAAACAGGTCAACCTGTTTATGACCCGAACCTGTTTAGGACAAATCTAAATTTGTTTATGGCGGGTTGAACACGGATCGGATTGGTGGGTCGGGTCATATTTTGCCACTCCTAGAAGAAGGAAGATCATAGGATAGAAGAAATAGGAAAGCATATTTTGCATAAATATCCTTTTAAAAATTCAAATTTGCATGAATACCCTCTTAAAATTTATATTTACATATCTGCCATCATAAAATACTATTTTTGCATAAATTTTCTTAATATAGTTCTTCCAACTAGAGTTGGGCACTGGGCCGGGCCGCCCACGGCCCGCTCGCTACAGTGCCGGGCCGTGCCTGGCACGGCCCATTTGAGAGGGCCGTGCTGGGTCACAGGGTACTGGCCCGCGGGCCGAGCCCGGCACGGCCCGCTTCGGGCCTGGGCCGGCACGGCCCGGTCTAGGCCCGCGGGCCAAGCACAGCATGGCCCGCGGGCCAGCCCGGCACGGCCCATAAGGGCCTGGGCCGGGCTGGCCCGCGGGCCACGGTCCGGGCCTGGGCCCGGCCCGGCCCGATAAAAATTAATGCTTCATAAATTTTTTTAATAAATTAATAAATATTGAAAACTAAGGATTTATGAATATAAAGCCACCATTGGTGGGGGGTTTGGCATAGACCCCTACCAGTTTATTAATTTAAATCAAAATGGTACATGAAGGGAGGTTTGGACCTTGGTCTGACCTCCAGAATACAATAAGAAAGGGCCGAGGTTTGGACCTTGGTCTGACCTCCAGAATACAATAAAAATGTATAATTATAAAAAATTAAGAAATCTTACTAATCATCAGTGATTCAGTGAATCAGTATTCACTCTTCAGTCTTCAGTCTTCAGTCTTCAGTAGTGTTTGTATCATCATCATCAGAGGATGTTGTATTATGTCCACCTTTATCTTGAAGTCTTGCCTCATCATCCAACCAATCTTTGAAGCAGAGAAGCATCTCCACCGTTTCGCCCGTCATCCTACTTCTCTTTTCGTCAAGAACACGCCGACCTGCACTAAAAGCGGATTCCGATGCTACCGTGGACATCGGCACAGCTAAAATATCGCGTGCAATTGCAGACATAACAGGATATTGATTTCTAACACTCTTCCACCAAGATAATACATCTAGATTCTCTATTTGATTTTCATCATATGCAGAATGAAGATCATTTCGTAAATAAAATTCTAGTTCACTACTTAAAGATGAAGAAGATGAAGAGGAACTTGAAGTATGTGTGTGTCTTCTCTGTGCAATGAATGAAAAAATAGATGACGAACGAGAACTACTAGAAGAAGAAATAGAGGTTTGTATTTGTGTTCTAGATCCACGAATTTTTTCATCATATATAGCATAAATATCATAAAGAAGTTGTTTTACCTCATCTTTAGCAGATTCAGAATCTTGATTCATATTTTCAGAGTATGCATCAAGTAAAATTAGCACGCCATTTAATTTAACTCTAGGATCAAATACAGCAGCTAAGTTATGCATAGGACATATCTTGTCCCAATACTCATTCCATTTAGATTCCATTAGGTCAATAATAGGCATTAAAACATCATCATATCTATGTTCTGCAAATTTTTGACTAATTATATATGCTTGTTGTAAAAATGAACATGAAGTTGGATAATAAATACCAGAAAGAACATTGGTAGCATTATAAAAACTAAGCAAAAAATCTTCCAAAATTTTTTCTTTATTCCAATCAGTTTCAGACAATGTAAAGCCTAATCCACGATCATTAATATATGCACTTAATAAGTTTTTATATGGGTATGCATCATGTATCATGCTATATGTGGAGTTCCAACGAGTAATTACATCAAGTTTAAATTTTTTAAAACGTTTACCATGATTTATGCATAATTCCTTAAATTCTTGAAGTCTTGATCTTAAAGCATGAATAAAAGAAACTGCATTTTTAATTTTTGAAATCACATCTTGAATCATGCCCATGCCAGCTTGAACAGAAAGATTTAAGATATGACATGCACATCTAATATGCAATAAATTTCCATCTAACATGGGATGCAATGAGTCTTTTAATAATGCAACAGCAGAATTATTATTAGATGCATTATCAAAAGTAATAGACATAATTTTATCATTAATATTATATGAACATGCAATTTGATAAATGATATTTGAAATTTGTTGCCCAGAATGTGGAAAATCAAAAGCACGAAAAGCAAGAATACGTTTATTTAATTGCCAATCATTATCAATATAATGAGCAGTAATGGCAATAAAATAATTACTACCTACAGATGCTGACCAAATATCAGAAGTTAATGAAATTTTTACATTTAAAGTAGAAAGTGTTTCAATTAAATTTTGTTTCATTGCTAAAAAGTTAGTTATAGCTACTCTTCTAAATGTACGCCTACTAGTTCTTTTGTAAGCAGGTTGTAGGTTTAATTGAACATATTCTTCAAAATTAAAAGATTCACATAAACTAAAAGGTAATTCATCCTTAACTATCCATTTTACAAGTGCTTTTCTTTGATTTTCATGATTATATGCAAAATTACCTACAAGTAATCCCCCTTGTATATTAAGGGTACTTTGAGTTTGAGCATGAGAATCATGCATCCTATGACTCTCTTGATGTCTTTTTAAATGCCCTGTTCCCCCACTACTACTACAACTATAAAGTTTGGCACATTTTTTACATCTAGCATTCCAGACTCCATCAACCATAACTCTATCAAATTCATTCCATACAGCACTAGTCCTCTTACGAGAAGAGGTTTGATCTTCACTCGGTTCACCAGTTCTAGAGGAACTAGGAACATGGGGTTGGGGATTAGTTTCTTCTCCCTCAGAAACAGGAGGAATGCCAAACTGACTTTCCTCAAAAGATGACATATCTATGATTAATTCAAAAAATAAAAACTAACCACAAGGAGGAATTGAGTAGAGGGTCGGAGGGCAGAGGCAGAGCCGAGATTCCGAGCTTCCTCTTGTGCTCTCAACAGAAGCGACCTTCTCTTCTCAACAGGAACCTCCTCTTGTGTAGCACTTGAACAAACTAAAAATTAAATTGCTAGAAGAGCACTTTAGAAGAGAGAAATAATAGCAGTAGAGAAGGAGAGAATAGTTGGTTTGGTGTGGTGAGAATGAGGGAGGAATGGGCTATTTATAGAAGCCCAAAAAATTTTTTTTTCCAAAATACCCCTCAATTCAGCCGTTATTGGACTGTTGGGAGGGGTAAAAGGGTCTTTTTTCCCGAAAATAGCCGTTGGAAACGGCTATTTTCCTCCCTCCTCTCCAGACGGGCCGTCTCGAGCCGTTGCGGGCCGTGCCTGGCACGGCCCGTCTGCGCCCGTTACGGGCCGTGCCGTGCCCGGCCCGGCCCGCCAATAGACGGGCCTGGGGCCGGGCCGGGCTAGCGTTCCGTGCTGGACGGGCCGTGCCCGGCACGGCCCGTTTATTCCTTGGGCCCGGTGGGCCTAGCCGGCACGGCCCGTTGCCCAACACTACTTCCAACATCTTTAATAAAAACTATATTTATTTTAATTAAAAATAAAATCAAAATTTTAAAAACCTTTTCTGTCCGGTCTTCTTTCCCCGCGGTCGGGCTTGCGATCCCGCTGAATGACAAACTAGCAACTTTTATATGTTCTCCGGTAGGAGGTGGACGCATGGATGCGGGTCTACGAGGCGACGCATTGCATGACTCCTCTCATTCATGGAGGGGCGGTGGCCATAAAAGACGGCATGCTCTGTCTCCTCTGTCTTCGCAGGCTCCGCAGAGAAAAAGGGTTCTTTTTCCACCTTATGTTCTTCTCTCTGTTCCTCTCAGCTTCCTTTTCTCCTGTGCTCCATCACCGTCTCTCGGCCGCGAGACATCGAAGGAGGATAAAACACCGGCGACTGCGTCTGCTGGTTTTAGAATTTCGCACTTAATTGAGCTCAACAAGGGAATTTCTTGAACCGATGGTGAATAGGGTTACAAGATCAAATAAATTGGAAGGAAAAAAAAATGTCTGGTTATGTTGGGTTCTTGTCTCCGATCCCTGGCTTCAGAGCCAATTCACCCAGCTACGGGGCCTCAAATCCAAAGTAAGGTATTGTCTAGTTTTCTGCTGTTGTCGTTGGATCTTATTCTAGTGCACACTATTAGTGATTCGGAGAAAGGTTCATATGTGGCACATATCAACAGTTATCTTCGGGATGACCCATTTTTGAAGCATTATCTCCCGCTAGATCCAGGTGCAGACGATCTCTTTGACCTTGCGAAGGATGGTGTTCTTCTCGGGCAAGTTGTTCGGGTCGGGTCTTGTCAATTCTTTAACAAATTTGTTGTCGATTTATTTTCAGTGGTTTTAGATTCTCATATTTTATCTTATTAGTATGTCTGTTCAAATGATCCTACTGGTTGCATGTAAGATAAGAGGCTCATAGGTATTTGGATATTGCTATTCTTATTTTCACGCCTTTGTTTCAATTTGATTTAGTAAGTTGATGAATGTTGCGGTGCCGGGGAAATAGATGACAGAGCAATTACAAAACGAATATTAAACCCACGGGAGAGAAATGAGAGTCACACTACTTGCCTGAACTCACGAAAAGCCATTGGGTGCACTGTAGTTAATATCCGAACGCAAGGCTTGGTTGAAGAAAGTGTAAGAATGCATATAACTAGTTAATATCGGAACGCAAACCTTGGGTGCACTGAATGCTATCACATTAATTAACATGTCTAAATTTTTTTTATCTACTAGAATTTTTTTTTATATATATATATCCTTCTAAATATGCAAAATTGCATGTTTATTGTTATAAAGTTGCTATTTGTTTGTATGCCCTTATAAATATTTCTATTTGCACGTCTACTCATTAAAAATATTTTAGTCATTTTAATTTGAAACTGTTATTTTTTTAACGGCGTTAGATGATGTGGGTACATATGCAAAAATAAGGATAAAAAATGATAGAATAGCAAAACAAGTGTTTTACGAGGATATACGTGCAAATATCAATTTTAAGATGGTATTCATGCAAAATTCGATATTTAGGATGGTATTCATGCAAAAAATTCAAGAGAAAAATGACTCCATGCTGAAATAATTTGAACCTTCCTTCTCGCTTTTCTTTTTCTTTTCAAACAAAATGAAAACGTCGAATGGTGCTATCATATATAGACCTCACAAATCATAACCCATAGTATTTACTGTCATGCCTTTATTCCATAGTTTATTATAAATCGGCAGTTATAAAATAACTATTATAATACTAATAATAATATTTATAGCCAGGGAATCATTTACATGCAGCCTGTTTGTTGTAACATAGATTTTTACTCAAAAGCAAGTGGCCTTAAATTGACCCGATGAATCAAGGATAGATGGAGATGTATTACGCTAAGGAAGCTATTCTGCAATCTTGTTTAACTTGCTTTTTTATTTATATTTAAGAAAATCGTTGTCTGCAGTAGAAAGAAAAATATGAGGTTGGACTCGCATGTTGCCCATTTAAAACTTGACCACGTTTAATGCAGAATAGATAAGGGCTTGTTGTGCCGCTTTATTTAATTTCCAATTTTAGAAATGGAAAAAAAATCTATTTGGTACAAATAGATTTGGATAATTTTAAATCGGATATAAGTTGGTTGATTAAATTTTATACCACAGAATTAAAGATATTACTAAATAGATGGTACATCAAGTTTATGTGAATATGATCATATATGTTTTTAAAAAATTCATGAGTGCTATATAAAGTTAAATAGGATTACAAATAGAATGAAATATTTGGATATGGATCGGATAGTTTCTATCCGTATTCATATTCATGTTTATTTTTTTATGATGGATATAGATACATGTATGAATATTATTCGAATGCTCAAATTTATGCTCATATTTGAATAGATACATATACAAAAATGAATCCAGATGAATATTATCAGGTCCACTTTTATCCTTAATTTTATAGATCATACTCATATTCTACTACTTATCATCTTCACACTCAAAATACATTTGAGGTATATGCTTTAAGTCACATTCTCCATAATTTGTTATAGGAAATGTATACAATCGGGTTATTTGATAATATTTAATTTGCTTTAAGTCACATTCAGTATATCTGGATGGTTCATTTAAAATACAAAAATTCTAACCTCCTTTTTTTAATCTATTAAAAACTGTCACATTTTCTATTTATAGAAATTTGAAGATTTATCAAAATATCATGTCTTCTTCTAACCTCCTCTTTTTAATCTATTAAAAATGGTCACATTTTCTATTTATAGAAATTTGAAGATTTATCAAAATATCATGTCTTCATGGACAAATGAAATACTACAATAATTATTTTAATTTAATTCACGTCGAGCATTTACAAGTATCTTTTTGCTGCACCGGACAACTCATATAATTCTAGTATGAATATATCCAAAACAAGTCAAAATATAATAAGTCACGAAGTGCTCTAGGTAGCTCCCCCTCACTAGTCTAGAGAACCTTCGAAATGATTAGCCACAAAAGGAGCCATTTAGTCCGTAGCTCTATTAGCTTTCCTATAAACATGCTTGGCCCAGAAGGTAATGTCTCCACTTATCATGCCCCAGATGTTTCAGAGCAAGGGGTGACAACCACCAATGCCTCCAGTGACCTCTGGATCCAACCGATCACTGTAACCGAGTCACATTCCAGCATGACTGCGTTGGCCAGCAACACACGCCAAGCATGACATAACCCAGCACCGGTTGCCTGCAGCTCCATCCTAGGGACCGAGATATCAAAGTTTGGGCATCCTCCGACTGCCACCACTCTGTAGTCTAAGCTTCTAATTATGAATCCCGCACCACCCCTCCTGCCACCATCCAAGACATATCTATCGAAGTTGACCTGAAAAAAACTCGAAGGTGGAGGCTCCCAGGTGATGTACACCATCTAAGGTCATACAAGAGCAGAAGTAGAGTCCCTGGTGTTCCGAGCCGTCAATGGCCTATTCGATAGACCTACATAGGTGATCTCTGCAACTTGCACTCAGGCCCTCTCCATGACAAACCCTGGTGTAGGACTGTTATCCCTAAAGATCCAGGCATTTCTAGCAAGCCAAATATATTAAACAGTATAAATTGCCCAGATAGCCATATACTGGGTTTGAGGTGTGTCAGCCCGCCATCTAAGTACTTAAGTAAAGGAGCCGGACCGACATAGGGTATTCGGCGGGACATCAATAAGCCTCCACACCTGCATAGCATGATCACACTGAAACAGAACGTGATCCCTGATCTTCTCTACCTCACATCTAAGGCAGTGCGTCGGGATGCTCATCCCACTCCAGCTTAGGACAGCCCTCGTCCGTAGCCGACCCCTAGTCACATTCCAAAAGAACAAGGCAACCCTCAAGTAAAAACCAAACATCCAAATCCAGGCATAGTCCTGATGTTGCTCACTCTAAAGAAGGTTATAGATATCCCTCACTCTAACTCTAGGGCTATAAGATGTGCTCCAGACTCTCGCATCTGGGCCAGCACATCGAGGAACCACTAGCGAATGCACTCTCTTTAGGAGGTGTTCACTAAATAGATGACCAATCTGGCTGGAGTCCCACTTTTTTCCCTCAAGACGGAGGAGATCACTAAATGCAAACCATCCACGGCATCAACATTAACCATTGTCGGCTAGAGCCTCAATGGAAGAGTATCCACCCAAGGGTCCTCCACAATGTCCATGCTACGCTAATTGGCCAACTACTGTTAGCAAAAGTAGTAGAAACATATCAATAGATCTTCCTCCACATGAAAGAGCATCTTCGACTACTCTGAAAAGCCCCGCCTGTGGTTTTTGGGCCGTACCGAGCTGTCATCACCTGACTTTAAAGGCACTAAGGCTTGAAGACTAGTCATGAAGCATTTCTAGCAATCAGTGCCTCTCTTCTAGTAAGCAGAGACTGGAGACCCAGCCCCTCTCCCTAGACCAGATAGCAAATAGTACCCTATGCTAGCAAGTGCACTCCATGTCCGCCGCCGTACGAGCCCCACATGAAGCTTTGAAGCATCTACTCAATTCTCACAAACACAGTCTTTGGGACAACCGTGTTGTACATGAGATAGACTAGCATGAAACTAAGGATCGATCTCACCAATGTTAACCTACCTATTATAGATAATGAAGCAGATTTCCAGCCCTCCAGTTGCTCATGAATATGCTGCACCGTACCAAGGCACTCCGTCATCTGAAGCCTCCTCCCGATAATAGGGATGCCCAGGTAACTCTATGGCCCCTCATGCTCCCGCATGTCAAGAAGCTCCCTGATGGCCTATTTCACCCATAGCTTGGATTTTAGACAGATGGTTGACTTAAGAATGTTTACCTTCTGACCTGATGCCTCATAGTAATCGTTAAGAATGCATCTGAGAGCCATCGCGTCCCTCGTCCTTTCCTTGGCCATAAGAAGATGGTTGTCTGCAAAGAGAAGGTAGGAGATCGGTCAGGGCCCCAAAGCTTGCATGTAGAAATCCATTGCCCCTTCCTAACACGCTGCCTGCAAGGCTCAGGATAACACATCAGTACAAATAATAAATTGGTAAGGAGACAAAGGGCAACCTTGATGCAGTTCAATAGTAGAGTGGAAGAATGGTGATGGCATTTTCTGCACACAGCCTAGAACCCAGCTAATCTAGGACTCGTGGAAGCTGAAGCTCTTGAGCAAAAATTGAAGAAAGTCTCAATGAACTCTATCATAGGCTCTCTCCATATCCAGCTTCACTGACATGGGGCATACTCCAAATTCCACATCATCTTTTGGACAATCATGACATAGTTAGTAATTCTTTAGCTCCCCACAAAAGCTCCTTGCTTCTAGTTGATGAGTCTAGGGAGCAATGGCTTCATCCTACCCACCATAATCTTCGCTACTATCTTATATAGAGTAGTGCAAAGACTGATCGACCTAAAATAACTGGGCTCCGTCGCATCCTGGCGCTTCGGAATAAAAGTAATTTAGATTGCCTTTCAGGCATCCGACATCGATGCCGTATGGAAGAATAGTTGTACTGCCTCCACTACCTCCCTCTGAATAATACACCAGCATCTCCTAAAGAAGAATGGTTGCAAGCCGATAGGCCCCAGAGCCTCATTCTTCGCCAAAGACGAAAGCACACCCTGCACCTCACTCTCTAAGATCAGCTCAATGAGGCTTGTGTTCTCTGCCATCCCAACTCCAACATCCGGTGGCGGAAAAGGGGTGACCACCTCCTGTTGCTGACCTCAGTCCACCTAGATCTGAAGAAGTCGAACAAAATCTATCTTACCCTTCTATCCTTCTCTACTCTTTGCCCAATCTCATCTCTCAAAAATCTGACCATGTTCCTCTACCTTCTTATGATGGTCGATCGGTAGAAGAATCTAGTGTTCCTATCCCCTTCCATGAACCATTGGACTCCGAACTTCTATCGCCAAAAATCCTTCTATTGTCGTAGGTGAGAGTGATATGTGGCCAGCTTCTAATGGAGATCAGCAAGCTCGACTTCAGATAGCTCGCCACCGATGTCCTCCTTTTCTTGAAGATTGATGATGGAAGCTTCCACCTCATCCAGACGTTTGAAGATGTCGCCCACCACCTTCTAGTTTCATCTTCGTAGCCTTCGCTTGGTAAGCTCTAACTTGAAGAAATTGTCTGCACGCCATTGTAGACGTTGTCGTGCTGGTCTTATTTGGCATGGATAGATATTAATGCTGCCGACGGGGTTCTCGAAGGCTACAAAAACCTTGTTTATGATATGAAGCTATTTGATGGTCCGAAAGGGTCCAGCATCCCACCAAGTTTTGACCTTAGATGGTAATCTGTAGAAGTACAGAATTTGACATTCCTAATCTCAAGCATGATCTGTGTTTTTAGGAATCTTGATGGGAAATCAGCAGCCAAGTATGCTATCGGGCCATCAAATGATTTAATAAAAATAAGATCAAATCAGTGATGACTATAGGTAACCATTTAACCTATTTAACTTGATCAATCTATTGTAGATCGGATTAGATTATCTCTTCAGTAAAATGGTACGGTTTGGATCTATATTTTTTATGTGTTTAGCAAACATGTTAGGTTCTAATTGGTAAATTTTTGATCTGTTTTATATTCGAGCCGATCCAACTGCCACCTCTGGATCAAATTCTCATCCATAATTCATGATGGATATCCTGGATCTCGTGCCTTTGTATTATGAAGTTATGAGCTACCAAAAGCTCCCCATAATGCAACTAGTTGTCAGCGGCCGGTTGCGTAACATATATTAAATGAGGGATTCTTTGCAAGGAGTATGTGAATCTAGACTCCTTTTTGGACTAGATACGATCTTCTTTGGGTAAGTAAACTAAATTAGGTATTGACGTCTACCTGGGTTAGTATGAACATCTAGGTTGGGACCTCGCCCAGGTTTTTACTACAATTGGGCTGAAATGAGGTTCCACCATGACTTGGCTCACCGACACCCCTGGCGGAGCTATACCACGTAAAATTTGGGAGCTTCGGAGTCAATTGTGGATGGGCTAATGTGGCGATTTACTAAGCACTCTGTAAAAATTTCAAAGGTAGCTCCATTTTTCATTATACACCTTCTCACATTCCGTTGGGCAAAATTTGTGGGCTTGGGATCTTTATCAATGTCGGATTGTGTCTAATTTGTCCCCCTCTAGTCCTTTTTTTTATATATAAAAAAGAACATCTTTTTACTTAAGAAAATACTTGGGGGGCCCCAAGCATCACTCTTTCACCAACGCATTTCCTCCGGAGTTGGTCTTATACAATAAATTAGATGTTGCGAGATTGGTTAATTTGTAACCGATAGCATTGAGTGAGAGAGGACCTCATTAGCTGAATGATGAGCACACTCACATCATAGACAGATACAGGACATTGTTTCATTCCACGGCTATGTAAAGGCATAGATAATGGAACGACATGCATGCAACTAGAGGATTCAAATAATTTAAGGTGAACTCTTCGCCGAGTTCCACATTCCCAGACGCAAATAAACTAATATAAATAGAACATAAGAAAGTTCCTAGACTGAAAGCATGCATGGCTAAGCTGATTCCACCCCGTCCAACTCCTCATAGAACAACTTCTTGAACCTTGGCATGTTCTCCGCCTCTAATGACGCCACCACGGAAATCCCCCCGTCGTCTCCAGCGCTGCGCATAATGTGCACCAATCCACTTGGCGAGCGCCGTCTTGCCAGGCCCATGAACGCAGGCTTCCCCCAGCCGAAGTCGGCCCCGTAGATCGGCATCCCCAGCCAGCTAACAACATATAGGTTAGTACCCAGCAGCGCCCACGCCGCTCGAAGCATACGCGTCATGTTGGCTGACTCCAAAAGGTCTATCACGGACCTAACGAACTCGTCATTTGATCGAACGGTTGCGTCATGGATCTTTTCGGTTAAATGCTCCAGTGGATCAGACAGGACCTCGCCCACCGTCGCGACCACGGACGTCCTAAAGGCAGCATTGCCGAGGAAGGTCAGCGGGAGCGGCGGCTTCAGGTGGTTGCGAGCATCGGCGCTTATGTACAGCCGCGTCTCCCGAACGCTCGGAAGCTCCCGGGCCTTGCACGCGCACCGCCACACGTGCGCCGCGAGCGCTCTGAAGGTGGAGAGGCCTGGTCTGTTTCCGGTGCGACGGTTCTTGAGGGAATCGAGCTGGTCTCTGGATATTTTGAGGAGCACAGGGTCGGCAAGGGGGACGACCGCCTTTGAGGGATCGTCTGATGGCTGGCAGAGGTACTCGACATGGTCGAAGAGGACGGTGGGAGGGCACCGAGGTCGGAGGAGGGTGCGATCGAGGAAGGGAGGGGCTGTCAGGCCAACGCCTCGGGCAATGTCAGACCATGTGTTGATGAAGTGGAGTGCGCCGAGGCCGTCGGCTGCGGAATGATGTGTTAAGAAGTAATTTGTAATTTTCTAGATTGTGCGGAAGATATTTTTGACTGAATGTTCTCTAGCTTGAATGACTCTTTGCATTCCCTAGACTTTGGAACTTGTTGAACCAGCTTAAATGATGCTCCAAGTCATCTTCTAGAAATATGTCGCTCATTGTAGTCTCAGAAGTAGTGGAAAAAAAAAAAAGCTACAGAACTTTAAAATAGTAGTAGCCCTGATGTATCTGAGAAGTTGTAATCAGCCCCCATTTTGAATGAAAAGCAAACATTCTGTAGCAAATCCAATTTTCTAGTCCTTCTTATCCCACTTTGCTTTCGTTGCCTCCAACAAATTTTGGTATCAGAGCAATATTTCATAATGGCTTCAGCAAATTGCAATACTCTTTTCACATATTCTTCAAGCCAAATTCCTATTTTTGATGGAGAGCATTATGACTATTGGAGCTCTCAAATGGAGATGATTTTCATTTCACAAGATTTGTGGGACGTGGTGGAACAAGGATACGAAGAACTGCCTCAATCAGAAACAACTTCATCTTCTGCAGAAGCAAAAGGAAAAGAATACAAGGAGAATGTGAAGAGAAATGCTACAGCCTTGAGGATAATCCAGCAAGGGGTAAGCAAATCCATTTATCCTCGAATTTTTGGCATTAAGAAGGCCAAAGATGCATGGGAGACCTTGAAAAAGGAGTTTCAAGGCTCGGAGAAAGTAATTTCCATAAAGCTGCAGACTTTATGGAGAGAATTTGATAATTTGTCAATGAAAGATGGTGAAGTTGTTAGAGATTTTTTCTCTAGGGCTGCTGAAATTATTAACCAAATAAAGAGTTGTGGTGATATTATCCCTGAGAAGAAAATTGTTGAAAAAATACTTAGAAGCTTGCCACAGAAATTTGAACATGTAGTTGCAGTGATTGAAGAGACTAAAGATCTCTCCAAACTTACAATGTATGAATTGATGGGTTCTCTTGAGGCACATGAGCAAAGAGTCAGCCGGTATACTAGTCAATCATTGGAGCAAGCTTTTCAAAGCAAGATCAAATTGTCAGATCAGAAGACATCAAGAGCGGAACAAGAACAGAGAGGGGGCTCATTCCAAAGAAAGGGATTTTATAGCAGAGCACGTGGTGGTCTAAATCAAAGCAGAGGAAGAGGAAGAGGAAGAAGAGAATTTCAGCAGCAACAAAGATCTGGTAATCCTGATTCTTATTGTTCTATTTGCAAGAAGTCTGGCCATGATTCTAAAGATTGCCGCTTTAAATGCACTAGATGTAAATATCCTAACCATTCTGAAAGAAATTGTTGGTATAAAGATAAGGGAGAAAGCTCTAGAGATAAAAATGCAGCCAACTTCTCAAAAGAAAATGATGATCAATTGTTTTACTCTGGTATGGATGTTGGGCATGGGCAAGAAGACTCGTGGTACCTGGACAGCGGCTGTAGCAACCACATAACAGGAGACCGGCAGGTCTTTGAGGATCTTGATGAAAAATTTATTTCTCAAGTGGAGCTTGGTGACAGTAAGAAGGTGAAAATTGAAGGAAAGGGAGTCATTGCAGTCCACACCAAAGAAGGTAACAAAAAATATATTCATGATGTCTTTTATTCTCCTGGTATTACTCAAAACCTTCTTAGTATTGGACAAATGATGAGGAAAGGTTATAAACTAATTTTTGATGATGAATGCTGTGAAATCATTGATAAGAAAAACAATCAAAAGGTGGCTGTAGTAAAGATGAGCTCGAATAACATTTTTCCTCTCAATATGAAATCAGTTCAGAAAGTTGCTCTAAAAACTGAGAATATTGATGAGTCCTATCTTTGGCATTTGAGATATGGCCATTTGAATCACTCGGGTTTACAATTGTTGAAAGAAAAGAACATGGTGATTGGACTTCCTCTTATTAAAAGGAAAGACAGAGTTTGTGAAGGCTGCATATATGGGAAGATGCATAGACTTCCTTTTCCCAAGACAACATGGAGAGCCCGTGCACCTCTTGAACTTGTACATGCTGATATTTGTGGGCCAACTCGAACTCCATCTTTGAGTAATAAACGATATTTCTTACTCTTTGTTGATGATTATACTAGAATGATTTGGATCTATTTCCTTGATCAAAAATCAGATGCTTTCTCTACTTTTTTGAATTTCAAAGCTTTAGCAGAAAGAGAAAGTGGCTATCAAATGAAGGCACTCAGAACTGATCGTGGAGGAGAGTTTATTTACAAGCCCTTTCTTGATTATTGCAAAGAAAAAGGAATTCAAAGGCAGCTCACTATCAAGCGTACTCCTCAGCAGAATGGCGTGGCAGAAAGAAAGAACCGAACAATTGTGGAGATGGCTCGAAGCATGTTAAAAGGGAAGGGACTTCCCAACAAATTCTGGGCTGAAGCTGTCAATACAGCAGCTTATATACTCAATCGCTCTCCAACTAAAGCCGTTCGCAACATGACTCCTTTTGAAGCTTGGCATAACCGTAAGCCAGTAGTGAATCAATTTAAAATCTTTGGCTGCATAGCTTATGCTCTCATTTTCTCTCAAGGCAGGGACAAGTTTGATGAGAAAGGTAGAATATATTTTCATTGGCTATAGCAATGAATCTAAAGGCTATCGGCTTTATAATCCAAAGACAAACCAACTTATGCTATCAAGGGATGTTATATTTGATGAAATGGCAGCATGGCAATGGGAGGATGAAGTCACTCAAGTCCCTGCAACAGTTGAATTTCTTGAGCCAGTTGCAACTCAAGAAGAAGTTCATTCTCAAGCATCTGAACCCTCTCACTATGAAGTTGATACACATGCATCAAAGTGATGATTCAGATTCAGAAATTTCTGCAAGAAAGTATCGATCAGTAAGTGATATTTATGAATCATGTAATATGGCTCTTTTTTACTTGTGAACCTCAATGTTTTGAAGAAGCTGCAAGAGAGGAAGTCTGGAGAAAAGCCAGGAATGAAGAAATGGCAAGCATCGAAAAAAATCATACTTGGGAGCTTGTGGATATTCCAAAAGAAAAAGAGGTGATTAGTTTGAAATGGGTTTACAAAACTAAGTATAATGAAGATGGTAACTGTTATGGGGGAATTAAGCCGCCATGCCCCACGTGATCGGCACGCGTATCCAGGAAAGCTACAGTTACCCTTTGACCCAGCACTCCGACCCCGAGTCGGACCTCCTCGGCTTCGCAGCCCGACCCCGGGTCGGCTGCCCTATGATCCAGCACTCCGACCCCGAGTCGGACCTCCTCGGCTCCGCAGCCCGACCCCGGGTCGGCTGCCCTATGATCCAGCACTCCGACCCCGAGTCGGACCTCCTCGGCTTCGCAGCCCGATCCCGGGTCGGCTGCCCTATGATCCAGCACTCCGACCCCGAGTCGGAGATCTTTTGATAACGACAGGCTATTCTCCAGAGGCACGCCGCGGCCTCCTGCTCCACTACTCCCTGCAACGGCTGTACCCGATGCTGCCCACGATCTCCTGTATCAACCGTACAAAGCGGAGCTCCACTACGCCCTGTCATGGCCGTACCCAGCGCTGCTCCACGACGCCCCGTAACGGCCATGTCAGTGGCCATTCTATCGTGCCCCACGATGACAAACCCCCCTGAGGGACCTCCCAGCCAGGTATATACGCGACTGGGGGGAGAAGGGGGGGGAGGTAAGCAATACCTCCCAGAGCACTCTCTCCCACTTGTGATTATCATCTCTCCTCCTCCAATCTCCTCTGACTTGACCGTCGGAGGGCCATCACCACCCTGGTGGTGGTGCAAGGCTTGTTTGCAGGTTCCTTGGCGGAAGGTGGAGCGCAACCAGCACCAACCAAGACAACTCAGGCGGAACCCCGTTCACACCGTCGTGTCAATCGTTCTCGGTTTGGACCACCAGCAACCGTTGGCGCTAGAGGAAGGGCCGAATCTCAGAACGATCGTAATGGCACGGCGAGGTGGTCGCGGAGCTTCCAATGCTTCCGGTCGCGGAGCCTCTCGCGCCTCTGGCCGGGAGGCTGCTGCGTCCCCAACACACTCTCAGCAGCATTCCACCGCTTCTCCTCCCATTCAGACGGTCGAACCTGCTCAGTTCGACCAGCTAGCCCAGCAGGTTCGCACCCTCGCGGAGGCAGTGCAGAATCTACAGGGTGTGATCTCTCGGGTGCCGCAGCGGGCTCAGGAGCCGCTGCTCCCCGAGCACTCGCCTCTTCCTCACAACCCGCGCTCCTTCCTCTCCCATGGAGAGGAGCGCCGGCGCGAGGAGGATTCTCGAGTGCGGTCCATTCTGCCAGGGCCTTCTCATCGGAGCTGCGCGGGGTACGAGAGGCGGACCCGGGCGCGTTCTCAGACACCCCAGTCCTCGAGGGGCCCGCACTCCAGTCGGTCCCCCTCGCGCCGCTCCTTGTCTCCCACCCACCGGTCGCGCTCCCTGGACCGGCGGGTGGACGATCTCCACAGACAGCTCCAGGTCCTGAAGGGCCACTCCAAAGATCCCTTCGCCGACTTGGAGATCTCCTCCCAGCCGGCGCTTGCCTCAAGGATCCTGCGGACCCTAAACCCGCCGGGGTTCAAAATGCCGGCGATCGAACCCTACGACGGGGCGGCGGACCCACGGGACCACGTGGAGAGTTTCAGGACTCTTATGCTCCTCCATGGAGCATCGGATCCTCTCCTCTGCAAGGCCTTCCCGGCGACCCTCCGCGGCCCGGCAAGGGCGTGGTTCGCCGGCCTGGAGGCTAATTCCATCCAGTCCTTCCACCAGTTCACCCGTCTCTTCATCAGCCATTTCGCCGTCAGTAGCCGGCGAAGACTGGTCTCCGACTCCCTCTTCGATGTCCGGCAGAACGAGGGAGAGAGCCTGCGGGATTATCTCACCCGCTTCAACAAGGCAACACTGGAGGTCCGGAATTTGAGCCAGGAGGTGGCTCTCTCAGCCCTGAAGCGAGGCTTCCGGAAGGGCAGACTCACCTTCTCCCTGGACAAACGCCTGCCGCGGAGCTTCCCGGAGCTGTTGTCTCGGGCAAACCAGTATGCAGACGCCGAGGAGGCAGCCTCCCACCGGAACAAGGAGGCCGCCGAGGCCCCTCTAAAGCCCGGGAAGAAAAGGCGAAAAGAGGCACCCCAGAGGAGGAGCCCGACGCCTCAACGCCGGCGCAGAAGCCCGTCACCAGCAAGGAACCACGGCGCCACACGCCCTCGTTCTCCGCACCGACGCTTCAACCGGTACACCCCACTCCTGGCCCCCCGGGCCCAGATCCTCATGGAGGTCAAGGGGCGGGAGGACCTCCCGGTCCCGAGGCAGATGAAGAAGATCCCTGGGAGGAAGCCTTCTCGGGCGTACTGTGAATACCACCGAGACCACGGCCACGATACCGAAGACTGCTTCCAGCTTCGGGACGAGATCGAGGCTCTCATTCGCCGAGGGCGTCTCGGTCGATATGTAAACGACCGACGTCCCCCCGCAGATCCGCGTCCAGCCGACCCGGCCCCTCAGGAGCCTCGGGAGCAGAATCGACCCGTTGCGGGAGTGATCCACACCATCACTGGGGGCTGCTCTCGGCCCGTGAGGAACGCAGGGGGCTCGGCGGAAGTATCAGGAGTGGCCGTCGCGAAGAGGCAGCGGGTCGGAAATGTAATCACTTTTTGTGATGAAGATGTAAAGGGGGTTCAGACTCCCCACGATGACGCCATGGTGATCTCTCTCACTATGGCGGACTATGATGTAAGGCGTGTTCTTGTGGATAGTGGAAGCTCAGCTGATATTTTGTATTACGAGGCCTTCCAAAAGATGGGCTTGTCCCGACAATTGTTGCACAAAACATCCACCCCCCTCATAGGATTCACTGGAGACGCTATCTCGGCCGAAGGTGTCATCGAGCTGCCTGTGACTGCGGGCATTGCACCCGCAGAAGCCACGGTGCGGCTCGGGTTCTTGGTCGTCCGTGTCCCCTCGGCCTACAACGCTATCCTCGGACGACCCGGACTGAACGCCCTTCGCGCGGTGGTTTCTACCTACCATTTGCTCATGCGGTTCCCCACGGCGGCCGGGATTGGAGAGGTCCGAGGTGACCAGCCGACCGCACGGCAGTGTTTCCTAGCAACTCTCAAAGGGAAGAAGCCCATGGAGGCCCTAAGCGTCGAGTCACTTGACGCCAGAGACGAAGTGGCCTTGCGGCACGGGGAGCCGGCTGAGGGCGTAATCGAAGTTCCCCTCGAAGAAGGCCGCCCGGACCGCACGGTCCGGGTCGGTGCCAACCTCGACTTGGAAGCTCGGCTCCGGTTAGTGGAATTCCTCCGAGCCAATGCAGATGTGTTTGCCTGGTCGGCGGCCGATGTACCTGGGATCGACCCGGAGGTCGTTTCTCACGCCCTCAGCGTCGACCCGACCCACCGACCAGTAAAGCAAAAGAAGAGACACTGTGCCCCGGATCGGATCCAGGTGGTCGACCAGGAGGTAGACAAACTCTTGGAGGCAGGTTTCATAAGGGAGGTGAGCTACCCCGAGTGGCTGGCAAACGTCGTACTTGTCCGGAAGGCGAGCGGGAAGTGGAGGATGTGCGTCGACTACACCGACCTGAACAAGGCGTGCCCCAAGGATAGCTTTCCGCTTCCACGGATAGACCAACTGGTCGACGCGACTTCCGGATACCAGCTACTGTCTTTTATGGACGCCTTCTCCGGCTACAACCAAATAATGATGGCTCCACAGGACGAGGAGAAAACTGCCTTCATAACAGACCGGGGGCTGTACTGTTACAAGGTAATGCCCTTCGGTCTGAAGAACGCTGGCGCCACTTACCAGCGCCTCGTCAATAAAATCTTCAAGGAGCAGATCGGCCGGAATATGGAGGTGTACGTGGACGATATGCTGGTAAAAAGCCGCCATGCAGACCAGCACATTGCAGATCTGGAGGAGACTTTCACCACCTTGCGAAAGTTTCGCATGAAGCTAAACCCAGCGAAGTGCGCTTTTGGTGCTTCGGCCGGGAGGTTCCTCGGTTTCATTGTCAACCAACGGGGGATCGAGGCCAACCCAGACAAGATCAAAGCCATCCAAGATATGTCCCCTCCGACCAAAGTGAAGGAGGTTCAGGAGCTCGCTGGAAGGGTCGCCGCGCTCGGACGATTTGTGGCAAAGTCGGCCGAACGCTGCCAACCATTCTTCAAGGTGTTGAAGCGCCCAAAAGACTTCCTCTGGACGGCCGAATGTCAAGCGGCGTTCGACCAGCTCAAGGAGTACATGGCGTCTCCTCCCCTGCTGTCCAAGCCGCAAGAGGGGGAGATGCTCTACCTTTACCTGGCGGTCTCCCCAACCGCAGTCAGCGCAGTACTGGTTCGGGAAGAGGCAAGACTTCAGAAGCCTGTGTACTACATCAGCCGAGTCCTCCGGGATGCCGAGACGCGGTACACGAAGGCTGAGAAGATCGCCTTCGCGCTGCTGACTGCGACCAGGAGGCTTCGCCCCTATTTCCAGGCTCATTCTGTCACCCTTTTGACCGATCAACCACTGCGGTAGATTCTCAGCAATCCAGAGAATGCGGGACGGCTGGTGAAGTGGGCAGTAGAACTTGGTGAGTTCGACATCCTCTACCAGCCCCGACCAGCCATCAAGGCCCAGGTGCTCGCGGACTTTCTCGCTGAGTGCACTGTGCAGGAGGCGGAACCTAAGCCGCCGGAGACACCCAGCCTCGATCTCCCGATCTGGACGCTCCACATTGACGGGTCGTCGAACCCTGAAGGTGGAGGGGCTGGGCTGGTCCTCACCAATCCCGATGGAGTGATAGCCGAGTATGCCTTGAGGTTCGGATTTACAGTGACCAACAATGAGGCGGAGTACGAGGCCCTAGTCACGGGACTCAAACTCGCCAAGGAGCTCGGCGTCCGGCGTCTGAAAGTCTTCACCGACTCCCAGCTGGTGGTCGGGCAGGTTCGAGGGGAGTTCGAGGCGCGGAGCCCGACCATGCAGAGCTACGTCCGGAAGGTGCAAACACTCATTCCCGACCTCGGCAGTATTGACATTCAGCAGGTCCCAAGGAGCGAAAATGCCAGGGCCGACAGGTTGTCCCGCCTAGTGGACGCAGACGCGCACAACTTGTCGAGGGCAATCTACCTGGAGACCCTGGATGCCCCGAGCATTGACGGGGCTGGAGCGGTGATGGCAATTGACCCGGAGCCGTCTTGGATGGACCCGCTCGTCGCCTACCTCGCCGAAGGAATCCTCCCTGAAGACGAAGATCAGGCCCGGCGGCTTGTAAAGAAGTCCGCCCACTACGTACTTTATGAAGGGAGGCTGTATCGGACCTCGTTTACCGCCCCCCTCTTAAGGTGCCTCCGCCCCGCGGAAGCGGCCTATGCCCTCGGCGAAGTCCACGAAGGCATCTGCGGATCGCACTTGGGGGCTAGGTCCTTGGCGCATAAGATCATGAGGCAAGGCTACTATTGGCCGACCTTGTTGGAGGACTCGAAGGATCACGTGCGGAAATGCGACGCCTGCCAGCGCCACGCCAACGTCCAGAGAGTCCCCTCTGTTCCCTTGGCGCCAATCACCGCGCCCTGGCCCTTCGCACAGTGGGGAATGGATATCCTCGGACCATTCCCCGTCGCTTCGGCCCAGCGGAAATTTTTGATTGTCGCCATCGACTACTTCACCAAGTGGGTGGAGGCAGAGCCACTGGCCACCATCACGGAGGCACAAGTCCGGAAGTTCGTAAAGAAGAACATCATTGTCCGATTTGGAGTACCTCGGGTCCTCATCTCGGATAACGGTCGACAGTTTGATAACAAGCACTTCCGGGACTTCTGCGAGGAATTCGGGATCGAGCATCGGTTCACATCCGTGTCGCATCCCCAAACCAACGGCGAGGCCGAGGTCACAAATCGGACAATCCTCCAAGGTATCAAAGCCCGGGTCGGCCGGACGGGGCAAGCTTGGGTCGAGGAACTCGAGAATGTCCTTTGGGCGTATCGGACCACGCAACGGACTCCTACTGGAGAGACGCCTTTCAGCCTAACCTATGGCACGGAAGCCGTTGCCCCCGTGGAGCTCGGACTCCCCTCGCCTCGGGTGGCCGCGCACCGACCCAAGGCCAATTCAGAGCAACTCCGAGGGAACTTGGATCTCTTGGAAGAGGCAAGGGAAATGGCTCAGGTTCGGATGGCAATGTATCAGCAGAGGGTGGCCCGATATTACAACTCCAAAGTCCGACCGAAGCTTTTCAGAATTGGAGATCTGGTGCTGAGGCGAGCTAAGGCATCTCAACCTACGGAAGGTGGGAAGCTAGCGCCAAATTGGGAAGGCCCGTATAAAGTTCGTTGGGTAAACCGACCTGGCTCCTACCAGTTGGAAGCCCTAGATGGCCGAGAAATTCCAAGGGGCTGGAATTCCGCTAACCTGCGGATGTATTACCAGTAGAACAACAAGGCCAGAAAGACAATTTAAAAAGGTGCAACACTTTTCATTTCAATAATTTCTGGTTACAATGGCGTGCTCGTGTGATTACAAGAAATTCCCAGAGGGGAATTAGGGAGTAAAGAAAGTAAAGAAGAGGTGGGGACCCAAACCCTCAACCCAGGGCGGCTGCAGTCCCGCCAGAAGTGGGTGCTTCTAACCGGAGGCGCCATCCAGCACCTCACCAAAAAGACGAGGAGCCGCCGCAGAAGAAGCTCCCGCTGCCCCCAGGAGAACGCCGCCTCCAAAGGATATTCCCATCTTCCCCAGTGGTAGGGAAGAGAAGGGATTCAAGGGGGAGGAGCATATGGTGGCGCGGTCCCGGATTGAGCGTCCGGCGCAGAGCTCAACCGGGAGGCTGAACTTCAAGGAGGGGAGATGTGATCCCGGATGAAACGCCTAGGGCGGAGTTCCGCCGGGGAGACCCTCCTTGTTGATCCCAGATGAAACGGCTAGTTGGCTGAAGTTGTAAGGGGAGCGCCTCCCCTTTCCTTCGACAGGAGTCTCTCAGTCATATGCCAAGGAGGAGGTCCGCGATCCATGGCAACCTGCAGCTCCGGCTTGGCAAATTCCATCGTACCTGCACCTGTATTTATAGCCAAGCTGCGGCCCCCTGGTAGTTCCGATACGGGTGGCTCCAATAAATGCAGGCGCACTGAATCCGGAGCCGTTCCGGCTCCCGAGGCGTATCTCCCCGCGATTTCCTAAGCGTCATTCTCCTTAAATCGCATTCTTTGTGCAGGACAATCCGGGTGTCGTATACCCCTAGGTCCACGTGTCTCCGCTCGCGCCCAGGCCGCATCCTCCTCGAAGAACCCGCGTATCGCGGCCGCTCAACTAACACTCCTCACCAGCAGCAACTGGCGATCTGATTTCCCAGGTAACGCATTAATTAGCGTTTAATACCCTTCTCGTGTTCCCCCCAGGCAACGCTTGGAGGAGAGGAGAAACACGGTCGCGGCTGGGCACGGAGAAACTCCGATGGGCGGCGAGCGACAAGTGGCCGACCAACGAGTGGAATGTCCCGGGGCTTGACAACCCTCAGATGCCTGGCTAACCCGATGATCATCCCGGGAGCAGACTAGCCGGAAGCCCCGACCGGTCGCCTCGGCTTGCGCCAGCCTAGGCCGACCAACGAGTGGAATCTCCCGAGGCTCGGCCCTCGGATGCCTGGCTAACCCGATGATCATCCCGGGAGCAGACTAGCCGGAAGCCCCGACCGGTCGCCTCGGCTTGCGCCAGCCTAGGCCGACCAACGAGTGGAATCTCCCGAGGCTCGGCCCTCGGATGCCTGGCTAACCCGATGATCATCCCGGGAGCAGACTAGCCGGAAGCCCCGACCGGTCGCCTCGGCTTGCGCCAGCCTTGGCCGACCAACGAGCGGAATTTCCCTGAGGCTTGACAACCCTCAGATGCCTGGCTAACCCGATGATCATCCCGGGAGCAGACTAGCCGGAAGCCCCGACCGGTCGCTTCGGCTTGCGCCAGCCTTGGCCGACCAGCGAGCGGAAGAATTTCCTGAGGCCTAACCCTCGGATGCCTGGCTTAGCGCCGGAAGAATTTCCTGAGGCTTAACCCTCGGATGCCTGGCTCAGCGCCGGAAGAATTTCCTGAGGCCTAACCCTCGGATGCCTGGCTCAGCGCCGGAAGAATTTCTCTGAGGCTTGACAACCCTCAGATGCCTGGCTAGCCCGATGAACATCCCGGGAGCAGACTAGCCGGAAGCCCCGACCGGTCGCCTCGGCTTGCGCCAGCCTTGGCCGACCAACGAGCGGAATTTCCCTGAGGCTTGACAACCCTCAGATGCCTGGCTAACCCGATGATCATCCCGGGAGCAGACTAGCCGGAAGCCCCGACCGGTCGCCTCGGCTTGCGCCAGCCTTGGCCGACCAACGAGTGGAATCTCCCGAGGCTCGGCCCTCGGATGCCTGGCTAACCCGATGATCATCCCGGGAGCAGACTAGCCGGAAGCCCCGACCGGTCGCCTCGGCTTGCGCCAGCCTAGGCCGACCAACGAGTGGAATCTCCCGAGGCTCGGCCCTCGGATGCCTGGCTAACCCGATGATCATCCCGGGAGCAGACTAGCCGGAAGCCCCGACCGGTCGCCTCGGCTTGCGCCAGCCTTGGCCGACCAACGAGCGGAATTTCCCTGAGGCTTGACAACCCTCAGATGCCTGGCTAACCCGATGATCATCCCGGGAGCAGACTAGCCGGAAGCCCCGACCGGTCGCTTCGGCTTGCGCCAGCCTTGGCCGACCAGCGAGCGGAAGAATTTTCTGAGGCCTAACCCTCGGATGCCTAGCTTAGCGCCGGAAGAATTTCCTGAGGCTTAACCCTCGGATGCCTGGCTCAGCGCCGGAAGAATTTCCTGAGGCCTAACCCTCGGATGCCTGGCTCAGCGCTGGAAGAATTTCCTGAGGCTTAACCCTCGGATGCCTGGCTTAGCGCCGGAAGAGTTTCCTGAGGCCTAACCCTCGGATGCCTGGCTTAGCGCCGGAAGAGTTTCCTGAGGCCTAACCCTCGGATGCCTGGCTTAGCGCCGGAAGAATTTCCTGAGGCCTAACCCTCGGATGCCTGGCTTAGCGCCGGAAGAGTTTCCTGAGGCCTAACCCTCGGATGCCTGGCTTAGCGCCGGAAGAATTTCCTGAGGCCTAACCCTCGGATGCCTGGCCTAGCGCCGGAAGAGTTTCCTGAGGCCTAACCCTCGGATGCCTGGCTCAGCGCCGGAAGAGTTTCCTGAGGCCTAACCCTCGGATGCCTGGCTTAGCGCCGGAAGAATTTCCTGAGGCCTAACCCTCGGATGCCTGGCTTAGCGCCGGAAGAATTTTCTGAGGCATAATCCTCGGATGCCTGGCTTAGCGCCGGAAGAGTTTCCCGAGGCCTAACCCTCGGATGCCTGGCTTAGCGCCGGAAGAATTTCCTGAGGCCTAACCCTCGGATGCCTGGCTTAGCGCCGGAAGAATTTCCTGAGGCCTAATCCTCGGATGCCTGGCTTAGCGCCGGAAGAGTTTCCTGAGGCCTAACCCTCGGATGCCTGGCTTAGTGCCGGAAGAATTTCCTGAGGCCTAACCCTCGGATGCCTGGCCTAGCGCCGGAAGAGTTTCCTGAGGCCTAACCCTCGGATGCCTGGCTCAGCGCCGGAAGAGTTTCCTGAGGCCTAACCCTCGGATGCCTGGCTTAGCGCCGGAAGAATTTCCTGAGGCCTAACCCTCGGATGCCTGGCTTAGCGCCGGAAGAATTTCCTGAGGCCTAATCCTCGGATGCCTGGCTTAGCGCCGGAAGAGTTTCCTGAGGCCTAACCCTCGGATGCGTGGCTTAGCGCCGGAAGAATTTCCTGAGGCCTAACCCTCGGATGCCTGGCTTAGCGCCGGAAGAATTTCCTGAGGCCTAATCCTCGGATGCCTGGCTTAGCGCCGGAAGAGTTTCCTGAGGCCTAACCCTCGGATGCCTGGCTTAGCGCCGGAAGAATTTCCTGAGGCCTAACCCTCGGATGCCTGGCCTAGCGCCGGAAGAGTTTCCTGAGGTCTAACCCTCGGATGCCTGGCTCAGCGCCGGAAGAGTTTCCTGAGGCCTAACCCTCGGATGCCTGGCTTAGCGCCGGAAGAATTTCCTGAGGCCTAACCCTCGGATGCCTGGCTTAGCGCCGGAAGAATTTCCTGAGGCCTAACCCTCGGATGCCTGGCTTAGCGCCGGAAGAATTTCCTGAGGCCTAACCCTCGGATGCCTGGCCTAGCGCCGGAAGAGTTTCCTGAGGCCTAACCCTCGGATGCCTGGCTCAGCGCCGGAAGAGTTTCCTGAGGCCTAACCCTCGGATGCCTGGCTTAGCGCCGGAAGAATTTCCTGAGGCCTAACCCTCGGATGCCTGGCTTAGCGCCGGAAGAATTTCCTGAGGCCTAACCCTCGGATGCCTGGCTTAGCGCCGGAAGAGTTTCCTGAGGTTTAACCCTCGGATGCCTGGCCTAGCGCCGGAAGAACTTCGGGAATCAAAAGTCAGCAAGAAGCAACCAAGAGCTAAAAAAAAAAAAAAAAAAAAAAAAAGAGGACGAAG
The DNA here is from genome assembly GCF_009389715.1 of Phoenix dactylifera. Classification (NCBI taxonomy): domain Eukaryota; kingdom Viridiplantae; phylum Streptophyta; class Magnoliopsida; order Arecales; family Arecaceae; genus Phoenix; species Phoenix dactylifera. Next base: position 177,006 of record NW_024067969.1, on the reverse strand, counting down.
GCGAGATGAAGAAATATTCAACGTGCATTAATTTTCAGGGCCGAGGCCCATACAATTGGGCAAAACGCCGACATACAAAAATAAAAAAGACAATGAAAGGTACAAGAGGTCAGCTTGGAGGAACTCCCGGGTCGGGAACGCCGGGTTCGTCCGCGGGAGGTAGGGAAGCAGCAGGAGAACCAGCAGGCGATGGCGCCGGAGAGGAGTCCAGGAGGGAGATCTCGCTCAGGTCAACTTCGGGATACTTAGCCGACACCCTTGCCAGGCCCTCCTCGAAGCCCAAGGTGAAGGCTTCGGCCCCCGCGTCCGACGCGTCATGGACAAACTCGTCAGACTGGCGATAGGTCCGCACTGCCTCCGACATATCATGGGCGAACTCGGCGGACTGGCGATAAGCCTCTACCGCCTGACGCCCGATTTCCGCCCTCTTCTCGGCCAGCTCCGCCTCAGCTCGCTCCATAATCTGAGCCTTGGCCTCCAAGACCTTCGCCACAATCCGGCCTTCGGCCTCAGAGGAGACCCTCAGCAGATCAGCCTGAGCCTCTTTATGCTTCGCCTCGGTAGCAACCCGAGCGGCCTCGGCTTCCTTCAGGCGCGAACGGAGCTCTTGGACGTCCGTGCATGACTTCTCCAGGGCCGACTCCAGTTCGCCTAGTTTGGCTTCAAAAGAGCGGATTCGGTCGCAGGCGTTGTCGGCAGACCGCTGGGCCTTCTCCCACCGCTCTCGATAGTCCGCGATCTTCCGGGACTGCTTTTCAGCCCGTTCCTCCGCCTTCTTGACCCTGCTTTCGAGGCCCGAGGCGGCTTTGAGTTGCTCCCGAGCCTCTGACAGTTGCTCCTCCAGGGCGGCGAAGCCGAGTGCCCGCTCTTCGGCCTCCCGGAGCCTCGCCTCGAGGTCCCCGGTCGTCCTGCCTGCCGCAGCCCGGCCTCCCTCTTCCATTGCTTTCAGCCGGTCCTCGGCCTTCGCCAAAAGCCCCGCCAGTTCCTTGTAGCACTCCTCCAGACGGATCATGTACTGGGCGAGCTAAGAAATAGGAAAAATAAGGGAGTCAGGCGGAGAACAACAGAGCCAATAAATGGTGAAAGACGGCCAGAAGAACACTCACCGACATGAGACAGACGCAGCTGGCGGCCCCAACGTCAGAGACATCCAACTCCCGGACCCGCCGACGGTCCTTCTCCAGCAACACTGTTTCGATGAGATTTCGGGCGCCATCGGTAGTGAAGGCAGACCCCGATTTCTCCCCGGAGCCGGATGGTGGTTCTGCAGCCTTACCCTTATCCATCGCCTGGGGAAGAGTCCGGCTGATCGCGCTCGGGGCGGGGGTCGCCCCAGGAATTGATAGGGTCCCGCTCGGCCGGGGCCTCGGCGCGTCCCTCCTCGAGTCATCAGGAGCCGACCGAGTCGAAGGCCGGGTCGGGGACCGATCACGTCCGACCCGTCCGTCTTGAGCAGGCTCAGGTGGCACCTCCGGAGTAGCGGCAACCTTACCACCGGAGGGCTGATACAGCGTCAGCTGCCGGTCGGTGCCCACGACATCTCCCTGACCGGTGGGCCCGGACTCGTCGGTCGGCATCGGAGGTATCTCCTTACGGGACTTCTTCGCCGGTGGGGCCCCGCTCGGAAGAGCTCGTTTCCTCCTCCGGACTGCTTCCAGCAGGGACGCCCTACCAACAGCCTTCGACTTCACCGACCGCATGACGTCGTCGACCTCTGCAAGAAGGACGGGATAGTCAGGGACTGAGAAACCGAAAGGAAGAAGGAACGAAAGAGAAGAAAAGAGCTAAAGAAACGATGGCGGACTCACGGTCGGTGGGGACCGAGCTCAAACCGACGTTCACCAAGGTATCCTCAGAAATAAGGCGGCCCACCGGGGGAAGCTGGCCCTCGGCGACCAACCCCTTCAAGGCGGCGACGCCCTCGGATTCCTCCCTCGACAACTTCGACAGGCCAATTGGGGACTTCAACGGCGTCCCCCAGATTGCCCTGATTTCCCAGGAGGGGTCTGCATCAACGAAAAAGAAGCGCTCCTTCCAGTGGTGAATGGAGGTAGGACCCTCCTTGACAAGGCCGCACCCTCGCCGCGCTGCGAAGCACCACCACCCTTTGTCCTGGGGGTGGCCACTCAGGCCGTAGAGCTCCCAGAAAACGTTCAAGGTTGCGGGAATCGCATGCAAGCGACAGAGAACCTGGAAGACCGTCAGAGCACGCCACGAGTTCGGCACCAGTTGCGTCGGTGCCATTCCTAAACCCCGGAGCACCTGTAAGACTAGGTCTGAAGGGGGAAAGCGGAACCCGGCCTGGAGGATGCCCTCATTGATGGCGATCTTCCCTCGAGGAGGATGAGACATCCTCTCCTCAGGCCCTGGGAGCGTGACATTGCAGGCCTCGGGAAGGTGGTACCGAGCCACAAATCCGTCTAAGTCCTCGGCGACCATTTTTGACTTGATGCTATCTGCTCCCACTTCGCCCATCCCTAATGGCCAATAAATCTACGGTCAGGACGGGGTCAAGAAGGAGGGAAAGGCCGGAACGACTGGGGTGCACTAGTACAAAAAGAAAAAGTATGAAGAGCTCAAAGTAGAAGAGTGGGAAACTCACTTGAAGAGGAGGAAGAACGGCTCCGAGAGCGTCAAAGGAAAAGCAAGCGAACGTTTCGGCGGCAACAATGGCAGCGCAAAGGAGAAACTCGAAAATGTCCGTAAAGAAGAAGACGGACGGGGGAGGGCCCCCGATTAAATAGGCGAAAGGGCAAGTGACGCCTCGATGACGCCAGAAGACGCTTGGCCGCCGAAGGGTCGCTCGCACCCCAAAGGCGAATCGACACCATTAAGGAAGGATGTCCGTCGAAATCCTCAGGTTGCCAGGTCAGCAGCAACCGCCATACGCCATAAAGAAGGCGGGAAGCTTGAAGCGCGCGCGCCTCTCCGAAGGATGGCGGCAATCTCGAAACATCACTCCCTTCACCTGTTCCCCTTCTGGTTCCAGGCTCGGAAGTGGGGGGCTACTGTTATGGGGGAATTAAGCCGCCATGCCCCACGTGATCGGCACGCGTATCCAGGAAAGCTACAGTTACCCTTTGACCCAGCACTCCGACCCCGAGTCGGACCTCCTCGGCTTCGCAGCCCGACCCCGGGTCGGCTGCCCTATGATCCAGCACTCCGACCCCGAGTCGGACCTCCTCGGCTCCGCAGCCCGACCCCGGGTCGGCTGCCCTATGATCCAGCACTCCGACCCCGAGTCGGACCTCCTCGGCTTCGCAGCCCGATCCCGGGTCGGCTGCCCTATGATCCAGCACTCCGACCCCGAGTCGGAGATCTTTTGATAACGACAGGCTATTCTCCAGAGGCACGCCGCGGCCTCCTGCTCCACTACTCCCTGCAACGGCTGTACCCGATGCTGCCCACGATCTCCTGTATCAACCGTACAAAGCGGAGCTCCACTACGCCCTGTCATGGCTGTACCCAGCGCTGCTCCACGACGCCCCGTAACGGCCATGTCAGTGGCCATTCTATCGTGCCCCACGACGACAAACCCCCCTGAGGGACCTCCCAGCCAGGTATATACGCGGCTGGGGGGAGAAGGGGGGAGGTAAGCAATACCTCCCAGAGCACTCTCTCCCACTTGTGATTATCATCTCTCCTCCTCCAATCTCCTCTGACTTGACCGTCGGAGGGCCATCACCACCCTGGTGGTGGTGCAAGGCTTGTTTGCAGGTTCCTTGGCGGAAGGTGGAGCGCAACCAGCACCAACCAAGACAACTCAGGCGGAACCCCGTTCACACCGTCGTGTCAATCGTTCTCGGTTTGGACCACCAGCAACAGTAACATACAAAAGTATAAAGCTCGGCTGGTAGCAAAAGGCTATTCACAACAACCTGGGGTAGACTTCAATGAAACATTTGCTCCAGTGGCACGAATGGAAACGATACGAACTGTTCTTGCTTTGGCGGCCCAGTTGGAATTACAAGTATTTCAGCTTGATGTTAAATCAGCATTTCTTAATGGTGAACTACAAGAAGAAGTCTATGTTGAGCAACCACAAGGCTATGTGGTGAAAGAAAAAGAAGGAAAAGTATATCGGCTTCGCAAGGCTCTTTACGGGTTAAAACAAGCCCCTAGAGCATGGAACAGTAAGATTGATTCCTATTTTCATCAAAATGGATTTAAAAAAAGTCACTTTGAGCCATCACTTTATGTGAAGAAGATTGGAGCATCGGATTTTTTGGTTGTCTGTCTCTATGTTGATGATCTAATCTATATTGGTACTGATGCTAAAGTGATAACAGCATTCAAGGATGCAATGATGAAAGAATATGAGATGACAGACTTGGGGCTGATGAAGTATTTTCTCGGAATTCAAGTGAAACAATCAAAAGGCAATATTTTTATCTCTCAAGAAAAATATGTTACAGATATGCTCAAACGGTTTAATATGATAGGTTGCAAACCAGTGGCAACACCTATGGCTCTCAATGAGAAACTGCAGCAAAATGATGGGACAGAGAAGGCTGATCCAAAAGTTTATCGAAGTCTTGTTGGTTCCTTGATGTATCTCACAAACACAAGGCCAGATATTCTACATTCTGTAAGTCTAATTTCTAGATTTATGAAACAACCAAGCAAGATCCATTTTGCAGCAGCAAAGAGAATTTTACGCTATTTACAAGGCACTAAAGAGCTTGGGATCAAGTATGTGAAGGAAGAAAATAACAATCTAGTTGGTTTTACTGATAGTGATTGGGCAGGAAGTCTTGATGATCGAAAAAGCACATCAGGCTATATTTTTTGCTTGGGATCAAATGTGATCACATGGAGTTCAAGAAAACAAAGTTCTGTTGCATTATCATCAACTGAAGCTGAGTATATAGCAGCAAATGAAGCTGCACGTGAAGCTATTTGGTTAAGGCAAATTCTTTCTGACTTGCTGCAAAAAGTTTCAGAACCAACAGCTATCTTCTGTGACAATATGTCAGTTATTGCAATGACTAAAAATCCAGTTTTTCACGCAAGATCAAAGCATATTGAGCTGCGTCACCATTTCATAAGGGATATGGTAAGGAAGAAGCAGATCTACTTAGAGTTCATCAACACTTATGATCAGCCTGCAGATGTTCTCACCAAAGCTGTATCTTTTGAGAAGTTTGAGCAGTTCAAAAAGTCTTTGAAAATTACAAATTAAGAGGGGGTGTTAAGAAGTAATTTGTAATTTTCTAGATTGTGTAGAAGATATTTTTGACTGAATGTTCTCTAGCTTGAATGACTCTTTGTATTCCCTAGACTTTGGAACTTGTTGAACCAGCTTAAATGATGTTCCAGAGTCATCTTCTAGAAATATGTCGCTCATTGTAGTCTCAGAAGTAGTGGAAAAAAAAAAAGCTACAGAACTTTAAAATAGTAGTAGCCCTGATGTATCTGAGAAGTTGTAATCAGCCCCCATTTTGAATGAAAAGCAAACATCCTGTAGCAAATCCAATTTTCTAGTCCTTCTTATCCCACTTTGCTTTCGTTGCCTCCAACATGATGCAGGTTGACGCCCAAGCACACACCGCCGCACTTGAGAAATGTTACCTGCAACAATTTCGATTTGGTTTCAGATCGACCACCGACCATTTTGCAGCATCTGCTGCTGCTATCTTGAAATACAGAGGATGCGATGGCTGTAAACGAGATGTAAAATACCAAGCATCTTCATAACAAAACCACAAAGAAAACGAGTGAGAGGAGATTCTTCGGAGCTCACTTGGAACATGATCAAGATGCAAGGAGGCTCGGCGGACTCCACTGGTGGCACCAATAACGGCCTCACGTCCATTGATGGTGTAAAATCCTCGAAATCTAGGAGAGTGAGATTGGATCGGGCCACCACAAAGAGGACGCCCTCCCCCGTGCACTGTATCTCAAGCCGGCCGTCACGGTTCACTACGAGTCTCCCGGCCATGGGGTAGAAGGAGACCAGCGCCTTGCCCAGGGCCGCCTTCAAGCCCTCCACGGAGAAGAAGTTCGGGTCTCCGTTGGGCCTGTAGACATAGACGGTGGCGGTGTGATGCCTACCAAACCATAGATCTAGATTGGACAGCCAGATCTCCTGCTTTGGAGTCTCCTCGCCTGGAACCACGAAACCGGACTCCACGACCTCTACCATGCTCCCTACCTCTCTTGCGGCCATTCCCAGGTCAAAAACGTACGCCTTGTTCTCAGGCCAAGAAAGACGCTTAAATATCTCGATGCTTTGGTCATGTCCATACCACACTCTGGATGATTGGTCTTAGAAATCTCGTACACGGCCACGGCACGGCCGCGTAGCGCACGATTCATGGCCACACGACATGAGGCTGAAATTTGTCCTACAAAATAATACCAATAAAATAATATGAGGATTAACAAAAAAAAAAAAAAAAAATATTCTCAATATATTCTCAAGTATATTATTATATAATATAATTTGGTTAGTAATTATTATATAGCATTTTTAAGATTATAATACAATACATAATATAATATAATATATTATCATATGTTGTAATATATGTGATGTAATCAACTTTCAAACATATACTATATGATATTTATAATATTATATAATATATATTATATAACATATTCTAATATACTATTAGTATTTATATATATATATATTATATTATATAAGGTGGAAGGGCTATGTAGTGATTGGGAGGTTGAGAAAAGAGGATGAGAGGGGGGTAAAAATCCACTTTTTTTAAAAAAAAAGAAAGTAAGAATTTTTCACTTCCACTTTTTTTCAGAAATAATTAAAATTATTTAAAAAATAAAAATAGAAATGGGATAAATAAACATATTTTCTTCATTGGGATTTGTATTTTTTTTTCAAAAAAAAAAAATGACACCAAATATGACCTAAGAATTTTTTTTTATTCCATCTTAGTGACCTAATATGGTCTAAAATTGATATTCCTATCGTGGGATGACATGTCCCAAGCACTTTTGAAAAAGTTTGAATTCTAGGTAATTACAACTCTGCAATTAAGAAGATTTGGAAAGGGAAAGATGGCTATGCCTTATAGGGAAGTAGGTTATGGCTCATAAGAAAAGAGTTATGGCTCATCTCTAAATTTCCGCCTCCAATCATAACGAATCTATACTCCCTAGTCTATATAAACTGGGTTAAGGGATCCCAAAGGAGTCTCTTATAGCTCAAAGCTCTCATTATGAGAGGCTCTCAAACCCTCATCCATTATTCTGCTCTTCTTTCTTGCAAGTTAACAAATCTGTGATCTATTGAGGCCGAGGTGAAGGTTGAGGCTAAAGTGAAGGTTGCAACCAAACTACCAATCCCGAGGCCAAGGTGAGAAGCCCGAGTACCAAGCAGCCAGGTTCGAGGCTAACGTAAGGAGCCCAAGGCCGAGCTCCCAAAGGTTGATCTCCCAAGGCCAAGCTCCCAAAGGTTGAACGCCCAAGGCCAAGCTCCCAAAGGCCGAGCTCCTTTGAAATGTTTTGTTTTCTCCCCGCAGACTTCTATTTTTTACTGCCGGTATATATTGATGACTGAAGATAACTCATCAAAAACTTTTTCTTAAACTCTTACACCTATGAAATTCTCTTTCTTCGAGGTGAAAAGGCGGATTGAGAAGATCGAGGTAAGAAGGCCGAGGTGAAAGACCGACCTGAAAAGGCCAAGATGAAGGCTAATCAAAGAAGGCTATCAGAATCAAGCTGACCAGAATAAGGCAATATGCTACACTACTCTAATCTTTTCTCTTATCTTTTCTATTTCTTATTGTCATTCTAAAACCCTTTCTCACTTAGGCATCGAAGGGTTTGGCTGGAAACAATCTGGCGAGTTTTTCTCTTCTTTTTGTATGCAAATCAATGACCCTCCATCGGTCGATCGGTGTCCTCCAAGCCTCTACTATAGTCGAGCAACCTGGGAATTGGTCGTTACCCCCCTTCGGCCTGTGGCCTCGTCCCCCTCAGGGGGGTTTACTTATTCGCGCACACATGTGCGCTGTAATGACACAATTCACCATCAAACAAATAGCATCATTTGTGGACAAGTAGACGAGCGAAGCTGCTCTGCTCGGTTGGGCTAGAGGAGAATTGTACAGTGCTGGAGCTAATCTACTATCACAGAAATGATCCAAGGTTCGTTAGAGCATTGTACAATGCTAGGGACCCCCCGATACTTAAGTGAGGCAGAGTTTTGAGAGGGAATAAGAGATATGAAAGAGAGATTAAAGTATGAGGGTGTGGCATTTAGATTTCCTTTCTTACCTGGTGGGTTCTCGTGCCTGATATTTATAGAGGAGAAGGTGCGGATTTATGTAGTTAGGAAGGTGCAGATTTATGTAGTTAGGATCACGCGATTCATGGACAAGTAGTTGAGCTCTTTCCCTATCTGTTGAGCTAGGGTGATCACGATATTTCTTTTCAAGCATACTGAGATCAGACACTTTCTTTATCTGCTAATCTAGTCAGCTATATTATAACTTTTGGTCATACTACTGAGCTATAAATGATTGCGCTATTATTATGTTGATCGTTCGAAGATTTGATTGCCTCTAATTTTGTGGGACATGTGTCATCGCCTATTTGGCGGGCTAAGCTGTTAGGCTAGTTTTCAAGCTTGGCGAATCCAAGTCATATTAGAAAGGATGTTTATGGCCCATAAGAATGGGGGTTATATTATTTAGGAGAATCCCTTAAGTCGATATGGATCACTTTGGTCACCACAAGCAAGGCCTGGACATAATCCAGAAGCAAAACCACGACATCTAGAAGCTGAATCGCGTGTCAAACTTCAGGAAGCTATAACTTTGTCATATGATGCCTGATGGAGATAAAAAAAAAAAAAATTAACTTGGGTAGCTTTTCGAGATTTACAACTTTGGGCCGACCCCTAAGAGGTTGAATCGAGCCAAAATTTCATCGTTTGAACCCCTAAACAGACTAGTCAAATTGAATTTTTTTCTTTTTGGACAAGATTTTGATTGGATATTATTTTCCAATTCGTGAAGAATTAAGCAAAGCTACAGAAGGCAAAGTTGATATAGAATTCGAGATCAACCTACTATAGAATTTTTTTTTTTGCTAAATTATTTCTATTAGTCATATTTATTTTTGGGAAAATAATTCTATTAGGACTATGAGAGGAATCCAAACCAAATTATGCAAGGGAGGACCTTACTACTATTATAAATTGGAATTGTGTATCTCGATTTTAGGTCTTTAATAAAAGAAAAAAGAACTTAAGCCCTACTTTTGTAATTCTTCTACCTTCTTCTAATTTTATTTTGAGTGATTCCTGTTTAGAGGGTTGAGAAAAAGTTTCTTTCTTCCTAATCAGATCATTATGGAAGAAGGAGTTATGGCTCATTCCTTGACTTCTGCGTTCAATCGTAATGGATCCATGCTTCCTCGTCTATATAAACAGTGTCCTGCTAAGGCCGAGGTGAGAAAGCTAAGTTGAAGGCTAAGGCTGAGATAAAGATCGAGGCCAAGGTGAAGCCCAAGCTGAGCAATCAAGTTCGAGGGAAAAACGAGAAATTCGAGATAGCCAAGCTTCCAAGCCTGAGGTTAGAATCCACAAGCCGAGCTTCCAAAGGCTAAGCTCTTAAAGGCTAAGCTCCAAAAGCCGAGCTGAGAAGACCGAGGTGAAAAAGCCAACGTAAGAAGATCGATATGAGATGACCAAGATGAAAAGGCCGAGATGAGAAAGTCGATATGAGAAAGCCGAGGTGAAGACCGTTCAAAATAAGACAATATTCTACACTATTCTAATATTTTTCTTTATATTTTATTATTATTATTATTGTTTATAAAAAAAAATTGATTTATATATCGAAGAGCTTTTCCCATCCTAGCAGAATTTTGGCATCAATATGGTGTTAACTCAGGCGATTTGCCGCCATGCTTTTAAATAATAATAATAATAAAGAACATCAGGCATCTGAAGTTCCCCAAAGAAGTTCCCCATCGGACGTCAACTAATTTATACAGCCAACAAAGAGGGCATTATGACATGTCCGACAAAACTCAGAGCCTATTATTACGACACTCAAGTATGTTTCAGGTAATGGATACATGACAAAACCCCCAGGGATATGTCCCATCAAGATTATTTATATATAATATTATGAAGCGGACCATCCAACCAGCCATTTATTGGTCATCAATGGGCAGTTACGAAGGCCAGCGCAAAAAATTAATGCAGGTACATTCTCGTATTTGTATATGCTCGATTAATCACCTTTCACATACGTTTTACCAAAAAAAAAAATCACGTTTCCCGCGGAGCCAATCTCGAACCCTTCTACCCTGCCAAATTGAGTTGATGATTGGGTTCCGTTTTGAGTTGGGATGTCATCTGGTCTGTAAATAACTTACTCACAGTAACAACACCATTTGTCCATAACATAACATGACTTAGCATTCACAGTAACAATATCATAAAAAAACTTAGCACTCTTATTCTACAAAATAAAGAAAATAAATCATGAATCCATGATACCTATAATTCTAATATACATACATATGACGTGAAGTAGTTTTATATAATTTATTACGTAAACGTAGAGAGCTAAGTTGAGATAAAATTGAGTTATCTAGATATCGTCGACTAAGGAGGAGGAGATCTTCCCCTGCTTGCAGCGGAGGTGGGGCTTGGAGGGGGTGGAGATCTTCCGCCATAGAACTTCGAGTAGAGAGGAAGGGAGAAATGGAGAAACGAAAGAGGAACTGTGGTCCTAGTATAAAAAAAAAGAGAAACTGTACGCATCAAATTATAAATAGGTTAAATGAGTCAGACATCTAAAATATGTATCCGCCCCAATTAATAAACAGGTTAAACGGGTCAACCTATTTACGACCAATACCTGTTTAGGCCAAACCCAAACATGTTTATGGCAGGTCGAACACGAATCGGGTTATATTTTGCCACCCCTAGAAGTAACCTAAGGTGAGTGAACAATGAATTAGCCAAGGTGAGTGGACTTGGCATGGCGGAGTAGTTCTGATAATGTTCTCATCGCCTAGGAGTTCGTGTTTGATCTTGGCAGGGCCCTTAGAGGGAGAAGTTTAATGAGAATTAAACTTGACATGGAGAGGGCATATGACAGGATGAACTGAGAGTTTGTTCAGTATTCCCTTCGGTGCTTTGGCTTCCATGAGACATGGATCAGATAGATTATGGAATGTGTGAGGGGGCCCTTGTTTGCCATATTGGTAAACGGGACGACCTCTCACTTCTTCGAGTCTATAGTTAGGCTACGCCAGGGTTGCCCTTTATCCCCTTTGCTATTTATTATATGTGCTGACTCTCTATCCAGGGCTTTATGGTGTGCGGTGGTCTCCTAGAGGTTAGAGGTCTACAAGCAGGTGCAGGGGACCATGCCGATATCCCACCTACTATTTATGGATGACAGTCTGCTCTTGGCACGGGCGACCAGGCAGGCTACCCAGGTGATTAGGTCAATCCTCCGTGCTTACTGTGACGCCTATGGACAACAAGTCAACCTGGCGAAGTTAACGATCCATTTCAGCCCGAAGACCACACCACAGGTGAAGGAAGCCATTATGGAGATCCTGGGAGTTAGACAGCAAGAGAGTGGGCTAAGATACCAGGGCATCCCGATCACGGGACGATGACTATGCAATAGGGATTGCTCCTCCCATGAGACTAGTATCAGACACAGATTGGAGGGGTGGCAGATGCACTCTCTATCCATGATGGGCAGGGTCACTTTGGTGAGGTCAGTTCTGAGCTCCATCCCAATATACCTCCTCTCCGTCCAACTCTATCCTTCCAGTGGCACTGCTAAGGTCACTCGAGAGGCTCATCAAAGATTTTATTTGGGGGAGGCATGGGGATAGAGGTGGTATCCACCTGATGGCCTGGAAGGTGGTATGTCAGCCAATCAGGCTTGGCGGTCTGAGGGTGGCATCACTTCTAGTGAGACGGGAGGCATTGGTGATGCGACATATAGCTAGAGTCCTGTTGGAGCCAAATAGCATATAGTCTTCCCTGATGAGGGCCAAGTATGGCAGACCATCGATTGATACACGTACAGGACGTCATCACTCGCCCATATGGAGGGAGATGTGTACCAGAGCCCCTGTGGTGCTTCATGCGATCAGATGGGCAATGGGCGATGGGGGATCTATTGATGTCCTTGAGGATAGTTGGGTGATTGAGTTACCTATCAGTCGCTTGCCGACTATGGTGGACACAGACAGGTTACAGGGGCTCAAGGTTAATGATTTGATTATCCCAAGAGAGGGACGTTGGAGTGAGGCTTTGATACGGGAGGTTTTTGAGGAGCAGTTGGCGGCAAGGGTGATGGCCTTACCAGTACCATCACGGAAGGAGCCAGATAGACTGATTTGGGAGCCGACGGGCAGGTTGAGTGTGCGTGCCAGAGATCTTCATGCGTGGATTGGCAGGGAACTAGGCAGACAGATTGATGCAGGTTAGATATGGAGGATGAGAGTGCATCCTCATGTGGCCCTCTTTCTTTAGAAGGTGGCCTGGAGCTATCTTCCGACCAGAAGCGTGCTGGTCAGATGAGGGATGCGGATAGCTCAGCATTGCGAGGTATGTTCGGACATCGAGGAGTCCATATGCCATATTTTACTTCACTGCCCCAGGGCTGCACAAATATGGATATGTTATTCGGCGCCTCTACCCCTTGGGTGGGAGTCAGTGGAGGATTTGTTACAGTTCTTGAGGGATTCCGTTCGGAGGCCTAGCATAGACGAGTTGGGGGTAGCAGTGGCATATCTGGCTTATTATATATATGGTTAGATAGGAATGGCCGGCTGTTTGAGAGTAGACGGTTGCCCCCAAGGCTAGTGATGGATAGAGCCGTGTCCCTGGCTGTGGAGGTATCCTTACTGGTATCAGCGACTTCACCTGGGTTGGTCAGGGATACCTAGGGTACCTGTTCCGTTGTCTCAGCGTCCAGGTTATCTTCTCTTTCTTGGGTACCCCCACCCCCTGGTTATCTTAAGGTGAATTTTGATGGTGGCATGGCGATGAATGGAGCATCCGGTGGAGTGGGCTTTGTTGTCAGGGACCATGATGGTAGGCTAATTGCTGCTGGTGGTCGGAGTACACCAGGTTTGACGGTTATAGGGGCGGAGCTACGAGCAGCTTGGGAGGGAATCATGTATGCAAGACGAGTTTTGGGTGTCGACAAATTGTGTATTGAGATAGACTCTGCTACGGTGATCGATTGGATATAGAGAATAGATAGGTATGAAGATGGCCATCCGTTGATCTACGATATTCGCAGATTGGTGTCCGCTATTCAGATTGTTCATGTGTACCGAGAGGCGAACAGAGCAGCGGTCAGCGGACTGGGTCACCTTATATGTGGCATGATACTCTGGGGATATCATTTGGACGAGTTTAGCAGGTGTTCCCTATCTGTTACATTGCTTATTTTCTTCTAATTTAGCAGGATGTGCTCAAAATTGGGATATTTGAAATGAAATGGGAGAGAGAGAGAGAGAGAGAGAGAGAGAGAGAGAGAGAGAGAGAGAGAGAGAGAGAGAGATGAGTGGACTACGTGGTAGGTTTTGGTTGGAAAGTCACTTTTAATGACATATTTTTTAGGAAAACGACAAGGAGAGTAGGTGGACTCCGGTGTTTTCAGCTCGTTCTACGTGCTATGGCCCGTAGATTGGGATTATGGGATGGTGATGTGCGTGGATGGAGTTTGTACTTGATGTTAGATTGCGATGGTTGTGCAAATGCCATGGCTATAGATCTAGAACTTGAATGAGAGAGAAAATAAAAAATTAACTAAAAAATAAAAAAATAAACTTTTGAGCCTTATCTTCTTACCTGCTTTGAATGGTATGATGCAATCATTCACACATAGATGATGATCATCAGTCCCAAACTTTATATTTGTTGGGCCAGTCTCCTTTCATTTGATGCATATCCAAGCAATAGTATCATATTATATTATGAATTAGATTGATAATTTATTGCTGAGATATATATATATATATATATGTATATAAAAGGCTCCATGAGTTAATATGAAGTACAATTAAAGATAGAAAAGGCTTCATGATATCAAGCTATTTCTTCAATTCAAAATAAGTTTGAACAATTTATCATATATAAAGATATTTTTAATTTTTTATTTAATTTTAGAAAGTTAAAATCTTTGAATGAAGAGGATTTGAAAAAGTGTTGTCTTAATCTTAAAATTTTTTTAAAGCATAGTAATTATTCTGATATTGATGGTCTTGATCTGTTTTCAGAGTTAAAAGTTTTTTAAAAAAAATTTACAAACAAAAACTAGTATCCTTATTCATACTTTAAGTTTTATAAAAAAAATAGATTCTTTTTCAAATACATGCATTGCTTACAGGATATTGTTAACAATACCCGTAAAGCTGCTTTTATTGAAAAAATTTTTCAAAATTAAAGTTGATAAAATCTTATTTTTGGTCAACTATGTCAAAAAAAGATTAAATGGATTAGCTATATTATCGATTGAAAATAGTTTTTTAATGAAGCTTGAGTACAAAAGTTTGATTAATAATTTTGCATCTCAAAAAGCTAGATGAATTTTTTAAATAATTTTTTTAAAGTCTTTTATACTTATTAAAAAAAATTATTATTTTTTTAAAAAAACTTTTTGGTGAGTTTGCTTTAGGCCCCTAAAGCATTGAACCGCCCATGCATAACTTAGCACTCTATTCTACAAAATAAAGAAAATAAATAATGAGCCCATGATACCTATAATTCTAATATTCACGCATATAAATTGAAGTAGTTTTTATATAATTCAATACGTAAATGTAGATAGCTAAATTGAGATAAAATTGGGTTATCTAGATACTTTGACTATAATCAAAGAGATCTACGGTTTTTCCAAGAGAAGAGCAAGAAATGAACCACTATATGCTTAAATCCAGTTCCGAGTGTTAAAATAGGCTGAATTAGAAAAAAAAAATAAAATTAGAATTTTTTGCATATAAACCCTCTTAAAAATTTGAAATTGCATTAATACCCCGCAAAATATTATTTACATATATACCCTTATAAATGTTTTCTTGTGCATATCTACCCATAAAAAGATATTTTAGTCATTTTTAATTTTAAACTATTAGTTTTTGACCGCATTGGTGCAAGCACATATGTAAGAAAAAAGAAAAATAAAGGGCATACAAGTAAAACAAGTATTTTATAAGGATATACATGTAAATATTAATTTTAGAAAGGTATTTGTTGCTGGTGGTCCAAACCGAGAACGATTGGCACTGCGGTGTGAACGGGGTTCCGTCTGAGTTGTCTTGGTTGGTGTTGGTTGCGCTCCACCTTCCGCCAAGAAACCTGCAAACAAGCCTTGCACCACCACCAGGGTGGTGATGGCCCTCCGACGGTCAAGTCAGAGGAGATTGGAGGAGGAGGAGAGGTGATAATCGCAAGTAAGAGAGTGCTCTGGGAGATATTGCTCACCCCCCCTTTCTCCCCCCAGCCGCATATATACCTGGCTGGGGGGTCTCTCAGGGGGGTTCGTTATCGTGGGGCACGATGGTGTGGCCACTGACATGGCCGTTACAGGGCGTCGTGGAGCAGCACCGGGTACGGCCACGTCAGGGCATAGTGGGGCTCCTCTTTGTACGGCTGATGCAGGAGATCGTGGAGCAGCATCGGATACAGCCGTTGCAGGGAGTAGTGGAGCAGGAGGCCGCGGCGTGCCTCTGGGGAATAGCCTGTCGTTATCAAGAGATCTCCGACTCGGGGTCGGAGCGCTGGATCAAGGGGCAGCCGACTCGGGGTCGGGCTGCGGAGCCGAGGACGTCTGACTCGGGGTCGGAGCGCTGGATCAAAGGGCAGCCGACTCGGGGTCGGGCTGCGGAGCCGAGGATGTCCGACTCGGGGTCGGATTGCTGGATCAAAGGGCAGCCGTAGTCTTCCTGGGCGCGCGTGCCGGTCACGTGGGGCATGGCGGCTTAGTTCCCCCGTAACAGTAGCCCCCCACTTCCGAGCCTGGAACCAGAAGGGAAACAGGTGAAGGGAGTGATGTTTCGGGATTGCCGCCGTTCCTCGGAGAGGCGCGCGCGCTTCGAGCTCCCCGCCCTTTTTATGGCGTATGGCGGTTATTGCTGACCTGGCAGTCTGAGGATTTCGGCGGACATCCTTCCTTAATGGTGTCGATTCGCCTTTGGGGCGCGAGCGACCCTTCAGCAGCCAGGCGTCCTCTGGCGTCATCGAGGCGTCACTTGCCTTTCCGCCTATTTAATCGGGGGCCTTTCTCCGTCCGTCTTCTTCTTTACAGATATTTTCAAGTTTCCCCTTTGCGCAGCTGTTGCTGCCGTCGGACTGTTCACTTGTTTCTCCTTTGGCGCTCTCGGAGCCGTTCTTACCTCTTTTCCGGTGAGTTTTCCCCATTCTTCTACTTAGGGCTCTCCATACTTTCCCCTCTTATACTAGTGTACTCCAGTCGCTCCGGTCTTTCCCCCCTTCCTGTCCCCGTCCTGACCGTAGGTTTATTGGCCATTAGGAATGGGCGAAGTGAGAGCAGACCAAATTAAGTCGGAGCTGGTCGCCACAGATTTAGACAGACTCGTGGCTCGGTACCACCTTCCCGAGGCCTGCAACGCCACGCTCCCGGGGCCTGAGGAGAGGATGTCCCATCCTCCTCCAGGGAAGATCGCCATCAATGAGGGCATTCTCCAGGCCGGGTTCCGCTTTCCCCCTTCGGACTTGGTCATGCAGGTGCTACGGGGTTTAAGAGTGGCACCGACGCAACTGGTGCCGAACTCGTGGCGGGCCCTGACGGTCTTCCAGGTTCTCTGCCGTATGCACGAGATCCCCGCCACCCTGAATGTTTTTTGGGAGTTCTACAGCCTGAGCGGCCACCCCCAGGACAAAGGGTGGTGGTGCTTCGCAGCGCGGCGAGGATGCGGCCTTGTCAAGGAGGCTCCTACCTCCATTCACAAATGGAAGGAGCGCTTCTTTTTTGTTGATGCAGATCCCTCTTGGGAAATCAGGGCGACCTGGGAGACCCCGATGAAGTCTCCGATCGGCCTATCGAGACTGTCAAGGGAGGAGTCCGATGGCTTGGCCGCCTTGAAGGGGTTGGTTGCCGAGGGCCAGCTCCCCCCGGTGGCCCGCCTTATTTCCGAGGATACTTTGGTGAATGTCGGTCTGAGCTCGGTCCCCACCGACCGTGAGTCCGCCACCGATTCTTTCTTGACTTTTTCCCTTCTTTCGTCCCGTTCTTTCCTTTGGTTTCTCCGTCTCCGACTATCCCGTCCTTTTTGCAGAGATCGACGACGTCATGCGGTCGGTGAAGACAAAGGCTGTTGGTAGGGCGTCCCTGCTGGAAGCAGCCCAGAGGAGGAAACGAGCTCTTCCGAGCGGGGCCCCACCGGCGAAGAAGTCCCGTAAGGAGGTGCCTCCGACGCCGACCGACGAGTCCGGGCCCACCGATCAGGGAGACGTCGTGGGCACGGACCGGCAGCTGACGCTGTATCAGCCCTCCGGTGGTAAGATTGCCGCTACTCCGGAGGTATCATCCGAGCCTGCCCGAGACGGACGGGTCGGACGGGATCGGTCCCCGACCCGGCCTTCGACTCGGTCGGCTCCTGATGACTCGAGGAGGGACGCGCCGAGGCCCCGACCGAGCGGGACCCTATCAATTCCTGGGGTGACCCCCGCCCCGAGCGCGATCGGCCGGACTCTTCCCCAGGCGATGGATAGGGGTAAGGCTGCAGAACCACCGTCCGGCTCTGGGGAGAAATCGGGGTCTGCCTTCACTACCGATGGCGCCCGAAATCTCATCGAAACAGTGCTGCTGGAGAAGGACCGTCGGCGGGTCCGGGAGTTGGAGGTCTCTGACGTTGGGGCTGCCAGCTGTGTCTGTCTCATGTCGGTGAGTGTTCTTCTGGCCGCTTTTCACCATTTATTGGCTCTGTTGTTCTCCGCCTGACTCCCTTATTTTTCCTATTTCTTAGCTCGCCCAGTACATGATCCGTCTGGAGGAGTGCTACAAGGAACAGGCGGGGCTTCTGGCGAAGGCCGAGGACCGGCTGAAAGCAGTGGAAAAGGGAGGCCAGGCTGTGGCAGGCAGGACGACCGGGGACTTCGAGGCGAGGCTCCGGGAGGCCGAAGAGCGGGCACTCGGCTTTGCTGCCCTCGAGAAGCAACTGTTGGAGGCTCAGGAGCAGCTCAAGGTTGCCTCGGGTCTCGAGGGCGAGGTCAAGAAGGCGGATGAGCGGGCCGAGAAGCAGTCCCGGAAGGCTGCCGACTACCGGGAGAGGTGGGAGAAGGCCCAGCGGTCAGCCGACAACGCCCGCAACCGAACCCGGTCTCTTGAAGCTAAGCTGGGCGAATTGGAGTCGGCCTTGGAGAAGTCCCGTGCGAGCGATCAGGAGCTTCATTCGCGCCTGACGGAGGCTGAGGCTGCTCGCATTGCTGCCGAAGCGAAGCACAAGGAGGCTCGGGCTGAGCTGCTGAGGGTCTCCACCGAGGCGGAAGGCCGGATTGTGGCGAAGGTCTTGGAGGCGAAAGCCCAGATTATGGAGCGGGCAGAGGCGGCGCTGGCCGAGAGGAGTGCGGAAATCGGGCGTCAGGCGGTAGAGGCTTATCGCCAGTCCGCCGAGTTCGCTCATGATATGTCGGAGGCAGTACAGACCTATCGTCAGTCCGACGAGTTTGTCCGTGACGCGTCGGACGCGGGGGCCGAAGCCTTTGTCTTAGGCTTCGAGGAGGGCCTGGCAAGGGTGTCGGCTAAGTACCCCGAAGTTGACCTGAGCGAGATTTCCCTTCTCGACTCCTCTCCGGCGCCATTGCCTGCTGGTTCTCCTGCTGCTTCCCTACCTCCTGCGGACGAGCCCGACGTTCCCGACCCGGGAGTTCCTCCAAGCTGACCTCTTGTACCTTTCGTTGTCTTCTTTTTTTTTTCGGTATACCGGCGTTTTGCCAAATTGTATGGGCCTCGGCCCTGAAACAATGAAAATTAATGCAAGTTGAATGTTTCTTCATCTCGCCTTCGTCCTTCTTTTTCTTTTAACTCTCGGTAGCGTCTTGCTGACTCCTGGCTCCCGAAATTCTTCCGGCGCTAGGCCAGGCATCCGAGGGTTAGGCCTCAGGAAACTCTTCCGGCGCTAAGCCAGGCATCCGAGGGTTGGGCCTCAGGAAATTCTTCCGGCGCTAAGCCAGGCATCCGAGGGTTAGGCCTCGGGAAATTCTTCCGGCGCTAAGCCAGGCATCCGAGGGTTAGGCCTCAGGAAATTCTTCCGGCGCTAAGCCAAGCATCCGAGGGTTAGGCCTCAGGAAATTCTTCCGGCGCTAAGCCAGGCATCCGAGGGTTAGGCCCCAGGAAATTCTTCCGGCGCTAAGCCAGGCATCCGAGGGTTAGGCCTTAGGAAATTCTTCCGGCGCTAAGCCAGGCATCCGAGGGTTAGGCCTCAGGAAATTCTTCCGGCGCTAAGCCAGGCATCCGAGGGTTAGGCCTCAGGAAACTCTTCCGGCGCTAAGCCAGGCATCCGAGGGTTAGGCCTCAGGAAATTCTTCCGGCGCTAAGCCAGGCATCCGAGGGTTAGGCCTCAGGAAATTCTTCCGGCGCTAAGCCAGGCATCCGAGGGTTAGGCCTCAGGAAATTCTTCCGGCGCTAAGCCAGGCATCCGAGGGTTAGGCCCCAGGAAATTCTTCCGGCGCTAAGCCAGGCATCCGAGGGTTAGGCCTCAGGAAATTCTTCCGGCGCTAAGCCAGGCATCCGAGGGTTAGGCCCCAGGAAATTCTTCCGGCGCTAAGCCAGGCATCCGAGGGTTAGGCCCCAGGAAATTCTTCCGGCGCTAAGCCAGGCATCCGAGGGTTAGGCCTCAGGAAATTCTTCCGGCGCTAAGCCAGGCATCCGAGGGTTAGGCCTCAGGAAATTCCACTCGTTGGTCGACCAAGGCTGGCGCATGCCGAGGCAACTGGTCGGGGCTTCAGGCTAGTCTGCTCCCGGGATGGTCATCGGGTTAGCCTGGCATCCGAGGGCCGAGCCTCGGGACCTTCCACTCGTTGGTCGGCCAAGGCTGGCGCAAGCCGAGGCGACCGGTCGGGGCTTCCGGCTAGTCTGCTCCCGGGATGATCATCGGGCTAGCCAGGCATCCGAGGGCCGTCAAGCCTCAGGAAATTCCGCTCGTTGGTCGGCCAAGGCTGGCGCAAGCCGAGGCGACCGGTCGGGGCTTCAGGCTAGTCTGCTCCCGGGATGATCGTCGGGTTAGCCTGGCATCCGAGGGTTGTCACGCCTCAGGAAATTCCACTCGTTGGTCGGCCAAGGCTGGCGCGAGCCGAGGCGACCGGTCGGGGCTTCAGGCTAGTCTGCTCCCGGGATGATCGTCGGGTTAGCCTGGCATCCGAGGGCCGAGCCTCGGGACATTCCGCTCGTTGGTCGGCCAAGGCTGGCGCAAGCCGAGGCGACCGGTCGGGGCTTCAGGCTAGTCTGCTCCCGGGATGATCGTCGGGTTAGCCTGGCATCCGAGGGTCGAGCCGCGGGACATTCCACTCGTTGGTCGGCCAAGGCTGGCGCAAGCCGAGGCGACCGGTCGGGGCTTCCGGCTAGTCTGCTCCCGGGATGATCATCGGGCTAGCCAGGCATCCGAGGGCCGTCAAGCCTCAGGAAATTCCGCTCGTTGGTCGGCCAAGGCTGGCGCAAGCCGAGGCGACCGGTCGGGGCTTCAGGCTAGTCTGCTCCCGGGATGATCATCGGGTTAGCCTGGCATCCGAGGGCCGAGCCTCGGGACATTCCGCTCGTTGGTCGGCCAAGGCTGGCGCAAGCCGAGGCGACCGGTCGGGGCTTCAGGCTAGTCTGCTCCCGGGATGATCATCGGGTTAGCCTGGCATCCGAGGGCCGAGCCTCGGGACATTCCACTCGTTGGTCGGCCAAGGCTGGCGCAAGCCGAGGCGACCGGTCGGGGCTTCCGGCTAGTCTGCTTCCGAGATGATCATCGGGCTAGCCAGGCATCCGAGGGCCGAGCCTCGGGACATTCCGCTCGTTGGTCGGCCAAGGCTGGCGCAAGCCGAGGCGACCGGTCGGGGCTTCAGGCTAGTCTGCTCCCGGGATGATCATCGGGTTAGCCTGGCATCCGAGGGCCGAGCCTCGGGAAATTCCACTCGTTGGTCGGCCAAGGCTGGCGCAAGCCGAGGCGACCGGTCGGGGCTTCCGGCTAGTCTGCTCCCGGGATAATCATCGAGCTAGCCAGGCATCCGAGGGCCGTCAAGCCTCAGAAAATTCCGCTCGTTGGTCGGCCAAGGCTGGCGCAAGCCGAGGCGACCGGTCGGGGCTTCAGGCTAGTCTGCTCCCGGGATGATCATCGGGTTAGCCTGGCATCCGAGGGCCGAGCCTCGGGACATTCCGCTCGTTGGTCGGCCAAGGCTGGCGCAAGCCGAGGCGACCGGTCGGGGCTTCAGGCTAGTCTGCTCCCGGGATGATCATCGGGTTAGCCTGGCATCCGAGGGCCGAGCCTCGGGAAATTCCACTCGTTGGTCGGCCAAGGCTGGCGCAAGCCGAGGCGACCGGTCGGGGCTTCCGGCTAGTCTGCTCCCGGGATGATCATCGGGCTAGCCAGGCATCCGAGGGCCGAGCCTCGGGAAATTCCGCTCGTTGGTCGGCCAAGGCTGGCGCAAGCCGAGGCGACCGGTCGGGGCTTCAGGCTAGTCTGCTCCCGGGATGATCATCGGGTTAGCCTGGCATCCGAGGGCCGAGCCTCGGGACATTCCGCTCGTTGGTCGGCCAAGGCTGGCGCAAGCCGAGGCGACCGGTCGGGGCTTCAGGCTAGTCTGCTCCCGGGATGATCATCGGGTTAGCCTGGCATCCGAGGGCCGAGCCTCGGGAAATTCCACTCGTTGGTCGGCCAAGGCTGGCGCAAGGCGAGGCGACCGGTCGGGGCTTCCGGCTAGTCTGCTCCCGGGATGATCATCGGGCTAGCCAGGCATCCGAGGGCCGAGCCTCGGGAAATTCCGCTCGCTGGTTGACAATGAAGCCGAGGAACCTCCCGGCCGAAGCACCAAAGGCGCACTTCGCTGGGTTTAGCTTCATACGAAACTTCCGCAAGGTGGCGAAGGTCTCCTCCAGATCCGCAATGTGCTGATCCGCATGGCGGCTCTTTACCAGCATATCGTCCACGTACACCTCCATGTTCCGGCCGATCTGCTCCTTGAAGATTTTATTGACGAGGCGCTGGTAAGTAGCGCCAGCGTTCTTCAGACCGAAGGGCATTACCTTGTAACAGTACAGCCCCCTGTCTGTTATGAAGGCCGTTTTCTCCTCGTCCTGTGGAGCCATCATTATTTGGTTGTAGCCGGAGAAGGCGTCCATGAAAGACAGCAGCTGATATCCGGAAGTCGCGTCGACCAGTTGGTCTATTCGCGGAAGCGGAAAGCTATCCTTGGGGCACGCCTTGTTCAGGTCGGTGTAGTCGACGCACATCCTCCACTTCCCGCTCGCCTTCCGGACAAGTACGACGTTTGCCAGCCACTCGGGGTAGCTCACTTCCCTTATGAAACCTGCCTCCAAGAGTTTGTCTACCTCCTGGTCGACCACCCGGATCCGATCCGGGGCACAGTGTCTCTTCTTTTGCTTTACTGGTCGGTGGGTCGGGTCGACGTTGAGGGCGTGAGAAATGACCTCCGGGTCGATCCCAGGTACATCGGCCGCCGACCAGGCAAACACATCAGCATTGGCTCGGAGGAATTCCACTAACCGGAGCCGAGCTTCCAAGTCGAGGTTGGCACCGACCCGGACCGTGCGGTCCGGGCGGCCTTCTTCGAGGGGAACTTTGATTACGCCCTCGGCCGGCTCCCCGTGCCGCAAGGCCACTTCGTCTCTGGCGTCAAGGGACTCGACGCTTAGGGCCTCCATGGGCTTCTTCCCTTTGAGAGTTGCTAGGAAACACTGCCGTGCGGTTGGTTGGTCACCTCGGACCTCTCCAATCCCGGCCGCCGTGGGGAACCGCATGAGCAAATGGTAGGTAGAAACCACCGCGCGAAGGGCGTTCAGTCCGGGTCGTCCGAGGATAGCGTTGTAGGCCGAGGGGACACGGACGACCAAGAACCCGAGTCGCACCGTGGCTTCTGCGGGTGCAACGCCCGCAGTCACAGGCAGCTCAATGACACCTTCGGCCGAGATAGCGTCTCCAGTGAATCCTATGAGGGGGGTGGATGTTTTGTGCAACAATTGTCGGGACAAGCTCATCTTTTGGAAGGCCTCGTAATACAAAATATCAGCTGAGCTTCCACTATCCACAAGAACACGCCTTACATCATAGTTCGCCATAGTGAGAGAGATCACCATGGCGTCATCGTGGGGAGTCTGAACCCCCTTTACATCTTCATCACAAAAAGCGATTACATTTCCGACCCGCTGCCTCTTCGCGACGGCCACTCCTGATGCTTCCGCCGAGCCCCCTGCGTTCCTCACGGGCCGAGAGCAGCCCCCAGTGATGGTGTGGATCACTCCCGCAACGGGTCGATTCTGCTCCCGAGGCTCCTGAGGGGCCGGGTCGGCCGGACGCGGGTCTGCCGGGGGACGTCGGTCATTTACATATCGACCGAGACGCCCTCGGCGAATGAGAGCCTCGATCTCGTCCCGAAGCTGGAAGCAGTCTTCGGTATCGTGGCCGTGGTCTCGGTGGTACTCACAGTATGCCCGAGAAGGCCTCCTCCCAGGGATCTTCTTCATCTGTCTCGGGACCGGGAGGTCCTCCCGCCCCTTGATTTCCATGAGGATCTGGGCCCGGGGAGTCAGGAGAGGAGTGTACCGGTTGAAACGTCGGGGCGGAGAACGAGGGCGTAGGGCGCCGTGGTTCCTCGCCGGCGACAGGCTTCTGCGCCGACGTTGAGGCGTCGGGCTCCTCCTCTGGGGTGCCTCTTTTCGCCTTTTCTTCCCGGGCTTCAGAGGGGCCTCGGCGGCCTCCTTGTTCCGGTGGGAGGCTGCCTCCTCGGCGTCTGCATACTGGTTTGCCCGAGATAACAGCTCCGGGAAGCTCCGCGGCAGGCGTTTGTCCAGGGAGAAGGTGAGTCTGCCCTTCCGGAAGCCACGCTTCAGGGCTGAGAGAGCCACTTCCTGGCTCAGGTTCCGGACCTCCAGTGTAGCCTTGTTGAAGCGGGTGAGATAATCCCGCAGGCTTTCTCCCTCGTTTTGCCGGACATCAAAGAGGGAGTCGGAGACCAGTCGCCGCCTGCTACTGACGGCGAAATGGCTGATGAAGAAGCGGGTGAACTGGTCGAAGGACTGGATGGAGTTAGCCTCCAGGCCGGCGAACCATGCCCTTGCCGGGCCACGGAGGGTCGCCGGGAAGGCCTTGCAGAGGAGCGGATCCGATGCTCCATGGAGGAGCATAAGAGTCCTGAAACTCTCCACGTGGTCCCGCGGGTCCGCCGCCCCGTCGTAGGGTTCGATCGCCGGCATTTTGAACCCCGGCGGGTTCGGGGTCCGCAGGATCCTCGAGGCAAGCGCCGGCTGGGAGGAGATCTCCAAGTCAGCGAAGGGATCTTTGGAGTGGCCCTTCAGGACCTAGAGCTGTCTGTGGAGATCGTCCACCCGCCGGTCCAGGGAGCGCGACCGGTGGGTGGGGGACAAGGAGCGGCGCGAGGGGGACCGACTGGAGTGCGGGCCCCTCGAGGACTGGGGTGTCTGAGAACGCGCCCGGGTCCGCCTCTCGTACCCCGCACAGCTCCGATGAGAAGGTCCTGGCAGAATGGACCGCACTCGAGAATCCTCCTCGCGCCGGCGCTCCTCTCCATGGGAGAGGAAGGAGCGCGGGTTGTGAGGAAGAGGCGAGTGCTCGGGGGGCAGCGGCTCCTGAGCCCGTTGCGGCACCCGAGAGATCACACCCTGCAGATTCTGCACTGCCTCCGCGAGGGTGCGAACCTGCTGGGCTAGCTGGTCGAACTGAGCAGCTTCGACCGTCTGAATGGGAGAAGGGGCGGTGGAGTGCTGCTGAGAGTGCGTTGGGGACGCAGCAGCCTCCCGGCCGGAGGCGCGAGAGGCTCCGCGACCGGAAGCATTGGAAGCTCCACGACCACCTCGCCGTGCCATTACGATCGTTCTAAGATTCGGCCCTCCTTCTAGCGCTTGCTGGTGGTCCAAACCGAGAACGATTGGCACTGCGGTGTGAACGGGGTTCCGTCTGAGTTGTCTTGGTTGGTGTTGGTTGCGCTCCACCTTCCGCCAAGAAACCTGCAAACAAGCCTTGCACCACCACCAGGGTGGTGATGGCCCTCCGACGGTCAAGTCAGAGGAGATTGGAGGAGGAGGAGAGGTGATAATCGCAAGTAAGAGAGTGCTCTGGGAGATATTGCTCACCCCCCCCTTTCTCCCCCCAGCCGCATATATACCTGGCTGGGGGGTCTCTCAGGGGGGTTCGTTATCGTGGGGCACGATGGTGTGGCCACTGACATGGCCGTTACAGGGCGTCGTGGAGCAGCACCGGGTACGGCCACGTCAGGGTATAGTGGGGCTCCGCTTTGTACGGCTGATGCAGGAGATCGTGGAGCAGCATCGGATACAGCCGTTGCAGGGAGTAGTGGAGCAGGAGGCCGCGGCGTGCCTCTGGGGAATAGCCTGTCGTTATCAAGAGATCTCCGACTCGGGGTCGGAGCGCTGGATCAAGGGGCAGCCGACTCGGGGTCGGGCTGCGGAGCCGAGGACGTCCGACTCGGGGTCGGAGCGCTGGATCAAAGGGCAGCCGACTCGGGGTCGGGCTGCGGAGCCGAGGATGTCCGACTCGGGGTTGGATTGCTGGATCAAAGGGCAGCCGTAGTCTTCCTGGGCGCGCGTGCCGGTCACGTGGGGCATGGCGGCTTAGTTCCCCCGTAACAGTATTCATGCAAATTTTAATATTTAGAAGAATATGTACACTAAAAACTCTATTTTTTTATATTTAACTCGCTTTACTTGAACAACTTGCTTAACTAGGGGAAATTTTATGGTCAGATCTATGCCCATGTTTAGCCTGGACTTTTTCAGACCACCCTTTTTGGACGGAGTTGAGCTTTGTGGCCCAAGCCCACTTGGTTTAAGATGGACCTTTGGGTTGGTTTGCTTTAAGAAGCAACATAAACTTAACGGATCAACACATCAAATCTTATCATAGGGCAAGAGAGAAAAGGCAGCACTTGATAAAACCAAGAATTTTGACTTAAAAAATTCCTTGTCGAAGTAGAACTTTGAAGAGAGAACACCAAGTATCCTCACTGAGCTAATACTTCGGTGATAAGGCATGTCTCTCGTATTTGCGAAGATGACTTCCTTGAAGATGTTTTATCCAATGTTTTGAACGTTACTTTAGATTTGCAACGTCTAAAATGTTAGCTTGAGCTCCACCTAACTGCTTTGGAAGAACACATTGAACCACCAACCTAATATAATGTAACAAAACACGGGATATGTTAGAATCATCTGTTTGATCAAAAGAACCCATTCAAATGAAATTAAACATGGATCCCAGATAAATTTTCAAACTTAGACACGGCCAAGGCAATATCTGTTAAACGGGGCAATAAACATAAAACTAGTCGGCCATGTATGAGGTTGGCCCCAGTGTGCAAATCCCAAGTGACTGCCTAGCCTGGTATAAGCAAGCCTAAGAAGCCATCAGCCAACATGAAGTGCTGCTCTGCAAACCGAAAAGAGGAAAAAGGAAACTGTTGGCACTTTAAAATGGATAGAGGTTGCATCTTTTGCACAAAAGCAGGATTCATCTTCCTTAGCATGAATCCACCATTAAACGCTTCAAGATCCATGCAGATGGATAAATAAAAAAAAATTGAAATGCTTTAAGATCTATGCAGGGTAAGGCATGATATAATGGTCGACGTCGTGAAAAAAGATTACTAGATCGCATTCAGGTATAGAAAATGTCTACCATCTAATAGAACCTACTAACTCCATATAAAATTTGCTTCAGTATAGTTAACACTACCCATAATTAGATCGAATTATCGACGCCACTATTTTTGATTAACACAATTTAGGGATGGAAATATTATATTCTGAAATTATTACAGTCCATGGAAAGTGAAAATAAATAAATAAATAAGATATTCTTTTAAAGTAGAAGCGTTCTCCGGAAAGGTATTGTCAGGAAATAATTATACGGATACACCTTTATTCTCTCGACCATGGTGCAGAAAAGTTAAAAAAAAAAAAAAAAGAAAAAGGAAAGGATCCAAACACCGTAAGGCCCAAACCCATGGATCCAAACAAAACTCAACATTCCACCTTCTCTATCTTGGACTTTCAAACCCATGGATCCATACAAACAAACTCATCAGTCCACCTCCTCTATCTTGGGCCCAGCCCCTGTTCTAGTAGAGCCGCCATTGTTTCCATATCGGCCACCGTTCATCCTGGCCCCCGCCGTGCTCCACCACTCTCCTGATACATCCGGGCTACGAGGACATTTCAAGGGGCGCCAACCAGCAGCTGGGTTATACGGCACTTGGGGCTTTCCAAAGGCGTCAATATAGCAACCCAAGTGCGCTAATGCAGCAGCGGAGTTTCAGCCCAATGAGGACTCTTCAGTGCGGCAGCCAACAACCCAGTTTTATTCAGGTTGAGACCCTCCAGGGGCGCCAGCCCAGCGTCCCAAGTCCACTGTAGTTGGGACTCTACGAAGGCGTCAATGCAGGAGGCCAAATTCAGCACATATGAGACTCCTTCATCCCTTCTCATGCCTTCTTATTTGAGAGTTTTAGTAGGGTAGGACTCCTTCCTCATTCTCACGCCAACATATCCTTTCCCAATTCTCACACCATCATTAGAGAGTTCTAATGAAGATAGAACATTTTTTCATTTTTTCTCCTCACCCAAGCTAGCCAAGCCCACACCCAATTCAGCCGTGCTCTCACCCAATCTAGCGCACCCTTTTCCTTCCCCATCGCGTCCCCACTCCCCCCCACGCCCGCCCCCAACGCCGCATCACTCCACCACCCTCCTGATACATCCTGGCTACGATCGGGTTGCAGACCTCCTCCAATTGCTCAAGCTCGTCCGCCTCCGCCAGCTGATTCCCCTCCAACCATGTAATCGTCTTGTCCACCACCTTCTCTATCTTCTGCCTTTCCCCCTCGGACAACGTGGCCTTTATCTTGTCATCCCTCACCGTATTCCTCATATTGTGGGCGGAGTTCTCCAAGGCATTCTTCGCCTCCACCTTCCTCTTAATCTCCTCATCCTCCGCGTCCTTCACCATCTTCTCTATCTCCTCCTTGCTCAGCCTCCCCTTGTCATTGGTGATCGTGATCTTGTTCTTCACTCCGGCAGTCTTATCCTCGGCCGACACGTTCAGGATGCCATTGGCGTGATGTCGAAGCAGACATTGATCTGCGACACACCCCTCGGAGCCGGAGGAATTCTGGTGAGCTCGAATTTGCCGAGCAAGTTGTTGTCTCGAGTCCTCGCCCGCTCGCCCTCGTAGACCTGGATGAGGATGCCGAGCTGGTTGTCCGATTAGGTGGAGAAGATCTGCTCCTTCTTGGTGGGGATGGTGGTGTTCCTCGGGATGAGGACGGGATCATCACCACGCCGGCGGTCTCGATACCGAGGCTAAGCGGGGTGACGGCGAGGAGGAGCAGGTCCTGCACCTTCTCGTTGGCCTCCCCGTTTAGAATTGCGGCCTGGACCGCCGCTCCGTAGGCCACGGCCTTGTCGGGATTGATCCTGTAACAGCTGCTGGACTACGGATATTCTCGTGGATCAGAAGCGGCTCAATGTGTTTGGGGCCTAAGGCCCTATTTGGGGAGCTATTGGCAGTAGAGTTGTTGGAAGTAGAACTGTTAGAAATAGAGCTGTTTGAAGTAGAGCTATTACAAAAAATTTGCTGTTTGGTAACTATATTTTTAAAGTGCTGTGGCACTTTAACATATGGTTGGTAAACAAACTAAGAAAGTACTTTTATATAACAAACAGGGGCGGCTCAATGCATTTGGAGGCCTAAGGCGAACTTGATAAAAAAGGCCTTTTTTATTTTTTATTTTAAATAATAAAAAAATTAATAAGTGCAATATACTTTAGGAACCGTCTATTTACCAACCATTTGAAGTTACTAAGAAGGGTAGAAACTTATTTTTCTAATAAAAGCTTATGCTACTAGTGTTGGCGCCATCCTCACTTCACACCTCAACTCCCACATACAGGCACAGAACAAAAAAATAACAGCAGCAGCAGGACAATAATCTTCAATTAATAAGCTATCAGAGAAAATACATATCTTATCCTGTGCAAGCAAAGGAAGATGTAGAAGAATTTCAAGTGGCTCTGAATGCAATAAGCCAATAACAACAGTATGGCATATGAAAGAAACCCTATTTATATATAATTGTTCGGTAATCACAGATTTACAGAACTATTAGAAAATAAAAACAACAATCAACAAATACTTTCATGAAATAATTAGTGAATAGTGAATAGTGAATAGTGATTAGTCAATATAAAATATTAAAACTTACCCTTAGCCTAAGCCTGGGATTTGATTTTGGCTGCCTTTGCCCTTTGGGATTTGGGATTTGGGAATAGCCGAGCTGCCGAATGATGCTCCACTCCGAGTGGAGGACGGGAGTCGGGAGGAGCCGACGAGGCGACGAGGCCGGAGCCGCGGAGCGGCGGAGCCCGGAGGGCCGGAGGAGCCGGAGCCCGGAGCCCGGAGGCCGAAGCCGGAGGCCCGGAGCCGAGGACGGAGCTGAGGAGCCGGAGCCCGGAGCCCGGAGGAGCCGAGGACGGCGAGCAGAGCTGGAGAGGAGATCCGGACTCCGGAGTCCGAAGCAGGGGCGGTCGAGGCGTCGAGCCTCAAGCCGTCGACGGTCGAGCCTCCCGGCTGCCGGTAAAGAAGGAAACTAGGGATTAGGGAAGGGCCGAACTGCCGAATAACTGAAGTGAAGAAGCACTGAGGCCTGAGGGGAGATCGGGAGAGCCGGAGAGGAGAACGGAAGTCGGAAGGTACGCTATGTTTTTTTTTTTTGTGCTTTGAAGGGTTCTGTGGCTTCTGGCTTCTGCCGACTGCTTTGAGAGGAGAACGGAAGGTACGCCGTACGCCCCGGCGCCCCGCCCCGCTCTGCCTGTCTCAGGAGTCAGGTCCCTAACGAATCATAGGCTCGTAGCCTGTCTCAGGCTCTCAGGAGACAGCAGCATAGGCATAGCCGTCGGCTCGCGCCCGTCGCCTCGTCGGGAAGATGGGGACTGTAGCAGGCTGCCGTCGCCCGTCAACCCTGCAGCCAGCTTTCGGATGTGACTCAAAAAAATAAAAAGGCTCTTCACGAGTCGGGCGGGGGGCCTTCCATGAGCCGGGGGCCTTAGGCGACCGCCTCAGTCGCCTAAGGCTCGAGCCGGCACTGATAACAAATTACTATAAAGGACATTGCATAGTTTTATACAATAGAGCATAATAAAATATAACATATATTAATACATAATATACAATATAGTATAATATTACTGTAATATAAAATATTATTATTATAATATAGTAATATGACATAGCATAGTATAATGGTAATATAATTATTAGAGTAAATTAATTTTCTATAATATAACATAATATTAAATTATTTAACATAACATATTAATGTATTATGATATAATGTAATATATATTATATTTATAGTATAATACAATAATAAAGATATAAAATATTATAATTATTAGTATTAATTAATTTCTCATAATATAACATAATATTAAGTTATTTAAAATAACATATTAATGTATTATGATATAAATATTTATTCATTGAAATGTATTTATTTATTATCTTATTTATTTATTCATTCATTCATTTATATAAATATTTATTTATGCATTTATTTATTTATTTTATTTATTTATTTATTCTTTTCTTTTCTTTTCTTTTCTTTTCTTTTCTTCTTTTTTTCCTTTTCTTTTTCTTTTCTTTTTTTCTTCTCTTCTTCTCCTTCCTTCCTCTCCCCCCTTCTCCGTTCTTCTCCTCCCGTGCGGTCGGCGGCGCCGGAAGGGGACCGGGCCATGGCCGGCGGCGCCTGTGGCAGTCTCGGCAGCCGCGACTGGCCCCCTAGAAAGGGTTCTCCTCCCGCATGGCCGACAGCGCTGGAGGGGGTGCGGCACTACGGCGGCGGGGAAGAGGGAGGGGGTGCAGCGGCGGGGGAGAGGGGGTGCGGCGCTGCAGCGGCGGGGGGGGGGGTAGTGGCGGGGAGAGGGGGTGGGGGCTTGGGGGGTAGAGGAACAGGCGGTGAGATGAGGTTTTGGGGAAGAAAATTTATTTTTAAAATGAGGGTATTTTGGTCAAAAATAGAGCTTCCGACAAAGCTGAAAATAGCATTTTCAGAAAGTTCCAAATTGAAGCTTCTCCCCAAAAGCTGTTTTCAGCTTCTCGCAAAAGCTGAAACAGCTTTCCGAAAATTTTACCAAACACCATTTTTTATCTACAAGTACTTTTGGAGGGCCAGAAAGTGCTTTTTGGCCCTCCAAAAGCTCCCCCAAATAGGGCCTAAGACCGTTTTGTTTTTGAGGTATTTTCTATAGTGAGCCGGCGTAAGGTGAACTTACAAAAAGGCCTTTTCCTTTCCATTTTGTTTTTGAGGTATTTCCTACGGTGGGCCTTCTTTGGGCCAGAGCCTTAGGCGACCGCCTAAGTTGCTTAAAAGTTGGGCTGGCTTTGCGTGGATCCCCCAAGGGCCCCAATCAGCACCACTTCGTGCACCTAGCCTTTCCGATCTTGGAGTCCGGAAGGTCCTTCTCCACCGGCTCCATGCATTGCCGGAATAGGTTCATGTTCGACTCCTTGAATCGAGCTCGGGTGATGGTCGCGTAGAAGTCGATTCCTTCGTAGATGGAGTTGATCTCGATGGTGGCTGGTTGGTTGCGCTCCCACTGCGGCAAGCCTTCTGTAAGCGATGGTGGCGGTGGTGGGCTCGTTGATCATGTGAATGACATTGAGGCCGGTTGCGAGAGCTCATACGAGCGTGTTTAGTTCCACATCGATTATTCACTAGGTAAATCTTGGATACTTATACAGGGTCAAAAAATTTAAATAAAATTTTTTGTCTAGCTATTTTGGGTGAAATTTTGTATTGTTATAACTTATAAATGGTATCAGAGCGGCTCCCGTTGAAGTTGTAATAGATAAAAAAAAGTGGGGGTAGTTTGGGGATAAAAAAAAAAGCTTTTGTTGATTGGTGTTCTGGAAGCTACAGGCGGTGGCTGCAGCAAATCGAGGTCTTCAGATGCTGGCATGGCGTACGCATAGATAACGTCAGCTATGTTAGGTGTGCCGGCTAAGCTTTTTCCGGATCATTTATCCCTTTCTATGGTAATCAGTTATTGCTCTATTTTTTTCATTAGAATGCATTCTATTGCTGCCAAAAGCCAAGTTGAACGCATGGAGATCAGAGGGGCACCAAGTTGGCAAGGCCAGACATGCTCCGAGCTAAAGAGATGAGCTGGAATGATTAGGTTGTTGAGCTCAGACAAGAAGGTTGATGAGTGCAATCCAACCGAAAAATAGAAATGAAATTTTGGAGAAAACAGTGGAGATTTGAGAGATTGTATCTGAGAGAGAGAGAGCGCTTAATAAAGCATATCTAAAAGTCCCTCCGGGTATTATTATAGCGAGGGTTAATGCCTATTGCCAAGGAAGGTGGAAATTTGCCTTAATTGCTCGACAAAGACCCTCACGTTTTGCAAGTCGTGGATCTCAACTGTGCGAACATGCAATAATCACTCAATCATGCAAAACGAGCTGAACTATCCCGTAACATGCCACATAAATGACGGGATCATAATCATACCTTTAATGGGCTTTTAACTGCCTTTAATTTGCCTTGAATTGGAGATAAGAGGCTCGCTGCTGCTATTTGGTCAATGCTGAGATCAGCAACTCAATCAACTGTCGTGGTTGGTGGCTCAGTTGATGTCGAGCTTATAACCTTGGGCGGTTGCCAAGATCATAACCTCGGTCAAACTAATAAATATACATCATATCACATCACATCCTTTCAGCAACATTGGGCATGTGCCTTATTCTATGATTTTCATGAGAAGGCAACTCGACTGTAACTTGGAAAAATCACTCAAACTAGGTACTCAACTGTCCAGCACCATTGGCCTTCATTATGCGGCATATTTCATGATGCCATTAAGGGAGCGATGTGAAGACAACACTACCGCTGATCGAGGTCTTAGAGTTAGATTCTTGAATTACTGAAGCATTTTTATTGGTGATATCAAGTAGCTATTTCTGCAGTATAACATAGCTAAGAAAGTTGAATAAATATATTTTTTGAAAGATCTATTATTCAGCGTATATCATTATAAAACAAGTATTAATCTTCTATGGCACAGTTTGCTGCTACTGTAAAAGGGAAATTTGAGGAAAAAGAAAACAAAAAAAGGAATTGTTGAGAATATAAGTAGCAGTGATAATGCAATACGATAGAAAAGAGAATCACTCTTTGAAGAGCCTAATAGTGATCACGTAACAAAAAAAATAGTGACTTTCGCTATCATTTCCTATCATGATGCTTAATGTTCAAGCCTAAACTTTTCTCTGTCATCCTTTCTGATCATATTAGGCCCTATTTGGAGGAGCTTTTGGAGGGCCAAAAAATACTTTCTGACCCTCCAAAAGTGCTTTTAGATTAAATAGGAGTATTTGGTAAAAATTTTAAGAAGTTGTTTTAGGTTTTTTAAAAAGCTAAAAATAGCATTTTAGAAGAAGCTCCAAAATGGAGCTTTCCGAAAAAGTACTTTTAGGCCCGTTCAGAAATTGATTTTTTTTATCAAAATTTCTGTGATAAAATATAACAATTACACAAAAAAGAATTATAATTCTGAAAATCCGCTAGAAAATTTGTTGCAGAGAAAAATGGCCATCAAAAGGATAAAAAATTAATTTACACTAATAATTAAAATATTTTATACCTTTATGATTGTATTATACTATAAATATAATATTATATTACATTATATCATAATACATTAAGATATTATGTTAAACAATTTAATATTATGTTATATTATGAAAAATTAATTTATGCTAATAATTATAATATTTTATATATTTATTATTATATTATACTATAAATATAATATTATATTACATTATATCATAATACATTGATATGCTATGTTAAATAATTTAATATTATATTAAATTATTATGCTATAGTATATAATATTATATTACTATGTTATAATAATATTATATTACATTACAGTAATATTTTACTATATCATATATTTATGTATTAGTACATATTATATTTTATTATGCTCTATTGTATAATACTATGCAATATCTTTTATAGTCATTTTGTCATACTAAAAGTACTTTCTCAGTTTGTTTACCAAATACATGTTAAAGTGTCACAACACTTTAGAAATATCGTTACCACATAGCAAACAACTTTTTACAAAAGCGCTACTTTCAAAAATTCTACTTGCAAGAGCTCTACTGCCAACAGCTCCCTAAATAGGGCCTTAGTCGATATCCACACGAGCAAGTCAAATCAAAGACAGTCATTGTCCTCTAATATCTATATCTATTGATACATCAAAAGAAAAAAAAATGGCTAAAAAATTATGATTTAGGTCATGATAAAGTTTGGAGGTCGGAAGCTATTATAAAAAGAGTTCTACAACCATAAATCTCTGGATAAGAAGTGGGCAGTTTGTGGCTATCTAGTGGTTGTCGAAATTATGCAGTGCAATAATTGATAATAATTGATATTGACTTGGTCACATATATTTGCAAATAAGGGAACTCGGCTCATTATTATTTAGCCAAGAGGATTTTATCTTCTATCTACCAAAGGTATGGCAATACAATTTCCTGTTCTGATATTTTAAATTGATGCCATATTACACTAAAGATAATGTGCATTTCAAACTTTTCTTTTTAAATAGAGAAAAAAAAATGTTATATAGGTTTACCATTAAATCTTCACCATGGTGGTGTTGTGAGATGTATTTTTTTCATAATATTTATTTAAAAATCCTGATGCAGCATAGAGCACATATCATGATTTGTTGGCTATGCTATTCTTTACAAGAGCCAGCAAATTCAAGTGTGAAACTATGATAAATAAATACTTGATTTTACTTCCATTGTATGAGCAAGGGTGTGAGTAAACAGGATTTAGATGTCTTTGTTGGATTTTTTTAAGTTTTTTTATTGAAGATAGTGTCGAATTTTAGTCAAATTTCTATATTTCTAACATATTTTCTTATTCTCGATTCCTATTAGGAGCTAGTGTGATTTTTTACCGAGGTTAATGCCAAATCAAGGTTGGGGTCATGTCCTATATATAGCATTTAATTCATTGTATGGGGAGCATTTTGACATGTTCATAATTTTTTTTGGGAAGAATTTTCTTCACCAAATAAAGAATTTTTGATTCCAGTTTACTTCTATTTATATGTCAATATTTGAAGTATAATCTCGGTAATCAAATAGCTCTTCCCTCTTCTCACTGTATCAACCCCTATGAATATTTTTTTTTTTGCTCGCTGTCTTTTCCTTTTTCATTGGAGTTTTCCTTTTTTTTTCATTTTTTGGATAACATACCTTTATTTTTTTTAAGTAATGGGTATCCCATTCGAAGATGCCAATAGATTTAGTCATGTTATAAAATTTAAGATAATTACCATTGTAAAGCTATGATCAAATTCTCTTCAATTTTCATGCATTGATATAACAATGATTTCAAGCTGTGAACTATGATTGAAACCTTAAGCCTTGTTCGGAAATTGGAATGAAGCATGAGGTCTTGAACCTCTACCAGAGTTGCGACTATAAATAGATATTTAAAAATTTTAAAATTAAAAAATAGAGTAAATTATACCGATCCTCCTTAAAGTTTGGGCTAATTATAGATTGCACCTAACATTTGGGAAATATATATTCCAATACCTAACTTTTGTTGTGTGTATGACACATAGCCCCTATCCTTTTACCTTTCCATTAAATAAGTTAATGGAGTCATCACTCTCTAACCTATTTAAGTTTTAAAGTATCAGCCGGTTTTGGACAATGTTAAAAAGACTAAAATATCCAAAATTAAGTAACTTAGCCATAGTTTTTTAAGACTAATCAGGTCTTTTAACCTTGCCCCAAATCAGCTAAGATATTTTAAGACTCAGATAAATTAGAGAGTAATGATGTTAGCTAACTTATTTGTTAGGAAAATAACTGTAGGAGGTTATGTGTTATACATATAGCAAAAGTTAGGTAATAAAATGTATATTTCCCAAACATAGTATGAAAACCTGTAATTACCCCAAACGTCGAGGGGGTCGGAGAAATTTACTCTAAAAAATAATTATACAGAATTCTTGCAAGCAAGTTCAATTTTAATTTATTATTGGCATGACAACCCATTGGGCCAAGGATTCGTGTCCGAATCTAATAATTAACTTTCCTTGTATAACTGGTACGTGTTAATAAAAAATTTATTGGTCAAAAGAGATTCAATTTGGCTGACGCAGCAGACAACCATTCAAAACCTGGCTCCCGGCACCTAACCGTCCCGAAAACTAGATCCGAGTCGGATTCGGTCTGAGCTGGAGACTCTAACGTCCCAGCGGGCGCACTCCACGATGGCACTATCCGATATTCTCCCAAAAGCCGAAGCCTACCTAATTCCGTCCAAGAACTTCTTAAAAGGCCAAGAGGATCCATCGCAGGGGGGTGGTTCTATATACACCCCCCCTATTGCTCAGGACACCCCCCAAAAATTAAAAAAAAATTAAATACTCTCTACACCCCCCCATTTGCTAAGGACACCCCTAAAAAATTAAAAATTCCTAAATTACCCCCCACCCTCCCCACCCCCTCACCTAAATTGCTCTCTACACCCCCCAAACCCCCCCCACCCCGCTCTTCCCCTCCAAAACACCCGCCGGCTTCTCCCTTCCGCCCAAAAAACCTCGCCTCAAGCACCTCGCCGGCGGCCAAACCCCCTCCGTCTCCCTTTGAACTGTTCCGCCCAAAGCACCTCGCCAACGCCCAAAACCCCCCCGTTCCCCCTTCTCCCTCTCGTCGCCGGCATTCTCCCGATCTCCGACCACCTCGCCGGCTTCTCCCGGAACCACTTCCCCGGCCATCTCCCGAGCAACGAGCACCTCGCCGGCGCCTCCACGACCACCTCGAGGTAGCTCCCCCCCTGCCTCCCCAAATCGTTCGGCACTGGTTCTTTGAACCAGTGCCTTCGGTTCGGCCCCATGGGGCCGACCTGCTGCAATTGGGTCGGCCCCATGGGGCCGACCCGCTGCAAACCCGCTGCAATTGGGTCGGCCGCCGACCCGCTGCAATTGGGTCGGCCCCATGGGGCCGACCAAAATACATTGGTTCGGCCCCATGGGGCCGACCCAATGTATCTTGGTCCCCATGGGGCCGAATCCAATTTTTTTTTTTTTTTTTTCTGTTGCTAGACTAAGGATTATTTTTATTCCCAAATTTTAGCCTAGATCACGTCCTTAGGGTGAATTGGATACCCAACATCAAGGACAAGTTTTTCATTACTAGATTAGATAGTAATTTGAGAAGTAGGGATAATTTAGAATCATTATCATATAGCATTAACATGGTGCATCCAAATATGATGATCTTGTTACCTTCATCGATGTCATTCTTGATCTTGGAATGATTATCTCATATCAAATGCTCTATCAAATAATAAAACCACAACATTAGTTAACGAACAAAAACTAAAAACAAAAACTAAGAACTGCGGCATAGTTTTAGGTAAAATCTATTATTGAGTTATGTCTTGAGTTTACGAGTCGTATACTTTTGAATTATCATTTATGTATGCAATTGAAGTAACATTGAATTATTTATCACAAAACCCAATCATGTAGATTCCAAGAAGTAACTTGTTTCTTTTTTGGCTTGTTTTATCATTTATCATTTATGTATGCAATTGAATTATTTTCTTTAATATAGCCTAACATTGAATTTCTATATTTTCAGACATGGATCCCGGTCCCTCCAGAGTTAGACCTACGGCGTCAGCTAGGAGACGTCGTGCTAGGATTGCTTCTCCCGAGCCTGCTCATATGCCATCGCCCTCTCCTGAGTCAGAGCATGATGATATGCCCGCTAGGGGCGAAGACGATGAGTCCGTTGGACCATGTCCAGGAGGTCCAGAGGATGAGTCCGTCCTGATCAGTTTCAGGACGCATATAGCAGCTTCCATCTGGAGGCAACAGGTATTGTTTATTTGTTATAGCATTATATTTTGTTTATTGATGTTTTATAAAGTAGTAGTAATTATACATTTATATTACAGGAACGGGCTCCACTAAAGTGCATGAACCATACTGCCAAGGTTGGTGAATGGAAGTGGTGGTATCCATATGAGTGCCCCTCCAGATTCTCTGCAGCGGGATGATTGTGCACTCCACATACGACCAGTAATATCCAATCATCCGCAGTATGCAATTTCTTTCCTCTTAATGCAAAAGGGCATCCACACTTCTTTGTCCCACAGGCAGTCTTTATTCGCTTTTCTTTTTTGGTTCGGTACGTCCCACCCCTCTCACAACCTAACGTAATTCTGGGTTTCCTAGAAATGGTACCTGCATCGGATGATTTGATTACAACAACAAAACCATTTCGCCTCCCAGCTTCACGACACCAATTACACAAGTCCTCTCTACTCTTGAAGATCTATACATTAAACAATTTATGTAAGTACACAGTTGTAAAAATAGCTCGCTAAACTAATACAAAATTGCACAATACATTATAATACCTCGTAAGTTGTAAATTCGCTTGTGTAATCCAGTACAAATTCTGATCCAATTATACTCGATTCGGTTGTAGCATAGCCCTACATATAAAATAATTTATCACCAAGAATTAATGAATCAGAGGATCTGTTCGGCACAAAATTCAGCACGGCACGCGATTTGGCACCAGAAGCCTTCTGTTCGGCTGCACAGTGCCGAACAGAAGGCTTCTGTTCGGCTGCACAGAGCCGGACAGAACCCTTCTGTTCGGCTGCACAGTGCCGGACAGAAGCCTTCTGTTCGGCACTGTGCAGCCGAACAGAAGGCTTCTGTTCGGTTGAGGGTTGCCGAACAGAAGGCTTCTGTTCGGCACTGTTCAGCCGAACAGAAGCCTTTTGTTCGGCGATCCAGTGCCGAACGGAGCACGAACCGTGAAAAAAAAAAATTTCGAAACAAGGTGGAACACGTACCTTTGCGGCCGATTCTTCGTCCCAAATCACTAGTTGCTTGTCCATGCTTCGAATGGGGCTTAAATCTCCTTCAAAGATCGCCTAAACGATGTAAATGGATCGAGGGGTTTAAGGGGGGTTTGAGGGGTGTTTTTTTTTTCTTTTCAAAACGAAACGGAGGAGGAGGAAGGGGGGGTGTACTGAGAAAATTTCAAGGGCAATATGGTAATTACACTAAAGGTTAGTTTGGGTATTTTTTTTTTGGTTTTTGGGGTGTCCTTAGCAATAGGGGGGGTGTATATAGAACCCCCCATCGCAGGGTTGAGACCACGGTGAGCAACGGGTGGTTCTATATACACCCCCCCTATTGCTCAGGACACCCCCCAAAAATTAAAAAAAAATTAAATACTCTCTACACCCCCCCATTTGCTAAGCACACCCCTAAAAAATTAAAAATTCTTAAATTACCCCCCACCCTCCCCACCCCCTCACCTAAATTGCTCTCTACACCCCCCAAACCCCCCCCACCCCGCTCTTCCCCTCCAAAACACCCGCCGGCTTCTCCCTTCCGCCCAAAAAACCTCGCCTCAAGCACCTCGCCGGCGGCCAAACCCCTCCGTCTCCCCCTTCTCCCTCTCGTCGCCGGTCGGTGCAGTGCACCTCGCCAACGCCCAAAACCCCCCCGTTCCCCCTTCTCCCTCTCGTCGCCGGCATTCTCCCGATCTCCGACCACCTCGCCGGCTTCTCCCGGAACCACCTCCCCGGCCATCTCCCGAGCAACGAGCACCTCGCCGGCGCCTCCACGACCACCTCGAGGTAGCTCCCCCCCCCCCCCCCGCCTCCAGTGCTCCGTTCGGCACTGGATCGCCGAACAAAAGGCTTCTGTTCGGCTGAACAGTGCCGAACAGAAGCCTTCTGTTCGGCAACCCTTAACCGAACAGAAGCCTTCTGTTCGGCTGCACAGTGCCGAACAGAAGGCTTCTGTCCGGCACTGTGCAGCCGAACAGAAGTGTTCTGTCCGGCTCTGTGCAGCCGAACAGAAGCCTTCTGTTCGGCACTGTGCAGCCGAACAGAAGGCTTCTGGTGCCAAATCGCGTGCCTAACATTGAATTTCTATATTTTCAGACATGGATCCCGGTCCCGCCAGAGTTAGACCTACGGCGTCAGCTAGGAGACGTCGTGCTAGGATTGCTTCTCCCGAGCCTGCTCATATGCCATCGCCCTCTCCTGAGTCAGAGCATGATGATATGCCCGCTAGGGGCGAAGACGATGAGTCCGTTGGACCATGTCCAGGAGGTCCAGAGGATGAGTCCGTCCTGATCAGTTTCAGGACGCATATAGCAGCTTCCATCTGGAGGCAACAGGTATTGTTTATTTGTTATAGCATTATATTTTGTTTATTGATGTTTTATAAAGTAGTAGTAATTATACATTTATATTACAGGAACGGGCTCCACTAAAGTGCATGAACCATACTGCCAAGGTTGGTGAATGGAAGTGGTGGTCTTCAAACCAACCAAATACCAGGTTCAAAGCACTATTGAGGCAGTCGGGCCTCATAGAGTTAGTACAGTGCTCTTATCGATTCACCGATAAGATTCTGATTTCGGGCTTCGTAGAGAGATGGCAGCCCGAGACGAACACCTTCCATATACCATTTGGCGAGATCATTATCACGTTGGATGATGTATCCGCCATTTTAGGGATTCCTGTCGCAGGTGCCTCAGTAGCAGTTTCTCCTGAGAGGATGAGTGATCGGGATGCTGAGGAGCTACTTGTGGAGTTGTTGGGGGTGTCAGCTGGAGACGCGCGTCAGGAGGTACTGTCATCGCGCGGTCAGTCTGTGAGGATGGAGTGGCTGAGGACTCAGTTTCACTCTGTATCTGATAGAGACAGCCAGCAGAGGATAGAGTGTGCAGCACGAGCCTATTTGTTATTTTTGTTAGGCTGCACACTCTTTGCTGATAAGAGTGGGACCAGGGTGCCTATAGCGTATCTGTGTTTACTGCGGGATCTGGATAGGGTGAGCACATATGCCTGGGGTACAGCTGCCTTAGCATATTTGTATCGGCAGTTGGGGATTGCGTCGAGGTCATCAGTGAGACAGATCGGTGGTTATATGACGCTTCTGCAGGCATGGATTTATGAGCATTTTCCAGCACTCAGTCCTCACCCGTCGCTTGAGTATACTAATGCCAGTCCCCGCGTGCACCGCTGGATGCCCGGTACTCCATCCCGTACCACGATGGACCATTTAGTGGTTCTACGTGAGTCATTGGACCTTTTGAGCATCGATGAGGTACGTATCATATTACCATTTGCTTGTGTTTGTCAGTACTTTTAATATGCGATATAGTATAAAACTGAAATGGACCTTTTGTTTTGCAGGTTATTTGGGATCCCCATCATCGGCTTCGGGGAGATCGCCCATATGTTGATATCGCATTTTTTAGTGGCTCCATCAAGTGCCTTGATATCGTAGAACCCTATCATCCAGAAAGGGTTCTTAGACAGTTTGGTCGTATTCAGACCATCCCTCGAGCGCCACTAGCCCCTACGCGAGCCAACAGAGGTTCCACAGTAGGCTCGTACCGGATACATTACTCCTATATGGATCAGCTTTGGGAGCGGTGGGAGGACCACGTGCTGAGCCAGGCGAGCAGGAGCCACCCAGTTACCCGGCCATCAGACAGCGTACCGGGATACATGGAGTGGTATCTCCGTATCACGCACGTTGCAGTTCAGCCTCCTCATCTGCGCTCGAGTACTCATTCTGGAGATAGGGGAGGTCATGATGATGCTGACATGCACCGGCGGCGTAATGCAGATGCACTCGGTATCAGTACCGACATTGTACGGATGGGTCCCTCAGAGGCTACGTCACTAGGTGCCGGGCACCTATTTCATGCTATTTGTCAGATGCATCAGTTACTTCTGGGTGATGAGCCTGGCCCGAGTACAGCACCCTCTCATTCGGATCCAGCACCCTCTCATTCGGACGTACAGCAGTACACGCGTCGACGACGGCGTCATAGGGATTGATGATGGAGCCTTTGTAATCTTTGTAAAGCCTTTGATATTAATGAAAAATATATATTTTTGGTACATTTACGTGTAATCTTTGTAAAGCCTGGCCCGTTCTATTTTATAAACAATCAATCTAACTCTGCAATGCAAGTTAAGGTTCAAAGAGAACATCCTCATGATCTTTCAACATTTTAAATACATAGCTAACATAACTGTTGCTTATCAGAAAATCCGCCTCAATCATCAAAGGCAAACATTTAAAAGATGCTCTACCACCCCCTTAATTTCTCACTCCCCCAAATAAAGCGCGCAGCCTATTTGCGCTTCGCTCACCTGACCAAGAACATCACAGAGCCCTCTTTTCCAACAAAAGAAATGATAATGCCTGCTCAACTTTTCCTTCAGAAATGATGATGCCTGCTGTAACGTACCCTGATGTAACATACAACTAGATTCACTGACCCAAAAACAAGAAAGTGAGATGGTGCAATCAGAAGTTCTTCCCCATGATGCACTTCACAAGGTCTAAGATGCGAAAATAATCATAAAAAAGAGATGAATGTTTACCCTCCAGCCCATCACGACTATAGCGGTTGCTACCTGAAAGGTCTATTAGTTCCCCTGTTTGATTTGTTTGCTCCCACCAGCTCTTAAGTATGTTTCTGTTTACATCTGAAATCTCAACGGAAACAACAGTCTTCATATGTATTCCCAGCTGATGGAGAGCCACCTCAGCACCCCCAATACCCGAAAAATGCGAAGACAGATATTTTTTGATTTATATTGATGATGGAGTTTCACAGTACATGACTCTAAGAGCCCAAAAAAATTTATAACTTTCAAAAATTGTACATATATAAACAATCAATCTAACTCTACTGTCTCGCTAATTATAACATTAGGTGAGATGCTCTCTTTGAACTGTTGAATCCGTGCTTAATATGAATTTTTCCATCCGGTAGCACAAAGAAGATGATATTTTCGCCAGTTGGTCGCTACTGGCGGAACGGGATGTCCCGGCAACAAGAACACCTTCAAAATTAGAAATAAGAAAATATTAATAGCTACAAAATTATAAATAAGCAAAATTAAATAAGCAAAATTAAATATTCGCAAGTGTTGTGAACGTAGTACCTCAACAAAATGATTTCCATTTACGAATCCGATAGCGATATCTTTGCGGGATAGAAGAGGTACTGGCACAGAACGGAGAGGTAGGAAGGTCAGACATTGTTGCAACGAGAGATGGTATAGGACAACATTATAGCAGGATACTATAAGATAACCCATGTCCGGCATAGTCATCCATCTGTCATATGGTGGACAATCATCATAATATGATAATGCATGAGTGATCTCAGCAATCGTCCCTTCCACACCATATAATGTGCGATAGTGGTCCGAATGACATTGCAACTCTTGCAATAAATCCTTCCTAACACGCACCCAGTCATCTTCTCCAAATCCCAGTAAGTCAGCTATTGCCCTAAATCCGCAATTCCCATCAGCTTTTACATCCTTGATATGTTGGATGTATGGTCTCAAGGCAGAAGGAATAGCATCAATATAGATAATGGGCGTATGTGACTGGGCTCTAGTACGAAAAACCTGCAAATAATA
Organism: Phoenix dactylifera; assembly: GCF_009389715.1. Lineage (NCBI taxonomy): Eukaryota > Viridiplantae > Streptophyta > Magnoliopsida > Arecales > Arecaceae > Phoenix > Phoenix dactylifera. The sequence continues at coordinate 133,211 of NW_024067969.1, read as the reverse complement.
TCAAATGATAGAAAATATGTAACAATGGCAGAAATATCCAAATAGTTATCCGTCTCAGCACATCCCGTATCGGCACGGCACATCCCGTATCGGCACATCTCGGCACGGCACGTCCCGACATGTCCCGTATCGGCACTACCAATAAACTCTTCTCCAATGAGGCTTTAACGGAGCTGTGCTGCAACTCAATCAATCCATGTATTCTAGTCCAAGATGACTCGAAACTTCCTTGGCTTGATCCAAGCTGCTTTTTGAGCTTTGCATGTGCACTCTCGACCCTAGTAAACAAATGAAAGTTAGATATAAGAATTGAGGCAAATTAAAATTAAATGAGTCTTTATTTGTGATACCTATTTGTCGTCACATTTCCGTAGTGCCTGCATGTATCCGTCCACGCCGCAACAAATCTTTCCTTGTATTTGCTCAGCCAAGTATCTGACACATACTGTAGTGCATCTGGATAGGTACCGAACTCTCTCTGCAGTGCACTCCAGCAATCATTATACTCGTCTTCCGTGGAGGACAGCACTAGTACATTCCAACTCATAATAAATTTATCCCATTTCTCCTTCAATTCGAAAATTTTTTTGCATTTGGCCAAAACATTCCTACTAATATGCCATCTACATAATAAATGTCTAGCAGTAGGAAATACTCTATGAATTGCATTCATCAAAGCCAAGTCTCTATCTGTAACAATCAACTCGGGCAAAACATCATCAGCTATGACACTGCGCAATCTCTCTAATGCCCAAGTATAGCTTTCTTCCCGCTCAGAATTTAAGTATACAAAAGCAATTGAAAATGTCATGTCAGTAGATGTCACCCCCACAATCTCTAAGAGCGGAAGACGATACCTATTCGTCTTGTACGTGCAATCCATTATCAACACACGGGGAAATGCACGGAACAAATCAATGCTGCCAGGGTGTGCCCAAAATAAGTCATGCACAACATCCGTATTAGTACAATTCCTATGCCACTCAATATATTTAGCCTCTGATAATTTACCTAATAGATGTTGCATTTCAGACCTCCCGGCTTTCTCTGCAACCTTAAACCGTTGACGTACATTGTAGATAGTCTTGATAGTCGTAACATTGAGGGCATCTCTTTCCTTCAATGTGGATAATATGTCCTTTGGACGAACCAAACTCTTCGACATATCCACTAACAATTCCGTCTCCTGCTCAGATAATCTCCCTGCATATGAGTGCCCCTCCAGATTCTCTGCAGCGGGATGATTGTGCACTCCACATACGACCAGTAATATCCAATCATCCGCAGTATCCAATTTCTTTCCTCTTAATGCAAAAGGGCATCCACACTTCTTTGTCCCACAGGCAGTCTTTATTCGCTTTTCTTTTTTGGTTCGGTACGTCCCACCCCTCTCACAACCTAACGTAATTCTGGGTTTCTTAGAAATGGTACCTGCATCGGATGATTTGATTACAACAACAAAACCATTTCGCCTCCCAGCTTCACGACACCAATTACACAAGTTTTCTCTACTCTTGAAGATCTATACATTAAACAATTTATGTAAGTACACAGTTGTAAAAATAGCTCGCTAAACTAATACAAAATTGCACAATACATTATAATACCTCGTAAGTTGTAAATTCGCTTGTGTAATCCAGTACAAATTCTGATCCAATTATACTCGATTCGGTTGTAGCATAGCCCTACATATAAAATAATTTATCACCAAGAATTAATGAATCAGAGGATCTGTTCGGCACAAAATTCAGCACGGCACGCGATTTGGCACCAGAAGCCTTCTGTTCGGCTGCACAGTGCCGAACAGAAGGTTTCTGTTCGGCTGCCCAGAGCCGGACAGAACCCTTCTGTTCGGCTGCACAGTGCCGGACAGAAGCCTTCTGTTCGGCACTGTGCAGCCGAACAGAAGGCTTCTGTTCGGTTGAGGGTTGCCGAACAGAAGGCTTCTGTTCGGCACTGTTCAGCCGAACAGAAGCCTTTTGTTCGGCGATCCAATGCCAAACGGAGCACGAACCGTGAAAAAAAAAAAATTTCGAAACAAGGTGGAACACGTACCTTTGCGGCCGATTCTTCGTCCCAAATCACTAGTTGCTTGTCCATGCTTCGAATGGGGCTTAAATCTCCTTCAAAGATCGCCTAAACGATGTAAATGGATCGAGGGGTTTAAGAGGGGTTTGAGGGGGGGTTTTTTTTTCTTTTCAAAACGAAACGGAGGAGGAGGAAGGGGGGTGTATGAGAAAATTTCAAGGGCAATATGGTAATTACACTAAAGGTTAGTTTGGGTATTTTTTTTTTGGTTTTTGCGGGGGGGGGGGGGTCCTGAGCAATAGGGGGGGTGTATATAGAACCACCCGTGAGCAACTTGCGTAGTTGCGTAGCCTCTTCGGCGTTATACGCCTAAATACCCAAAATACCCTCATCGAAACCCTAAAATCCCACCGCTCAGACATAAGAAAAGCTCTTCCCCCACCCCCTTCCCCCTTTCCGCCTTGTTCTTCCATAGGGAGAGAGGGCTCCGCCGAAGGCTTCTCTTCCTTGCCCTTCGCGGAAGTGTACCGCGATTAGATCGGACGGTTGACGCGATCCCATCAGGGCCGAGAGAGTGGATCGATCGAGGTATGCAGTCAGATCAGACGGTCATTAGCTTGAGGCCGGGTGGCGGCGGCAACCGAGGCGGCAGACTCCTCGTTCCTCGCTTCGACTCCCCCGCCTTCGCCGCGTCCGCTGGAGGGTCATCGTCCCTGAGCTCCTCCTCGCCCTTCGACCTCCCCTTCTTACGCCCCCATGGCATCGCTGCCACCGGCAAGGTAAGCACCCCTCTTCCCCGGATCTAGGGTTTCTTCGCGTCGGCCAAAGTTGGCTTCCTTTGCTCTCCCTTCGGGAGTACGTACTGATCATGTGGGAGCTAGGGTTTTGGTCGGTCTGTTAGATTCTTGGATTGCTCCGACGGGTTTGTTGGTGCTTAGTCTGATATCTTTGATCTCGAGTGGAGTTGATTTCTTGGGAAAGATGGGTCCTTGATAGGTCATGATAGGGTTTAGAAGTGAAATCTTGAGTTGCGTTTCGTTGTGTTCTTTTAATTTTTTTCTTTTTTAGTTTTTTTTCCTAATCTCGCCCTCTCTCCGAGGCTTCTAAGAAGATGAAAGATATATTTTTGAAATTGTTTCCTGATTATCTATTCTCTATTTGGTCGTGAAAAATAAACTCCTTTTGATTGTTTAATGAAGTGTGATTAGTGCTAGGGAGCGAAGAAGTTCTTTGATACGGTACTTATACGATGGATGATTTTATCAGGATGATCCTCTTCTTGAAACTTTATCTGCAAAAATTCTCGCATCTAATAAATATACGAGGAATCAACTTGGTTATGCAATTAAAATATCCAACTAACTGTTCGTATGTTTAGGGACTCATAGCATCAGGTGTTTGAATGTTAGAATTTTTTTAAAGGAATTTTGATTAGTTGGCATATGAGCTATAATCTGTATATTCGTGGCAAGTAATAAAGTTAAGTATAATATCTGTCATAAAGTTAAATTGTGCAGAAGTGATGCATTTCTCCATCTATAAAGAAGCCAGATGTTGTACCCCCCCCCCCCCCCACCACCACCCAAAAAAAAAAAGACAAAAAAATCCACTTCTGCAAATAGTAATGATATGCATTAAGTTGATTTTTATAAGCATGAAGAGTTCCCTTTGCTTCCCATCTGCACTTGTGTGCATGAGAGTGTGTGCGTGTGTGTGTAGAATGGATGTTAATTGATCCTATTGATCAGTCTTTTTCTTAAAATTATACACCAACTTTTTAAGCCAAAAGGAGACACCATATCCTTTCATTGAGATCTCTTCTTTAACTCTCACCTTCCATCTCAATGCAATAGGGAGTTGTGGACCCTCTGTCACTTCCTTTTGACTCTTTTTCCCATCGTCTGATAATGATGTCTTTATTTCAAAGTAAGCATTAGAAGTGTCTGAATTTTAATTCGTTGACTCGAGTTCTGAGAACTTTAGCTTTGAGAACATTAGTTCCACAAGAAAAGCAATTTTTTGGGCACTAAAACTATTATTAATGATACTTATAGCCCAAGTGAGCTATACTGGTCTATATGTAAAGAGGGAGCGAGTTTGAGGGCATTAAATGTGCTTCTTAAACTTATGGATATTGACTTCATATCACCCAAAGTGGATGTGAAGTTTGGCGGTTTTACTGAACTGGGAGCCTCATTGCTCCATTTTAGAGTTACTAATGTCAAAACAAACACCCAGAACTGCACACTTCTAGATGAAGTGCAGTTCGGGCATCCGACTTACAGTGAGACAACAAGAAGTGACAAGACTTGCAATAATGGATGTAAGAAAAAGAACAAACAGGAGATTATCAAAATATTGAAGTTTTATGGCGTAAGGTATTGCAATGAGACCTGTAAGCAAGATATTAAGAGTCGGAGCTTCTTGTCCAAGATGGTGTATAAAGCTAGAATCTAGAGAGGAACTTTGAAATAGAGATTCTTGCATAGGATATTGTTGTAAGAATCAATAATAGTACAAGAAAAAATAAGATTTTTTCTTTACATGGATACGAAAAAGTAAGTAATAACAATTACCATAGAAAAGGGCTTTTTATTATGGTTTTGCCATATTGCAAATGAGCCAAGAAGCCTAGGCTTCATTTGAGATTTTGCATACAATACTGCAATTTTCTTCTTTTCCTAGATTTAGAGCATTTGAAAATTAAAGTAGAGATTTATTATTAGAAGGTGTTTCATTTGTAAAGGGAAAAGGTTGACAAAATAATGAACGTAAGATGATAAAAATAAGAAAATGTGACTTTGGAAATTTTATTTGGAGTAGAAGTTGCAATTTTGTAATTATAAGGATAATATGAAATTTCTTTGCGTAACCAAAAATTGAATTTTAGAAGATCATTGCATATAGTTTCAAAAGATAGAAAATCATGAAATATCATGATGTATTTATACATTTAAATGAACAATTACATACGAGTTCTATCATTTTGAGATTGTCATCACCGGTTTCTCTTTATTTGTTTAAATGCTTTTTTACATGATAATTAAATGGTTTAAGCTGCTAGGTATATGTTCAAAAAAAAAAAAAAATCTCCAAGAGTGGAGGTATATTTATTTATCTGGATAAATAATTACATAACGGATATCTATCCCAGCTTGTCTGGTTCATTTGAATAACTTAGGATCCATTATTCCATGATAGCATTATAATCTACTGTCAGATTGAAGCTTTGTGGCCCATAAGAACTTGTAAAAAAATTTCTTTGCTCTTGATGAGTTTTGGTGGTTTATGCTGTGAGAAATCTTCTGTAGTTTTGCTTCCTTCGATGTATTGTATTCAAGATGCTATCTTGGATTTTTATGACCTGATTTTGATGATCCTGCTGCAGACTGGAGATTCACGCTTTGAGGCTCATGAGCTAATTCGTTATTCAAGGGACCAACTTTTACAACTGCGAGAGGTACACTAATGTGTTTGTGGACTATTTATCTGTTCTGATCTCCTGCTTCAAGCTGGTCAGCTTTGAGTATTCATTGCTTTCCTTTATCAAGAAAGTTTACCTTTGTCACTGTTCCTTTTAAGTTGGTTCCTCAGTAAAACCTCAAAAAACTATGTTTCTCATAGTAATTATTGCTGAAAATCCAATGAACGAAGTTAATGGGAAAAAATCTTTTAATAAATGAAAGGAAAGCATTGAGCAACAGCTGACAAGTAAAAATTGAGCAAGACTGTTTTAGCTACACTTAACCAATATTTTATGGGAGATATTTTGTTTGTGGTCACTATGCTTTTATCTGATGAAACCGATTTAGATTTTTTTGTGCTAGCATGAGTCAAAATCCAAAGATTTAAACCTCTCCAATCACCTTTAAAGGATGAGCGATTTTATATTTAAATCTAAAATAAAGGCTATTTGAGGGACATTCTTTTTTCTTGATTAGGTCCATAATAGAAACATTACATGCCCAAAATGTTTCATGGCAGCTTGATAATTTCCCTTGCTGTTGCTTAGGAGGGGATAAATGAGAGCTTTACCTTAAAGTTTGTAATGTAAAAACCTTTTAAGAGATGAAACTTCCCTACTAATTTTTGGGCAGATGATCATTTGATTATTATTCTTATAAAAAATTTCATGGTGTGTTCATTCAGTTTTCCAATATTTTGCCACCACTAGGACGCCTATCAGCTGCGATGGAAATTTCTGATGCCAAGAACATTTCTGATGTCTTAACTAGGCATTCTTTTTGGATGCTTCTTGTGCATCATTCATATGTTTTGTAATCTGGTATCTTGTTATCTTTCTATATCCTTGGTTTAGTTGCTGTTGCCTTATGACAGGCAGTTCATGCATCTGAAGATATCTTGAAAATCAAGCAAGAGATTGAGGCAGAACTTCATGGTGAAGATCAAAGTTGGGTTCGTGCTGATGCAAATGTAAGATCTTTGAGGTCTTATTCTTTGAATGTGCATGTGTCATCCAAATGGACATATTTGATATGAATGTCCCCTCTATGTATCTGGACTGAATTTTGCTGGAGAGTATTTTGGCTCTTTTGATATCCTGCAATGCCTATTACATGTACCATATGCAATTCTTTACAAAGGGAAGCCTTTGGAAAGCATAATGCTCGCATCATTTTACATAGAAATAATTGTTTTACTATGTGCTTTTATTATTTATTCTCTTTCTGATATTTTCTTTCATCTCTTAGCTGCAAGGTCAATCACATATTCGTTATTCCGACCCAGACAATCGTGATTGGCGTGGCCGATTGGGACAACTGTCCTCAGCTGGAGAGGAGCGGTCTTGGGATAAGATTCGTGATAATAAGGAGTCATATCCACCCAACACAAGACAACCAGAACAATTTGATGGGCAGGACCAATTGAGCTCTCAATTTTCTTCAAGAGTTCAAGTATCTTCTGGCCAAGTGGTAATTACTAACATCTTAATTTCTTCCTCTGGATTGCTTTACTTGTTCTTTTCTTATCCTTTGAAACCACCAGTTAACCCCCCTCCCCTTCCTTCTGGGGGTTGGGGGTGGCCTAGTTTGTTGCTTTGTATTATATGTACATTCTTTTCTTCTTAGTCCATGATGGATGTAGAAATTTGTCTCTGCGCATAATTTATAAAGCCAAACCAGATGGGATAAGACTAGTTCATTTTTGACTAATGTAGCCATAAGTTATTTCAACCCTACCTGTTTTGAGTCATGTGACTTTACATCTTGTTTTAAACTTTTCTTTACACATTGTTTCAAGCTTTATCACTTAGAAAAATAGTTGTTATCATGTGATGCCCATGTAGACATTTTCTTTGCTTCATTTAAGTTGATATGTGTACATCTTTGCTAGCTTTGTTTTGCATTTATTTATTTCAATTCATCGTTTTCCCTGTAAGTCTATTTGTTCTGCTAGTTGAATATTTTTCCCTTATTTTTATGTGTCTTCCAATTGGAGACACGTTATTTACTGTATTGTTTTGAATCATGACATGGGGTTTCAAGAAAAATATCATGGTGCTTTGTTACATATAAAATTATGTAATTACTAAACCATTTGCATCATTTGAACTACTCACATTGAATCAGTCCGTGTGAAAGAAATCATGCACGAAATTTGCACACAGGCTTAAAGATCAACTGAGATCCATTCTCTTTAAACAGTTCACTCTTCCTTCACTGCAAGGTCTGAAGCAACTTGATTACTATTGAAATGAAGTGGAAATAATTTTGTACAGTCGGCCATACTGCCAGTGTAAGCCTGGGCAGACTGATCTTAGTTCCATTTCAGCAGCCTAGATACATCATTCTGTCTATATCAGTCATGCTAAGTTCATGTATCATCATGACAAATTATAAGCGACCATTTGCATTCAGAATTTACATTAAAACATTTTCTTTGAAATCAGAAGCATTCAATATAGTATAATTGTTGAAAGAAAAAACCTTAAGGTATAATATTCTAGCATCATTTTATACTATTTTATTATTTTTCTGTGGATATCCTAACTTTTTATTATTTATGGTCTGTGGCTAATTTCATCCAGTTTGAAACCAATTTATTTAGGAAACTCCCATCAAAATTGGGCTTTTAATTTGGTAGAGACAAGGGAGAGAGATCTTTTGAAAGAAGTTCTCTTGCTTTGAATATTGTTTTAATGAAATAAGGAGACTCAGAGAGAGTCCAGGGGATTTTGACCTTTAGTATCTGTGGTAATCAACATCTCAATATTCCTAGTGAATCTAAGATGGAAGTAATAAATATTGTGAATCTAAGATGGATGTGCTTCATTTATCTTTTAGCAACACAAGAACTACTTTCTTAGATGGAAAATAGCTTCTGTTTATGGGAAGGCATTAATGGGAAGGTATTAAGTCGTTGATGTGGCCAAGTTTGCTGAGAATTTCATGCCTTGATTAGTTAGAGAGAGCTGTTACATGCCTTGAGTTTTGTTACACTTTATTTTGCTATTCTTTTAGTCAATATATTACCGAGATTTCCTAACTGCAAATTAGGTTTGTAATAGTTTGTTGCTTGAAGAAACTTAAAGAGGGCAAAGACAAATATTCTGACCATGGACAAGAAACTTAATGAGGAGATACTTAATTGCTCTGCAGCACTGCTGAAATTGTTTTCAGCTATTTGGGGTAGTTCAGTGTTTAGTTTTACATAAGTCAGAATTCTGAAGTGCTTACTATCCACAAAAGAAGTGCTTGAGATAATATTGTGGGAACTTTGAAAGCAGTCACAAAACTTATTTTATTTTTCATAATAGGATATTCTTTTTTATATATTTTGAAGCTGTGAGTTTCTGGGATTTCTTTTTTTTAATGTTTAAAAAATTACAAGTCAAGCAACATAGTAGAAAGGGAAAAACACTGCCTCGATGTGATTATACTGGCATCATTCATGGTGATATCACCATATTTTTTAAGAAAACACTTCTTTGACGCAATTTATACTGGCATCATTCTTGGTTATCCCACAAATTTTTTTAAGGAAATTTTCTGTTGTCAACACCTTACTGTCATACAATTATTAGGTTCTGCAATTTTGTTCTTCTTTATAATGGCTTACATGAGCAATTTTGGACTTGCTTCGTGTTTTCTTCTCTGTAAGTATGTCTGCTATCTTATTGAGTTTCTTGTACACAGCATTGATCTGTATTCCGACTTCAACTGGTAGTCATTTGTGGCTCAAAAATTTGATGATAAGTTGGAATCTGGAATTCTGTTTGTTTTTAGTGCATGAAGCTTACCTGTGACCGGCAAATGGCTTTACCTCCTTTTGTCACCTTAGAGCATTTTTATTCTGATTTTTTTTAATGTGAAATATGGGTCATGACCAATTTATGTGTTTTACTTTTTTTTTTTTTGTTAATTTAAGTCCTAAGGTCTTTATTTTTTCTGACAGTTGATGCTGTTCTTGTGATCTATCAGGCAGGACCTGCTCCTGTACTACTCAAGGCTGAAGTGCCATGGTCTGCCAGACGAGGCAATCTATCTGACAAAGAACGGGTTCTGAAAGCGGTGAAGGGGTAATGAATCTGAATGCTTAGTTTAGCCTGCTGGGAAATATTGATCAGCTTTTAGTGTCTGAAAACGCTGATAGATATTTCAATTATTACTTACCCAAATTTATTTCCTTTCTATTTGCCTCTTCTTTTTGGTTTTCCTTTATTTAATTGCTATGATATTATGCAATTGAATCAGTCTGCATCAATGTAATACATATTATCATTTTTTTATACAGTATACTAAACAAATTGACACCAGAGAAATTTGATGTTCTCAAGGGCCAACTGATTGATGCAGGAATCACCACACCTGATATTTTAAAGGTAGCAATGGTTTTTTTTACAATTTAATAACCTTTTTAATTTTAATGAAAAATATGATATGGTATTGTTGGGTTCCAGTTGCAAAATTTATCTGTTGAACAAACTAATGTTGCAGGATGTTATCATGCTCATATTTGAAAAAGCGGTTTTGGAACCTACCTTTTGCCCCATGTATGCTCAACTGTGTTCTGATCTCAGTGAGAAGCTTCCACCATTTCCTCCTGAAGAACCTGGTGGAAAGGAGATCACGTTCAAGCGAATACTCTTAAACAATTGTCAGGAGGCCTTTGAAGGTGCTGACAATCTGAGGGCTGAGGTTAGAAAGTTGACTGGCCCAGGTCAAGAAATGGAACGCAGGGATAAAGAAAGACTAGTGAAGCTCCGCACCCTTGGGAACATCCGCCTGATTGGGGAGCTTTTAAAGCAAAAAATGGTGCCAGAGAAAATAGTTCATCATATTGTTCAGGTTAATATACATATTCTTTGCCCTGTTATTGATTATTTTGAATGTCTGAAGACCTCTTTTTACTTGGATAAAAATGCCTAATACAGCTAGTGCAAACAGGAGCTACTGGGACATGATGGTAAGTCATGCCCCGCTGAGGAAAATGTTGAGGCAATCTGTCAGTTATTCAATACCATTGGTAAGCAGCTGGATAAAAGCCCAAAGTCCCGTCGTTTTAGTGATACCTATTTCAACCGGTTGAAGGAGCTGATGACAAACCCCCAGCTTGCACCACGGTTGAGGTTCATGGTTCGTGATGTTCTTGATTTGCGTGCCAACAACTGGGTGCCTCGACGTGAAGAGGTTAGTTTTCCAAATCCATCAATTTTAACACAAAGTAATCTTTGTAAATTTAGCCTGGCTTGAAGTTAAAATCCAAGATTGGTTTACTGGTATAAAGACAATTACAGAATACTTGATCTTCTGACTGATTCTAGTTTGCAGAGCTGATTGAAAGTATGTTTAGGTCTGATTGATTTTCTTGGATTTTCTCTGCTTCCTTGTGGTTTTGCAGGTGAAAGCAAAGACCATAACCGAAATCCACACTGAGGCAGAAAAGAATCTTGGGTTGCGTCCAGGAGCAACTGCAAACATGAGAAATGGCCGCAGTGGAAGTGCTCATGGAGGCCTTCGCCCTGGAGCCTTCCCTATCAACCGACCTGGTACTGGGGGTATGATGCCTGGAATGCCTGGAACAAGAAAGATGCCTGGAATGCCTGGGTTAGATACGGATAATTGGGAAGTTGCACGTTCCAAATCCACGTCGAAAAGTGATGCTTTTCGCGATGAGAGTTCCTTGGTTGGCAAGCCATCACCCATCAATGCTAAGCTACTTCCCCAGGGCAGCGGGGGCCTGTTAACCGGTAAGACTAGCGCATTGTTGCAGGGTGGCAGCGGTGGGCTGCTATCCCGTCCATCTAATCTTGTTCCTGGTGCGGTGAACACACCAGGACAAACTTTAGGGCCATTGAAGCCTCTGAGTGTGGTGCCTCCTAGTGCTGCTCCAATAACTGAGAAGATGGTTGGTGCTCCAAAACTCAACCTTAACGTGCTGCACAAGAAAACAATTGCTCTTCTGGAGGAGTACTTCCATGTCTGCATACTTGATGAAGCATTGCAATGTGTTGAGGAGTTGAAGAGTCCTGAGTACTATCCTGAGGTTGTTAAAGAAGCCATCAATCTTGCTCTAGACAAAGGCCCAAATTGCATCAATTCGGTTGTCAGGCTCCTCGAGTTTTTGTTTGTCAAGGAGGTTATTACACCAAAAGACTTGGGGACTGGGTGCTTGCTTTATGGATCAATGCTGGATGATATAGGTATAGACTTACCAAAAGCACCTACTTGTTTTGGCGAAGTCATCGGAAAGCTGATTTTGGCTGGTGGATTGGGTTTCAAAGTAGTGGAGGAGATCTTGAAGAAAGTAGAAGATAGCAGGTTCCAGTCAGCAATGTTTGATGCAGTGATGAAAAGTATAGAAGCAAGCCCATCTGGTCAGGCATTATTAGGTTCACAGGCAGCAGATATCACTGCCTGCAAGGAGCTTCTCTCCTGAATAGTAGCAGTGCTAGCTTTTGGGTCTAGTTGCTCCCAATTGGCTTTCTGCAACTCTGGTTAAAGTTAAACAAAGACTCCTCCCCCTCATTTCTTTTTTTCCCCTATTTTTCCCCATGAGGTGAGCAGCTAGTGTCACAATGTTTGTTGGTGGAGAATTGGAGAACAAATAATCTAATGAGCTGTATATTTTTGCAAGGTGACGTGAGTGTTTATTATTGTTTCAAGTTGACGGGAAAAGGTCCATGGATTTTGTTCTTGGCCACAGCTTAATTTGCTTCAAGCCCAAGAAGAACAAGGCTTAATATGATTAATGCTTTACGTTTTTTAATGTAATTTTTTTGTCATATTGTTTTAAGTTTCTCTTGTTTGATTCTTCACTGATTTACTGTTGTTCATGTTGGCGGTTCATTGTGAGTTCTCATTAAATTAGAATCATATTCCTAGTTGTTATTCTATTCTTATTTTAGTTAGTTATTTCCATGTTATCCGAGCGAGGGTAGACATTGGACAGGGCAAAATTTGGTTTCAGAAAATTTTATTTTAACTATATGATCAACAATGTCCTTATTTGAGTTCTCTAGGTTTTATATGAAGGATTTCTGTGGCGTGTTGGGAAGCATTTTTGAAGTATTCTTATTGCACACATTGTTAAAGATTATTTTGCAAAGTATTCCTGGAGCAAGTTACTAAGAACTTTGATCCAATTTTATACATTTTATTTAGAAAAACAATTGTTATTTCAACTCCTCGACTTTATCCTAGTTTTCCTTCGATCTCTATAGCTCAAAAATTTTTAATTGCATATCTTGAGTTACTGAGTTATTAATATAATGCCATCTTCGTTACCGTGGCCTAAAATACTCCTGGCACTCGTTCCCTTCAGTATCCAATCCCCGTCAATAAAGCCGTCACTGAGGTCCTCCATCTATCCGATATTTTTATGATTCTCAGATTAAAGTACCTTTGGCATTTGTTTGATAGGATCTTGTCTTTCCTTTTTTTTTTTTTTTTTTTTTTTTTTTTTTTTTTTTTTTTTTTTTTTTTTTTTTTTTTTTTTTTTTTTTTTTTTTGCTAAAGCGGGTAATTCATACAACACGGGTACGAATACACCCAATAGAGTCAGAAAACAAAAGGTCCCGAAGTGCTCCGGGCATCTCTCTCTCTCCATACCATAGGGTGTCTCCTGAGTGGCTCGCAACATATGCCGCCACCCAGTCGGCCGCCCCATTGGCCTCACGGTATACATGCATGGCTCGGAATGTAACACACTCTCTTGCCATCTCAAAAATGTCGAACAGTAAGGGATGGACCCCCCATGGCTGCTTGGGCCCTTTCGGACCCAGCTGATCACAGTAGCCGAATCTCCCTCTAAAAGGATAGACCGCGCCTGAAGCACTCGCCGCGCATAGCACAAGCCCGTCCAAGCCGCCCGCAGCTCTGCCCCAGGTACCGAAGTGTCAAAAAGATAAGATCATCACTAAGATCTTGTCTTTCCCTTCGGGACCCTATCCCTGCCAGGAATAACGATAAGATCATCACTAAGATCGTAGGACTATTATTTTTCAACACTTTTTTTTTATATATATAATATAGAACTATTGTTTCTTATCACACTCTCTCGTATAGAGATCAAAGGATGGAACTCAAATACCATATATTAAGATTTTATCTAAAAATTGGAGCGTTTAGATTGATGAGTCTAAAAATATATAAGCACGGTAAGAATCCTCGATCTGTCAGATATGGAACTATCATTCCTCAACTATGAGCGATGATATCTCTTCGGTTCCCTCTCAAACATATGAGGGTAACAATGTAACATTAAAATTAACATCTATTGGCTTAAAATTGGGGATGGAATCGCACATAACTATAAAACATATTGTTGGCCGAAGAGTTCACATCAATGTTACGTCACAACATTTATTTGGATAATTAAGTGCTTAAATTGAATTGAATCTTCTCTCTTTGGTGTATAAACTCTTGAACAAAATATGAATCCGCAAGCAATTACTTTCGGTCGATAAAAAGGAATCTATTTATTTATGAGTAAGTGGATGAATTGCTTAGGTTCCTCCTCGGAATGAAACAAATTCCGGCATTGAATATGACACCATATTCCCAACTTCAGAAGCACAAGAATTGGTCCCCAAAATATATGAGAAAGGTTATAACACTACAACAATAAAGGGTTTTGGCGACTCTATATTGCCGACGCTACAAAAAAGCGTCGGCAAATTTTTTTTTTGCAACGGTAACTGCCGACGCTTGTAGAAAGCGTCGGTAAAAAACGTTCCGCCGACGCTTTTAAGCGTCGGCATAGGAAAAAAATACGACGACGCTTATAAGCGTCGTCGGACTTCACTCCTTCCCTCCACAAAACCCCATCGACCCCCTCCCTCCATAGCCCACAGCCCTAAGATGATGGATGTTTGGTTCTTGAGCACCAAGAGCCGACCTCCCAAAAATTTCGCGGATGGAGGTGGGCTGCCTTCTTCTCTTTCGAACCCTCTCCTCTCCTCTCCGTCGCCGTTCCTGGCCAGTCCCGTCCTCGCCTCTCCTTAGAGCCTCCTCTTCCCCTCCGCCTATTCCCTCTCCTCCCTCGGCTTATCCTCAGGTACGCAGCCGTACCCTCCTCTCTTCTCCTCTCTCATCTCTCTTCTTCTATAACTTGGTTTCTTTGGTGCGAAGGGGGCTTACAGAGGCCCGAAACCCCGGCGGGATTTGGTAGGCGACTGGGTCTCCAACAACGATGGGTTCGTCCGGAGCTTGCCCATCTTCGTGGGCGGCCTCTCCTTGCTCGCTGTCCTCCTTAACCGCGCCTTCTCCGGCATCGCCCCCGTCACCGATGCTTCCAGGTATCTCCGTTCTCTTTTGTTCATCCCTCGTTGCTAGTATTTTGTCCTGCTGTTGATCGATCAAAGCTAGGTTTTACCAAGATTTTGCTTCGATCCAAGAAATGAGGTGCAATGGCCATCTTGGTTTATTTGAATGTGGTAATGGCTATTCTCAGAGAGAGAGATTTTTTTTGGGGGGGTTTTCTGTGTAAGTTTCTGATTAAGAAGGGATTTAGAAACTTATGCTATCAATTAGCTCTTTATTTGTTTATTGATTACATGCCAAATAGCTGAATTACAGCTGATATGTCTTCTTTCTATTCAAAGTATGGCAGTAGATATCCTTACCAAGAATTTTTTTAAAATTAATTTCATGTAAAATTCTGAGTTCTGACCGTGAGCAAAGTTTTATGGATAGAATGCTGGCATCGACCCTCTTTCAATCCTCTTCCTTGAGCAAATGCATAGAAAAAATAATGGATTCAAATCTTAAGGATCGTATGCAAGGATTTGAAACTCTTTGTATGTAAGTTCTGAATTTTGTCAATCCAAAAGAATAAAAGTTCTCTTACCGTTTCCTTAATTATACTCACCCTTTTTACACCCTATCCGTCTAATTCACAAGCCATAAACTTGATTTTTCACATTAGGTATTTGCCATGGTTTCGGCCCGGTTTGGGCAGTACCGAGCTACCCGGTGCGAAACCGAGTTGGTTTGGCTTGTTTCTTCTGTTTCGGCTTCGAACCGGCCAGAACCTAAGCTTCTTATGGGTTGAAAGATATGTTTTAATATGTTCATTGGTTCCTAAGCTTCTTATGGGTTGAATTGGTGACATATTAAATGATGGGTAAATTTTGACAGTAACAACTAGTAAGTAAAATAAAACCAGATGATGTACTGCTTGTTTATCTATAGATGAAAAGTCTTGGAAATTGATGTTTGGTCATGTTGGTTCTTTCCCAAACTCATAACCATTTTTCTAATTCGTAGCTACCAGAGGTGATCCGAGGTCTAAATGAATGCATTACTCGATTGGAACCAGATGATGGAAGAAAAGTTTCTGCTGCTTCGTAGGTACTCTCTATCCGACTTAAATCATTTTTTAATGATTAATATCTTCATAACCTGTAAATTTTCTAACAGATTCTTTTATTAATATTTTCTGTGATCTCATGTTGTTCATCCTAGATTTCTGATTTTGTTTTTGTTAAAGCTGATTTTGGAGCTGAACTGGCTTTGAGTACAAGAATGGAGCAGGATCCAGGTAATAATCCCTACGATCAGCACCTGAAACTGTACAGCCTTGTGCATGCTTTGTCAGATGCAGCTGTTGTCTTATTGTGGGTGGTAGAATGGAGTGTTGAAACATTGCTTGTTTATTCTTGTTCTTCCTTTCATTGACAGCTTCATGGTGGCAACAACATGGGATAAATTGTCTTGAACTGGAACAAATTGCCATTCGGTTATTGAGCCAGACATGCACGTCCTTTGGTTGCGAACACCATGGGAGTATATTTGATCAAATTCATAGTACAAGGCATAACCGCTTGGCTCAGAAAAGATTAAACGATTTTGCTTATGTCCATTACAGCTTGCATCTTAGAGAGCGACAATTAAAGAGAACTACTGATGACTCCATATATCTTGACAGCGGCATGCTAGAGAGCTTACTAGATAATTGGGTTGCTGAGTCTGAGAAGCCATCTTTGCAAGAAGATGAGGTACCAGCTATATTTATCTTTTACCTTTAGCTGTTCTTATTTTTTTCGCTTGATTATTAACTGAATCAATTTTCTCTCTTGTGAATATAGGAGATTCTTTATACTGAGGCGGAACAAGCAGAGGCATATGAAAATGAGGTGAATGAGAATGCAGAGTCAGATATAGCGTCAAGGAAAGCTCATACAGAAATTGCAGCATTAACTGAAATAGTTGAGCCATTAGAGGTTCATCATGCCACTATGGGTGCTGCAGCTGATGAAGATAATGCTGAACTTGATTTCCTGGATGATGATTTGAGTGATTAGGTAATGTTTCTGGCTCTGAATTGTCTTAGAAAAGGAGCTTCACAGTAACCAGTTATTAGTTGTAAATTAATTGTCTTAGAAGAGGAGCTTCGAGGAACCAGTTTTTGCTTGTTTTAATTGTTCTGCAAATGAGTCCGCTGATGTAATTTGTGAGTAAAAATGTAAAATATTCATCAAAATAAATTGAAGTATCTGTGCTTGTCACTGTCGTTCCTATCTCCTTCTGTTTTAGATGGTCAATTGGGAGATACTGCAGCTTCACCGCTCTTGGCACATCCTCCTTGTGTGCTTTGACCTAAAAATTGAGCCTATAGGTAGCACCTTCATAACCCAACTTTCAGTGCGTTTGCTGTATGTTGAAGATAGATAAAAGGTCGCTAATATATCATCTACTTTGAGAAAGGTCATTACTTAAAACAGAGATGGTAATTTGACCCAAAAAAAAAATATTTTAGTTATTAGTAGAAAGATAATGCATCCAATTGTTTGTCATCTTTTTAAAATCACGAAATTTTTTTTTAAAAAAAATAATATTCTAACGACGCTTTAAAGCGTCGTTAAAATCACGAAATTTTTTTAAAAAGAATAATATTCTAACGACGCTTTAAAACGTCGTTAAAATCACGAAAAAAAATAATATTCTAACGACGCTTTAAAGCGTCGTTAAAATCACATTTAACGACGCGGCAAAAAGCGTCGCTAATTTATATTTTCCCCACTGTAGCATAGGCGACGCTTTACCGACGCTTAGGAAAGCGTCGGGATGGTTTTTACCGACGCTTAAATGCGTCGCTAAAGGCCAAAAAAGTGTCGCTAATGCCCAATTTTCTGTTATAGAATCGACCATGGATCAATTCCCCTTTCATTTGGAAGTATTGAATATACCCATAATTCTGAGTTTCATGTTACTTTTCCCAAAACACATGTCAGAGCCGGGGCATCCCATTCAATCTGATTGGGATGACAGTTTCTCAGTCCGAATCTGTAAAATGAAAATTTTGATCAAATCACACATCGCAGTATACCAGGCCTTCTAATTCTTTAAGGGGTTTATCTAAAGCTTCCTCTCGTAGACGTCTTCTCTACTAAGCCACCTGATGAGCAGTATGTCGCCTCACCCTTGGAAAGATAATCTCCACCTCATAAGTAGGATATCGAACTGATGTGATACCAAAACCTTCTTGCACCCTTCTAGTAGGCTTGCCTGAACCTTGAGTCGATCACTGAGTTAGAGCATGAGCGTTTAAACTGCTCTCTTCTGGAGAACCCGAAGAGCCTGTACCAAGTTGAGCTTTGATACGAATTCTCCTTTCGCTTTCACCACTACTGGCTAACAAAGTAGTGCTAAATGAACCTTCTTTAACCATTAAAGAAGAAAGGTATGGAATTCTCATTTGCCACTATCTCATTATCGTCACTAATCAATGAGGCTAAACTAATGAACCCCACAGCATCCATTCCCCGGGTCATGCCTGTCAGGCCATGATGCCTTCCCATCTATAAGCAAACCTGGCGCTCCTGTTCAGCTGCTACAACTCACATTGCTTATCCAATCACAGATATTAGATGCAGACCATCATACTCTCATGGCTTCTCCTTGTCCTATTATTCCAGTCTCCCAGGTGCTCAGCCATCAAAATGACTATTCCAGAAGGGAGTGGACCTCATCAACTGCCACAGCTACCACAAGGCCAACGGCTTCAAGGTCAGATGCCTCAATCTCTCACGAGCAGTTTACCTTGCATGCCATTCCACCAGCAGTGCCAAACTATACCATGCATTTATCTTTTAGGCTTGCCTTTCCTTATTTTTTCCCCCTTGCAAGAGATGAATTGATAAATGCTTCCTTTGTCCACCTTTTGTAGGCCCGAACAAGACCACCGAGTTGAGCGAAGTCAGGAGAGGAGGAGAGTGTGAGGACTCGGGTGCTCGGAGGAAGGAGAACCACAAAGGAGAGGGTGGTACAGCTGGTGGTGCACCTGGTGGTGCAGCTGGTGGTACACCTGGTGGTGCAGCTGGTGATGCAGCTGCCGGGAGAAATCCCGGCAGTGCAAATTCCGATTATAGTCGGTCACAACATGGACATCACAGTGCTGCACCGCAGATGCAAGTGCGATATACTTCCCACCTATCCGCCATCCCTAGTATTTGGTTGATCCTTGTACTTCTTTTCTTCTATTAATTTCTCAGGGCTTACATCCATTTATCATCGAAAGTGTGGTGTTCTAAATTGCATTCTATGATGATGACTGCTGTTAGATTGCAATCTATATATAGTGATGATCATCTCATGTATCTTTCATTTTCAGTAAACAGCAGAATGTACGTAATTTCATTTTCCTTGTTGATATGAACCATTTAGAAAAAAATAACAGTCTAAAGAAGAGATGGGTGGCTTCAAGGTGGAAAACTTGCATAAAATTCAGACTACTTTCGTGTTCAGCAAAACAAAAACATTCAAGTTGATTGAGAGTTGGCTCTGCATTAAGCCATAACTTGGCCACAAACTTTTTCAGCACAAGATTTCATAGATATAAGATTCGATCTTCTAATTTCTTTAATTAATGCACTCACGCATCATTAATTAGTGGAAGGAGTCATTCATGCATCTTTGGAAGCTCTTGGCTCAATAAATCTGCAGGGAACGAAGTCAGTGATGCCCACAAGTGTTATTTATTTATCTATCAAGCAGAAGTGTCCGTGGATTTTAGTTATACGAGTGGTGCTTCCGAAGGTACCCCTGAGGTCCGTTGTTTGCAGATCATCCGGTGTAATTTTATGAGATAAGTGTTTGCAGATCATATGGTACCCCAAAAGTAAGTTTTATTATATACAGGTCCTCCAATATATTTATTTAGTCCCTGTACTCAAGTTTCGTTATAGAATAGTACACTGATAATTATGTATTGCTCCCTGCAATGAATTGTATTGCATAAATAATCAATTTAGATGCTTGCTTATGATGAATCATGATTATTTAAATTGTTCATATTTTCATGATCAAGGGTCATACATGTATAAGACAAGCTAAAGCATCTTATGTAGAAAAAGATATAAAGTTGATTAAATTTTTGCATATTTGTGGTGATGAGCCAAAGTATCCCATAAATTTTTGAATGCTTTAATTTAGTCAATAAAAGTTCTTTTATCACCATCTCATGAAATTGAACACTTGCATCATACATAATGACCCGACCCCAAAAGAAAGTCATTATACAAGGTTAATAATGGGATAAAATAATGTTATTAGTATGATATTTATGATGAAATCTTGTTGCCAAAAGGCCTTGAATTCTTTGATATTTAGTGAAATTATCCATTGAATAATGGTGTCTAAGAAAAGCTTGTCAAAAAGGCCTACGTGCCTAAGAAAGGCTGGTACTTAAGTGAGTCTAGTGCTCCACCACCGATCTGAAGCTGATCTGGCTATTATTCTTTGGATTTTTCAACTACACATCTAAAGTTCATTAACTATCATACTTAATGCATTAGTTTTATCATAAAGGGGTAAATCATGTAAAGTTATTATTTGGGATAATTAAGATGAATTATAATAATTCATATAAGGTATTTATCCCATTAAAGCTTTATGTTGATACCGTTTTTTAAAGAAAATGTCATGATAATTTGAGAGTAGCCACAACATCTTAAATTATTATGATGTGTAATTTGGATCACATTCAGAGTCGTGAGACAAAATTAAGGAATTAAATGGTATCTAATATTGCAATTAAGTCTTAATTGAGATAAGATAGTGGATTCATTACTGAAATGAGAATTTTCTACATCCACAAATAATGAAAATTTCTTATTTTTAGTGTGTAATATTTACTAGTCTTAGTAATAAAGTTTAAGTAAATTCAATACATGTTGCAACCTTTGTCCACAGGGAGGTTTGAATTTACTGTAATTTTGGAAATGTTTCATAGCATAATATGTTATTGGTTTTTACAGTTATTCTTACTGCATTTTTGAGTACTGAATCATCTCAAGTTCCATTACTGAGTGATGATAATTATTCTAACTGGAAAGATAAAATTTTGTTGACTTTGGGGGGCATGGACCTTGACTTAGTGCTTCGTGTGGATGAACCATCAGTCCCCACGGAATCAAATTCGCCAACTAATAAGGCTTCTTATGAGCGGTGGGAGCGATCTAGTCGCCTAAGTTTGATGCTCATTAAGTCTTGTATCAGTAAGGGCATCAAGGGTTCGATCCCTGATTGCCATAAGACAAAGGATTTCATGAAGGCCATAGAAGAGCAGTTTATCAGCTCTAATAAGGCATTGGCTAGCACCCTGATGAAAAGGCTTTCAAACATGAGGCATAGCAGTTCTAAAAGTGTACGTGAACACATTATGGAGATGCGTGACATTGCTGCTTGACTTAGAGGTTTAGAGATATAGATCTTAGAGTCATTTTTGGTACATTTCATTTTGAACTCTTTTCCTAAGGAATATGATCCTTTTAAAATTTTCTATAATACATACAAGAAAAAATGGTCAATTAATGAACTCTTGACCATGTGTGTTCAAGAGAAAGAGAGATTAAAGCATGAGACTCTTGAACTTGCTAATTTAGCATTTCAAAGAAAAGAAAAAACTCATAAAGAAAAAGGTGTCTCTAAAGAGAAGAATGCTAGTGTCTTTCAAGCATGAAGGCAATAACGTTGCATGCTTCTTTTGCAAGAAAAAAGGGAATATGAAGAACGATTGTACCAAATATAGGAAGTGGCTCGAAAGAAAAGATAATCTACTATCTCTTGTATGTTATGAGTCTAATTTTGTTAATGTTCCTAATAATACATAGTGGATTAGTTCTGGTACTATAATTCATATTGCCCATATCATGTAGGACTTTTCTCTCCCTAAAAGATTGGCATAAAGAGGAATATTATTAAGGAGAACTCCACGTTATTATGGCATAGGCAATTGGGACATATCTTAATAGCAAGAATAAAGAGGTTACTAAATGAAGGAGTTTAAATACTCTTGATTTTACCAACCTTGGTACTTACGTGGATTGCATAAAGGAAAAGCAAACAACATGACCACTAAAGGAGCCAAAAGGAGTTCTGAGACTCTACAGATAATACACACAGATCTTTGTGGACCATTTATCCCACTTTGTCTGAATGGTTAAAGATATTTTATCTCATTCATTGATGACCATACTCGGTATATATATCTCTATCCTTTATATGATAAGGCTGAGGTACTTGATGCTTTCAAAACATATAAAGCAGAGGTAGAGAAACAAACCGAAAAGAAAATTAAAGTTATTAGGTCAGACAGGGGTAGAGAGTATTATGGAAGGTACACAGAATTTGGACAGAAGCCTGGGCCAATTGCTACATTCCTTAAAGAAAAGGGCATAATTGCTCAATATTCAATGCCGGGGACACCACAACAAAATGGTGTGACAGAAAGAAGGAATCGTATGCTGATGGACATGGTAAAGAGCATGCTTAGTCATTCGAATATTCCTATCAAGCTATGGAGTGAAGCTTTAAAAACCGTTGTATATGTACTAAATAGGGTTACATCTAAGGCTATTCCTAAAACTCCTTTTGAGTTGTGGAAAGGATGGAAACCAAGTTTAGGACATTTACACATATGGGGTTGTCAAGTTCAGGTGAGGATTTATAATCCACACATGAAGAACTTAGACCCTAGGACGGTTAGCGGTTTCTTTATTGGGTATGCTGAAAACTTCAAGGGATTCAAGTTTTATTGTCCCGCACACACACATAGAATCATTGAAGCTAGAAATGCTAAATTTTTTGAGGATCATGAGTTTAGTGGGAGTGGTCTTCCTCGAACCATATCGTTTGAGGAAATAAAGGAACCAATTGGTGAACCAAGTGGGGAATCAATTGGGAATATGGTTGTTTTTCAAAATTCAGTTCCAAATATAATTGAAGAACAACCAATTCAAGAGCAACCACACCTTGAGGAACAAACTCATACGGAACCTCTTATTGAATCAAGACGATCCCCAAGAATAAGGAGACCAGCAATATCTAGTGACTACCTTATATACCTTCAAGAATCCGACTTTGATGTTGGACCTCAAGTTGATCCTAATTCGTTTTCAGAAGCCATGACAGGGGATCATTTCTCTCTATGGCATGATGCCATGAAAGAAGAGATGGAATCAATAGCTAAAAATCAAGTATGGGATCGTGTTGAGTTACCATAAGGAGCAAAAGCTATTGGCTATAAATGGGTCTTTAAGACCAAAAGGGTCTTCTCTAGTAATGTTGAGCGATATAAGGCTAGACTTGTGGCCAAAAGTTTTACTCAAAAGGAAGGAATTGATTTTCATGAGACCTTCTCTCCAGTTTCTAAGAAGGACTCTTTTAGGATAGTCATGGCATTAGTAGCTCATTTTGACTTAGAGCTACATCAGATGGATGTGAAAACAGCCTTTTTGAATGATGATCCTGAGAAAATGATATACATGGATCAGTCTGAAAGATTTTCATCTAAGGACAGTCATCTGGTTTGCAAGTTAAAGAAATCCATATATGGACTTAAACAGGCCTCCCGCCAATGGTATATCAAGTTTCACAATATTGTTACTTCATATAGTTTTACAGAGAACATTGTTGATCAGTGTATATACCTTAAGATCAGTGGGAGTAAATATATCTTTCTAGTCCTATATGTGGATGATATTTTAATTGCAACCAGTGATTTGGGTTTGCTACGTGAAATTAAAGATTTTCTTTCTAAACACTTTGAGATGAAAGATTTGGGTAAAGCCTCATATGTCATTGGCATAAAGATTAATAGAGATAGATTCCGAAGGATATTGGGATTATCTCAAAGGGCCTACATCGAAAGAGTTTTAGAAAGATTTAATATGAAATTTTGTTCACCTTTAGTAGCATCCATTGTCAAAGAAGACAAATTCAGTTTGAGACAATCACCACAAAATAATTTGGAACTGGAGCATATGAAAAGCATACCTTATGCTTATGCAGTTGGTAGCTTGATGTATATTCAAGTATGTACTGGTCCAGTCATTGCATTTACAGTAGGAATGTTGAGGAGATACTAAAGCTCCAGGGTAGAAACATTGGAAAGCTGCCAAGAAAGTACTACGATATTTATAAGAAACCAAGAACTTCAAACTTACTTATAGACATACGGATTCCTTGGAGGTTATCGGATATCCAAATTCAGATTTTGCTGGATGTTCGGATACAAGGAAGTCTATAACTGCTTCATCAATCATATAAGCAGAATTTGTTGCATGCTATGAAGTGACTTCACAGGCTATATGACTAAGGAATTTCATAGCAGGACTAAGGATTTTTGATTCTATATCAAGACCAATAAAGATCTATTGTGATAATACGGTTGCAGTTTGCTTTTTTAAGAATAACAAAAGTGGCAGCCATAATAAGCACATAGATATAAGGTATTTGGTTGTGAGAGATAAAGTAAGTAAGATCTGGAGATGTGTTTATTGAACATATCAGTATTGAGCTGATGATTGCTGATCCCATGACTAAACTATTGCCGGCTAAAGTTTACACAAATCATGTAGATCATATGGGACTTATTAGCTCATTTGATGTATGATCTTTCTTTTCATTTTTTGTATTCACATTTTGTGAATAATGCTTAGAGCTTTGATACATGACTATGGTTGTGCACATAAAGTTTATCTTTTGTCATGTATGGTATTTTTTGATGCATAAAGAGATACATAAAGAAAAAATCCTAAGGGACTATTATTTAATCATTTAGTAAGATATGGATATATCTTATAAAGAACATATCAATAAATACCTTACATTGTAATACATGGAAAGAAATATCTTCATAATAAGATATAACCGCTATGATTCATGTAATGATATTTGTTGATAACGGATACAAGATTGGATAAATTTAATTATGGCCATAATATAGTTTTGTCATCTTTATGTTATGTGGGCCAAGTGGGAGAATGTTAGCACGTCTCCTAATTTAGGAGACTTGATGTGGCCCACTTGATCAAGTTTACCCACATCAAGATAAACACAACCTCGTTTAAATGGTGACTTAATCCAATCTAATTAGAGATTATTCAGAGTTTATCTTATCAGATAGTTTTCGTGATGGATGGAAAGTAATTAGAGATAAACCTTAAAGATAAAGATTCGGGTCGCTAACCTAGCTCTATAAATAGCCTGTGGATCCATCACCTAAGGCACTCAAGTCCTGCATAGGTTAGAAGCTCCGGATCTCCTCTCTCTCTCTCCCACAGGTCTCTTCCTCTTCCCTCTCGTGTGGGCGCTTGGATCAGAGGTGGAATGTTGGTGCTTAATCAAAAATGTTTAATCTCAAGGGTGCTTAATCAACGATGGCCGGAGGTAAGTAAAAATTTATTTATTTTATTAATTATTATAACTGGATTCGGATTTGGGCCGAATTTCAAAGTCCGAAACCCAAATCCAAAACGTCTTCTTCCTCCTAATTGAAAGGAGGAGAAAAGGGGGCCAAACCGGCGGCCCCTCTTCCCTGAAGGCGGCGGCGGCGGCCTCCTCCTTTGGACGGTGGCCCGCCGCCTTCTCGCCTCCAGTTATAATAATTAATAAAATAAATAAATTTTTACTGACCTCTGGCCATCGTTGATTAAGCACCTTTGAGATTAAACATTTTTGATTAAGCACCAACCACCCACCTCTGATTCAAGCGCCCACACGAGAGGGAAGAGGAAGAGACTTTCGGGAGAGAGAGAGAGGAGATCTAGAGCTTCTAACCTTTGTAGAACTTGAGTGCCTTAGGTGATAGATCTACAGGCTATTTATAGAGCTAGGTTAGGGACCCGAATCTTTATCTTTAAGGTTTATCTCTAATTAGTTTCCATCCATCACGAAAACCACCTGATAAGATAAACTCTGAATAACCTCTAATCAGATTGGATTAAGTCACCATTTAAACGAGGTTGTGTTTATCTTGATGTGGGTAAACTTGATCAAGTGGGCCACATCAAGTCTCCTAAAATTAGGAGACATGCTAATAATAAGAACTGAGTGAATAATATGTCCAAGTGTCGAAGACTGGGCCCGAAAATGAATAGAATGTGCTGTGCAATTTCAGGAGGAACAAACAAAAACAGTGAAAGATATTTAGAACAAAGTGGATGAAGAGGAGGGGTTTCCTGGGCAAGTGCAATCATCCCATGGGCATGAGACTGATGGGAAGTCTCATACAATAAAGATGTAGCCAACAGTCATGCACAGGTTGAAATAAATGAAGTACCGTTAAGTGCTAAAGCAATGAAATGATAACGATAAAACCAGATTGTGCTTAAGCAGTTACAAGATCTAATCAAACCAAGAGCAGATTCCCACCACCTTCTAGTAAAATCATCTTTTTGGTTAAAGTAAAATGACTCATAAGCAATGACTTGAAATAGTCTCATCATTACTAAGCAAGCTTTATCCTATCAAACTTTTTCTCAACTTTATGAATAGATTATGTTCCGGAGTTTCAGAAACAGCTGATGATCGGCTCTCATACTGATAGCAGTCCTTAATTATAAATTGATGTTAAATTCCAAGCCAAGACAATCTGAGAAATCAAGTGGCCCCTTATATACCTAGAGGATAAGGTCAGAATTAAAAAGAAACCTGCATTTTCTTGAAATATTAAACAGTTTGACAGACTTGGTTACAGGGGTGAATGATCATGGGTGATGAAGAAGATTTCACTTGACTCACAGAATGAAGTAAGCCCTTGCCAACTTCTAATCAACCACCAAGATCCCTCTTCTTTGATGCAAGAGATCTATGCTTTCAGCACACTTTGTATTGAAAATAGATCAAATAGTGGCAAGCATAACATACATGATTCATATCCTATCTAAAGTAATACGTTGTTCCAGAAAGATGAAAATGGATTAATTTAAGGAATTATATGCCACTAAGTAAACTTTCACTAGGTACAATCTTTTGATATCTATAGGCAAGAAATCCCCTGTATCTGTACCTGTTAAACTGAAAATAGTGATTAGCAGTTCGCACAGATACAATCAGCTGATTTTAGTTTATAGTGCTGGAATTCGCCATTGTCCATTTGGATGTAATTATGAAAGAAGCTGGCGTGCTGCATCCAGACTCATCACTCACAGGAATGTGGTTATCAAGTTCAACATTGTCTTTTTAGCATATAAATTTGCATTCATGATCATCTAAATGCAACACCAGTGGGTACTGTGATTGGTAAAAAGAAGCCTGAGACTCAACTATTCATGAATTAAGGTTGATGAATTGTTTATGGTTCTATTTTGGTGTGAAACATATTCTGGCATTGAAAGTGGGCAAGGAACTCAAGCTCCAAAAGACTGGATCAGTCTCGAAGCTTGTCCTAATTATTCCAATCTCTTTGGAGTTTGCCTATTCAAAGTGCCTTTGTGCCGAAGGGCGGATTTCGCCGATTGTCACAACTACCATGATGCACACAGCCCCAAGGTTAGATGCTTTCATCCCACAGTAGCTAAGAAATTAGCGTTGCGAGCCATCCCTCAACTGCTACATCTCTACAATGACCATGACTTATTAACTTCACATTCCGAGACTTTTCATGATAGACTTGACAAGTGCTTCATTTCTATTTTCCAGTTACAATGAGGTGTCTGTAGGCCTAAATAAGTCGAAAGAGTCGGGCAAATTTGAAACGAGAGAGGATGAAAGTGAAGAGTTGGATGCTAAAAGGAAAGACGAGCCATGAAGAACAGTGTGGGGCAGCTGGTACTAGAGGAGGCAAGGGAGGGAGCAGCCCAGGTGGGACAAGATCTGAGGTCCATCCTTGGTCACCATAAGGACATTGTGGTGCTGCAGCTTGGATGCAAGTGCTATATAATGTTCTTCCATCCACCATTCTTAGCATTTGGTTGATCCTTCCTTTTGTTATGAAAGACCCCTCACTAGATAAATAACTTTTCTATCTTTGTGTGAGTAGAATAAGAATACCACAATAATTAATTAATGCAAGAACTACCAAAAACAAACCACAAGAAACCACAAGCAAAAAACAACAATTTTTAGGTGGAAAACCCTCCAATGTGAGGAAAAAAACCACCGGACCTAAGTCTACCACAAACCTCCACTATCAACAATAATGGGCTTACAAAGTATCTTTTCTAGGCTAAGCTAGAGGATCACATACATCAAAGATCTCTTCCTTGGATCACAAACAAATAGTTTATATGAAAAAGAGTTTAGGCTCTAATAATAAAATGAGAACAATCTCACCGAGTGTAGATTTGCATAAGGCTTTTCCTCCTCTTGAGATGCCTTGAATAAGATCTTCACCTCCTCCTTGAGATGGATTTCATAAGCACTTTACCAAGACGGCTGCCCTTTTTTTCTTTTCATCCACCCTCTAAGAAAATAAACCATAACACCTCTTTTCCTTTTTTTGTTTCCTTTTATTCTTTTCTTTTTTTTTACTTAAATTGCTGGGTCCCACCTCACATAAGGTGGGACTCGGCCAACAATTCTCCCCCTTCCACCTTATGTGAGAGGCTCCACTAAACTTACCTTAAGTATACAAATATCATGCTTCTTCTTAGGCAAAATTTTAGTCATCATATCCGACCCATTCTCATCGGTATGGATTTTCTCTAGATGCAAAATTTTTATTCCAACAGATCTCGAATCTAATGATACCTCATATCAATATGTTTCGACCTTGAATGAAAGTTAGGATTCTTGCTAAGATAAATGACACTCTGATTATCACAAAAGATAGTATACTTTTCTTGTTTCAAGCCCAATTCTTGGAGGAATTCTTTTATCCACAACATTTCCTTACATGCCTCTGTCACCGCAATATATTCAGCCTCTATAGTGGACAAAGCAACACATTTCTGCAATTTGGACTGCCATGAAAGAGCTCCCCCTGCAAAAGTCATCATGTATCCCAATGTAGACTTTTTAGTATCAATATCACCAGCCATATCTGCATCTGTGAATCCCTCTAGCATAGTTTTTCCATTTCCGAAGCATAAGAAAGCTTTGGAAGTACCTCTAAGGTATCTAAGTATCCATTTGACTGCAGCCCAATGTTCTTTGCCAGAATTCGAGAGAAATCTGCTCACAACACCAATTGCATAGGCTATGTCTGGTCTTGTACACACCATGGCATACATCAAACTTCCTACTATTGAAGCATAGGAAACCTTTTGCATCTCCTCTTTCTCTCTTTTACTTGTAGGACATTGCTTGTTTGTGAGTTTGAAATGATTTGCAAGTGGAGAAAAAATCGGTTTAACCTTTTTCATATTAAACCGCTCAAGCATCCTTTCAATATACCTTTCTTGTGATAGCCAAAGCTTCTTGTTCTTTCTATCACGAAAAATTCTCATGCCAAGCATTTGCTTTACGAGCCCCATATCTTTTATGGCAAAAGACTTGCTTAAGTCTTTCTTCAACCTATCAATTTTGTTAGTATCATGGCCAATAATCAACATATCATCTACATAAAGCAATAGAATGATAAAATCACCATCACTAAATCTTTGCACATAGACGCAATGATCGAATTTTGTCCTCTTATAGCCATGGCCCATCACAAAAGAATCAAACTTTTTATACCATTGTCTTGGTGCTTGTTTGAGCCCATATAAGTTTTTCTTCAACTTACAAACAAGATGTTCTTTGCTCTTAGTTTTAAACCCCTCAGGTTGCTCCAAATAAATTTCTTCCTCTAAGTCTCCATGCAAGAGGGCTATCTTCACATCAAGCTGCTCAATCTCAAGGTCCATACTAGCTGCCAAACACAATATAATCCGAAGAGATGACATTTTTACAACCGGAGCAAAAATTTCATCAAAATCTATATCTTTCTTCTGACCAAAGCCCTTGACAACTAGTCTTGCTTTATACTTGGGTTTTAAGCCGCTCTCATCCTCCTTTAATCTGTATACCCATTTGTTCTTGAGTGGTCTCTTGCCCTTAGGAAGCTTCACCAAATCAAAAGTATGATTTTCATATAAGGATTTCATTTCCTCTTGCATAGCTTGAAACCATTTATCCTTGTCCTTATGATTCTGCACTTCTTGGACGCATTCTGGCTCCCCCTCATATGTAAGAAGAACATACTCTGAAGCAGGATATCTAGATGATGTTCTGTGCCATCTAGTGGACCTTCGACCTCTGGTTCTGTCATTTCAGACTGACTTGATAGCTCACCATGTTTTGAAGCTTCGCTGTGACCATTATCACCTGTAGAACCCTCACTAGCACCTGTATCACTATGCTCACTGTCATCCTGCACATCTCTCCTATCATCATCATGTACCATAGGTGGAGGAACTGGATCAAGATTAATTGGAGAACTATTTAAATACTTCGGCTTCTCTTGCTTTCCAAAGTCTTCAATAAACTGATCTTCAAAGAAGACAACATCTCTACTCCTGATCACCTTTTTGTCTTTTAGATCCCATAACCTGTATCCAAATTCTTCATGGCCATAACCTAAGAAAATACATTCTTTAGACTTTCCATCAAGCTTAGACCTTTCATCTTTTGGTATGTGAACAAATGTCTTACATCCAAATACTTTCAAATGACTGTAGGATACATCGTTTCCTGTCCAAACTCTTTCTAGCATATCACCATCCAAAGGAGCCGATGGAAAAAGGTTGATCAGATCCACTGCAGTCCTCATAGCTTTATCCCAAAATAGTTTTGGCAACTTTGCATGAGAAAGCATACATCCGATTCTCTCTACAATTGTTCTATTCATTCTCTTTGCAACTCCATTTTCTTGCGGTGTTTTAGGAACTGTCTTTTGGAGCTTTATCCTATACTCATCTTTATTATCTGCTCTAATGCACTTTAGCTTCTTGTCTGTCTCTCTTTCAACCATGATATGAAAGTGTTTAAATATATCCAAAACTTGATCCTTGGATTTCAAAGCAAAAGCCCATACCTTTCTAGAATGATCATCAATAAAAATAGCAAAATAAAGTGCACCACCAAGAGTTTTACTATCCATCATGCACACATCACTATGTATCAAATCTAGAATGTTAATTTTTCTAGATATAGGTGTTCTATGAAATGCAACTCTATGTTGTTTTTCGGCTAAACAATCAACACAAGTTTTCAAGGACATACTTTTGGTATTCGGTAGCAACTCCTTGGCTAGAATTTGAAGTCTTTTCTTACTCATGTGCCCAAGCCTTTTGTGCCAAAGCTTTGTAGAGAAATCATCATCAATTGCATTCACCTCTTCTTTCTTTAGCTTTGCTTGCATCATGTAGGGAGTATTATTTTTCTTTCCTCTTGCTATCAACAAAGAGCCTTTTGTGAGCTTCCATTTTTCTTCACCAAAATGATTGCTATAACCTTCATCATCAAGCTTACCGGTGGAGATTAAATTGAGGAGGATGTTCGGAACATGTCTAACATCTTTGAGTAGCAACTTGTAGCCTGTGTTGGTTTCTAAACATACACCTCCTATGCCAACAATTTTGGATAAACCATCATTTCCCATCCTAACATAACCAAAATCACCATAAGTATAGGATGTGAAGAAACCACCATGTGGAGTGACATGAAAAGAAGCACCGGAATCGATCACCCAGTTACTGTCTTCATATGCAAGGTTGACACAACCATCACTAATAACAATGACATCTGCATCAGCTACAACTGCTGTAACATTCTTTTCTTCTGTCTTTGCTTCATCTTTTTCTATATTTTGCTCTTTTTTCAATGCTCTGCACTCTCTTTTCATGTGTCCTAGTTTGCCACAATGATAGCATTTTATACCTTTCCTTGACTTTGACCTGCCCCTGGATTTATCTCTATTGTAAGGATGCTTGCTTTTACTTCTACCTGTTCTTTCTGTCACAAGAGCCTCAGCTTCAAGAGATATTCCCTGTTTCTTTCTTCTAACCTCTTTATTTAGCATGCTATCCTTTACCATATCCAAAGTGACCTTGCCGTCAGGTGTAGAATTACTTAGAGACACCACAAGAGTCTCCCAACTGTCTGGCAAAGAACTAAGAAGTAACAAAGCCTGCAACTCCTCATCTAGGACAAGCTTCATAGTAGTCAATTGATTCACCAAGCCTTGAAAGTCATTCAAGTGTTCTGTCACACTTTATCCATCTTTATACTTCAAGTTGACAAGCCTCCTAATCAAAAAGGCTTTATTCTGTGCAGTCTTTCTCTCATATATGACCTCCAATTTCTTCCACAAAGAAAAGGCATTAGTTTCTTGAGAAACATGATAAAACACGGTTTGATCAACCCATTGTCTAATTTGTGCAACTATCTTTCTATTCATTATCTCCCATTCCTTATCGGTCTTCTTCTTTGGCCTAGCCTCATCTCCATGGATAGGTTCATACAAATCCTTACAATAGAGGATATCCTCCATCCTAGGTTTCCAAATGGCATAGTTAGAAGATATTAATTTGATCATGCCTCCCATAGAATCCTCCATTTTAGCCACACAAGAATTTTATCAAACACCTTGTAGGCACAAAATCTTGCTCTGATACCACTTGTTAGGAAAGACCCCTCACTAGATCAACAACTTTTCTATCTTTGTGTGAGTAGAATAAGAATACCACAATAATTAATTAATGCAAGAACTACCAAAAACAAACCACAAGAAACCATAAGTAAGAGACAACAATTTTTAGGTGGAAAACCCTCCAATATGAGGAAAAAAACCATCGGTCCTAAGTGCACCACAAACCTCCACCATCAATAATAATGGGCTTATAAAGTATCTTCTCTAAGCTAAGCTAGGATTACATACATCAAGGATCTCTTTTTTGGATCACAAACAAAGAGTTTATATGAAAAAAAGTTTAGGCTCCAATAATAAAATGAGAACAATCTCACCGAGTGTAGATTTGCACAAGGTTCTTCTTCCTCTTGAGATGCCTTGAATAAGAACTTCACCTCCTCCTTGAGATGGATTCCACAAGCACTTTACCAAGACGGCTGCCTTCTTTTTTTTTTCATCCACCCTCTAAGAAAATAAACCCTAACACCTCTTTTTCTCTTTTTGTTTCCTTTTATTATTTTCTTTTTTTTTACTTAAATTGTTGGGTCCCACCTCACATAAGGTGGGACTCGGCCAACACCATTGACCTCTGGAGATTTATGGCTTTTAACATTAAGACGTGTTTTGCCTCATATTGTAATAGCTATGCTGATTGGCTTATAAACCTATAAAAATCAATGTATGAAATCTCTGTAATGAATCTACCATGCTAGTATTGCTTGTTGCCCTGAACCATTAAGTAACTCTGTTCTCCCCCTTGTTTCTTAATATTAGTCTGAAGAGGAGATAGGTTGCTTGGAAGTGAACAACATAAATGTTGTTCATAAATTCCAGTCTAAGTTTACTTAAGAAAATAGGCCCTCAAATTTATGAATTTCGATAAGGATAATGTCACGCCCCGAACTAGGCCCGTGACACAGCCGTGCTACCGCAAGCTATCGCCCATAGTAACACGAAGCCTCATTCATAAACAAAAGTGTCATTTCATTCATAAAGTATTTTTGAGCTCTAAATTTATACATCCAAAATGAATTTTCCCATCCAAAATTCTTTAGGCTCTCTGCTCCTAGCATCCTATATATCTGAAAAAAAACGATAGGGGATATATGAACTATGTGGCTCAGTAAGTGACTATATACTATCTTATTGGATCAAGCATAATAATTCATAAGCCCATACATCATTTAAAGAAAATAGCAGTTATAGCAAACTAAATCATTTCATACCATATATATTTAAATCAGTAGTAAAGCAATGTATGCTCCAGCCAGGCAATTTCATAAACATGATAATGCAAGTCATATATGAAAAAATGCTGTCATCTATCTATACTTTATAAATCCTACTCTCAGATGGATGTGCTACTATGGTCACTATAATTCCGTGATAGGGACATATTCGTAGTCGACGAGTTTTATAACTCATTCATATTCGTTACCAACTTTAACCTGTTGGCAAAGGGCCATATTCGTTGGATGTTAGCTCCAGGATATCAACTGGCCTCTATTTCTAGAGGCGGGCATAGCTATCTGAGAGTTCATAAATTATTATTCTTTTTCATAACTCATACCTTCATAAATAGATTGAAAAATAACAAATGGCATCGTTATGCATAAAATTCATGATCATGCTACAAATATCGTTTTCATGCAATTTATCATAACCATAATTCATACCCAATCACATATTCATGATGGAATGCTATTTAATCAAATTCATGAATCACATGCAACCATATGGTTGATCCTAATTTTGAGAAAATATATCATATCAAATATAATTTCATAATTT
Source organism: Phoenix dactylifera (assembly GCF_009389715.1). Lineage (NCBI taxonomy): Eukaryota > Viridiplantae > Streptophyta > Magnoliopsida > Arecales > Arecaceae > Phoenix > Phoenix dactylifera. The sequence continues at coordinate 99,092 of NW_024067969.1, read as the reverse complement.
CATACTTACAATTAAATAGTGATTAAAAATCAATAAGATTTGTGCAGGGTTACTTATCTCGATTCGCTCACACAACCTTAATCTCGTCCGTCAAATTCTCTGTACCTATCAAATAGTTCAAGATGCATTATTAAATTAAAATTCTAAAATGAATCTAAATAAATCTCAAGTTCCAACCGGATAATTTGGACTAAAATCCTTTATATTAGCGTGATTTCTCTTAATTATTATTTTATTCACTTTTCTATTATTTTCATTTTATTTTTCTTTTTTTTTTCTTTTTTTTTTCTTTTTCTTTTCTTTCCTTTTCTTTTCTTCTCTTTCCTTTTCTTTTTCTTTTTCTTTCTTTTTTTCTCCTTCCTAAGCTTCTCCCGACTCCTCTCTTCCTTCCCCCTTTCTTCTCCCGCGAAGAGAGAAGTGTGAACTCGGGAGGGGCCGGGCCACGGCCGATGGTGCCCACGGACGGGCCCGTGATGCCCTCGGCTGCGCCTGCGGCCGACGCTCGACGCTCGCGTCCTCGGCCGGTTTGCGGCATATGCCCACGCCGGCGACTTTCGCGGCCGAAGCCGGCGGTCGCCACACGCGACGACGAACCGTGAGTCCCCTCTTCCTCTTTTCTTCTTTCTTTCCTTCTTTCCTTCTTTCTTTCTTTCTTTTCTTTCCGTCTCCCTTCTTCTTTGCACTGAGGCACCCTGCCCCACTGAAGAGAAGGAAGGGGACAGGACTCTGGCTTGACTGCAGCCCCCACCGAGAGCCAGCAGCGGCTGCGGCCACGGCCGAGAGCCATGGAGTCTCCCCTCTATTTCATTTCGGAAACTAGAAAGAAGAAAAATAGGGAAAAAGTAACATGATCAGGGCTTACCGTGCTCCAGGAATGGACTACAACAATCCTTGCTCCGGCTTCTCTGATACTCCTGATCCAGGGCGACATTCAATGGTATCAGAGCTATAAGTTTAACCATGGTTAAAAACTTTAAGATTAATCATGAAAATGGGTAGCTAAGTTAGCTTTCGCATAATTAGAATAACAATAATATATATATATATATAATAATAAAATAATAATAATATATAAAATAAAATAATAATTTTGGGTTATATTATCTTAGGTGACAATAAGCATCAATGAGGATGAAGCACTGACAAATTATTAAAAAAAAGAAGTAAGAGCATCATCTCGAGCAGCTTCCAACATGCCAGCTCCTATTTTTATTATAAAATTATAAATACATTCACTAGAATCAGTATACAAAATTTTCATTAGAGAAGAAGGGAGAGATTTTAACCAAAAAAAAGAAGGGAGAGACGTGTGGTGGATCCCAAAAGGTAACTCTTGTATGATTGGCTATATAAGATGCAGTCTGACTCACCGCATTAGTTACCTCCTAATAGATGTGAGTCATGATAAAAGAATCCAGGAGTCTAGTATTTGTGATTTTCTTTTTTCTTTTTTTTTTTGACTGGAGGGAGCAAAGCTTGACCAACATAATTCAGAAAACAAAGGTTCAAAGTCAATCCAATACAAATATTAGAAAGGTGAATTGGTATAGGAGAAAGAGTGGATACAAGAAAACTGAAAGAAGGGAGAAATTTTACAGATATGATTAGCTTACAAGAAGAGAGTACAAAGACTGCAATTACAGCATTTGGGATCAACTTAATATCATACTCAATAGCATGGGGCAAAAATGATCTATGCGCAAGGAAGTATATAGGGCCGTTTCCTTTCATTAGAATTTTTTCTATCAATTCATTAACTTCACAAAACACTCTGAGGATGCAAAATATAGTTCTTGCAGTTGTTCTTTTTCTTGCATCAAGAAGAGAACAAGAAGGGGTGCATTCAATTAAGATTGGAGTTGTCAAAGGTGCCGAGAGTGGAAGCTCCCACACAGGTTCATAGGTACGTGTGGCCACGAAATTTCATACCAAGTCTACCACTTTGTAATTCTATACAAACAAGCCCTTTCCCGTAGCACCGTTGGATACGAAGAGTTGCTGTGTAACGTTAATCTTTTTGTTTGGACTAATCCCGGCAATCCATACACCGGGACCTGTTCAACTTTGACTTACCAACTCATAATATTTGACTTGGGCATCTTCTCATCTAAACTTGAGCTAGTACCGGCAATCAGTGTACCGGGACTAGTTTAATTCCAAGTTAAAACTACTAGCGTATTACATTCGATTTCGCTAGGGTGTTTCATGCAAAATCCATGCAAAGTTTGAGCTGGTACCGGCGCTGCATCTTCCGAGACTAGTTCAAGCACGACTAGTTTGTATTGTTTGATTTATCTAGGAAGTTTCATGTAAAATTCCCATGTCGCCAGTCCCGGCATTTGGTTTGCCGGCTCTAGTTCAAACTTCACGTGCGGTGTTCCGCATTTGCGACTCCCCACCTATCCCCCTTCCGGCCCCTAGTCGATGGGAGCAGCGGAGAGGAGGGAGCCGAAGCCGATGGGAGGAAGCGCTCCGCCAAGAGTACGAGTCGCCTGTTTGCTGAGGTAAAAAAAAGTGCCCTCCTTTCTCCCGAGATTTGCCCAAAAAGATCCTCGCCTTTCCGAAATTACCCATGAAAAATGTTTCCAAATTCCAATGAAAGGAAAGCGAAAACAAAACTGTAATGTATTATATTAATCTTTTAGAGAGTCTTTATGAAGGTTTTTGCTTGATAGCACTTTTAATTTATATTAAATGTCCCAAAGGAACCAAATTACCCATCTCTTTTAGGAAAGAGCAAGAGGTGAGTGCAAGAATACATTCTTATGTTCGCATAAAATTCAGGCAAAATCTTCATGAGCAAATGATAGCCCCGACCTCGCTTTGAGTACACAATGTTTTGTCATTGGATTAAGTGATCGTCATCTCTTTTTGAGAAAAATTAAGTGATCCTACGTCAACAGCTATGCCGGTATCTTCGACCATCTAAAAGCAAATCACCTTTGATCAAACTAAAATTACTTGATTACTATATCATCATGCGAACCACTGACCATGACCATGTGACATAATGTTCTAGACTATAGAAACAGGGGAGTTCTTGTGTAATGTGTAGTGAACACCAAAACATGTAGCAAGTGAAATTTTACTTGGTGCCATCTAGTTCACTGAACTTAATCCACCATCGGCTTTCTTGAAAAATATATGAATCTAGTTTATGTTTGGACCTGAATTATGTATCTTTATGCTTGTTATGTTTGATCTACTTTTGGCCATCAATTATGACAGTTCTTGGTGGTTAATGGCAAGGGGGTTGCTTTTTCATACATTTCTTTGCTGATTGCCCTGAAGGAATCACCCTGTAAGATCACATTGGACACCGAGTTTGCTAAACTAATTATTTTTAGAGAAGGTATGTCTTGGATCATGTCACCTTGTGTCCTCTAGGTGTGATGGGACCTTGTATGCCCAAAGCTGTCTGGGCTTGGAATTCTAAATTAGTTGGGGTCGGGTTGATGTCAGTTTTCAGAACTGGTCATAAGCTTTTCCCTCTATTTGAGAAAAAGGAACTAGCTGCACCTCCATCATGCTTGTTCCGCTCTCAGCATGGAGATAGAATTCATTACCTTTTCCTAATCTGCCTTTGGCTCAATTAAATTTGGAAATCCTCTTGGCTTTTAGGGTGATATGGTTTCATGGCATCGGTGTCTTAGCACCTTCAATACTTCACATATAATTCAGCTTGAGAATTATTGTTAGCTTTTTGTTATTTTGTAAGATTCCCCTTCATTCTTGAGGGCATAAGATGGTCGTAGAATGCCCCAGAAACTCGCCACTATATATCACTTAGTTCTAAATTTACTCAATAAATTGGCCCATGTATGTGTGTTAGAGAGTGATAGCATGCAAATGGTCACTTTGAGGCATAGCTTGTCCAATAAGCATGACATGGTTCTCATTTTTATTTGTGCTCCTCTAGTATTACATTGCATATACTACTCTATTTATTTTCTTCCCAAGCTCTTTTTGATATATTATTGACTTCTTTTTGTCTCATCAAATTAACATTACATGAGTCAGACTGCATAGACCTTAGGGCTTCCTTCAGAAACACCATTTTTGAAAGTAAATAGCTGCGTAGCTTCTGCTTTGCAGATAGATTATTTTAACACACTTCGGTGTTATTGACATCATTTCCTGCAATTTTATTGAACCTAGCACTCCCAAGCCTTAAGGCGCACTGCTGGTGATATGTGAGCTCATTAATCCAATACTAATTTTTGAGAGAAAAAGACAATTATGATCTCATAAAGTTATCTCCAAATCCAGGTAGAAAGGAAAGAGGAAAGGCCCATTCTCATTAGAACAATTCAATAATCATGCCCTGTGTCCTGTTTTCCTCTGAACAAAATGGTAAAAGTTATCACATGCAGGGCCAAATTTAAATTTGTTCAAATATTATCCTTATTGAAATTCATAAATTTGACGGCCTGTTTTCTTGAGTAAACTTAGACTGGAATTTATGAACAAGGGGGAGAACAGAGTTACTTAATGGTTCAGGGCAACAAGCAATACTAGCATGGTAGATTCATTACAGAGATTTCATACATTGATTTTTATAGGGTTATAAGCCAATCAGCATAGCTATTACAATATGAGGCAAAACACATCTTAATGTTAAAAGCCATAAATCTCCAGAGGTCAATAGAAGGATCAACCAAATGCTAAGAATGTTGGATGGAAGAACAATATATAGCACTTGCATCCAAGCTGCAGCACCACAATGTCCTGATGGTGACCAATGATGGACCTCAGATCTTGTCCCACCTGGGCTTCTCCCTCCTTTGCCTCCTCCAGTACCAGCTGCCCCACCCTCTTCTTCATGGCTCGTCTTTCCTTTTAGCATCCAACTCTTCACTTTCATCCTCTCTCGTTTCAAATTTGCCCGACTCTTTCGACTTATTTAGGCCTACAGACACCTCAATATAACTGGAAAATAGAAATGAAGCACTTGTCAAGTCTATCATGAAAAGTCTCGGAATGTGAAGTTAATAAGTCATGGTCATTGTAGAGATGTAGCAGTTGAGGGATGGCTCGCAATGTTAATTGCTTAGCTACTGTGGGATGAAAGCATCTAACCTTGGGGCTGTGTGCATCATGGTAGTTGTGACAATCGGTGAAATCTGCCCTTCGGCACAAAGGCACTTCCAATAGGCAAACTCCAAAGAGATTTGAATAATTAGGACAAGCTTCGAGACTGATCCAGTCTTTTGGAGCTTGAGTTCCTTGCCCACTTTCAACGCCAGAATATGTTTCACACCAAAGTAGAACCATAAACAATTCATCAACCTTAATTCATGAATAGTTGAGTCTCAGGCTTCTTTTTACCAATCACAGTACCCACTGGTGTTGCATTTAGATGATCATGAATGCAAATTTATATGCTAAAAAGACAATGTTGAACTTGATAACCACATTCCTGTGAGTGATGAGTCTGGATGCAGCACGCCAGCTTCTTCCATAATTACATCCAAATAGACAATGGCTAATTACAGCACCATAAATTAAAATCAGCTGATTGTATCTGTGCAAACTGCTAATCACTATTTTCAGTTTAACAGGTACAGATACAGGGGAGTTCTTGCCTATAGATATCAAAATATTGTACCTAGTGAAAGTTTACTTAGTGCAATATAATTCCTTAAATTAATCCATTTTCATCTTTCTGGAACAACATATTACTTTAGATAGGATATGAATCATGTATGTTATGCTTGCCACTATTTGATCTATTTTCGATACAAATGTGCTGAAAGCATAGATCTCTTGCGTCAAAGAAGAGGGTTCTTGGTGGTTGATTAGAAGTTGGCAAGGGCTTACTTCATTCTGTGAGTCAAGTGAAATCTTCTTCATCACCCATGATCATTCACCCCTGTAACCAAGTCTGTCAAACTGTTTAATATTTCAAGAAAATGCAGGTTTCTTTTTAATTCTGACCTTATCCTCTAGGTATATAAGGGGCCACTTGATTTCTCAGATTGTCTTGGCTTGGAATTTAACATCAATTTATAATTAAGGACTGCTATCAGTATGAGAGCCGATCATCAGCTGTTTCTGAAACTCCGGAACATAATCTATTGATAAAGTTGAGAAAAAGTTTGATAGGATAAAGCTTGCTTAGTAATGATGAGACTATTTCAAGTCATTGCTTATGAGTCATTTTACTTTAACCAAAAAGATGATTTTACTAGAAGGTGGTGGGAATCTGCTCTTGGTTTGATTAGATCTTGTAACTGCTTAAGCACAATCTGGTTTTATCGTTATCATTTCATTGCTTTAGCACTTAACGGTACTTCATTTATTTCAACCTGTGCATGACTGTTGGCTACATCTTTATTGTATGAGACTTCCCTTCAGTCTCATGCCCATGGGATGATTGCAGTTGCCCAAGAAACCCCTCCTCTTCATCCACTTTGTTCTAAATATCTTTCACTGTTTGGCCCATGTATTGTTTTATAAATAATAATAGACACAAATATTTGGTATAGGAATTTCTTATCAATTAGCAAAACATGCTTCTTGCTTTTGTTTGTTCCTCCTGAAATTGCACAGCACATTCTATTCATTTTCTGGCCCCAATCTTCGACACTTGGACATATTATTCAACCAGTTCTTATCTCATAAAATTACACCATATGATCTGCAAACAACGGACCTCAGGGGTACCTTCGGAAGCACCACTGGTATAACTAAAATCCACGGACACTTCTGCTTGATAGATAAATAAATAACACATGTGGGCATCACTGACTTCGTTTCCTGCAGCTTTATTGAGCCAAGAGCTTCCAAAGATGCATGAATGACTCCTTCCACTAATTAATGATGCATGAGTGCATTAGTTAAAGAAATTAGAAGATCGAATCTCATATCTATGAAATCTTGTGCTGAAAAAGTTTGGGGCCAAGTTATTGCTTAATGCAGAGCCAACTCTCAATCTACTTGAATGTTTTTGTTTTGCTGAACACGAAAGTAGTCTGAATTTTATGCAAGTTTTCCACCTAGCTAGAAGCCACCCATCTCTTCTTTAGACTGTTATTTTTTCTACAAGGTTCATATCAACAAGGAAAATGAAATTAAGTACATTCTGTTGTTTACTGACAATGAAAGATACATGAGATGATCATCACTATATATAGATTGCAATCTAACAGCAGTCATCATCATAGAATGCAATTTGGAACACCACACTTTCGATGATAAATGGATGTAAACCCTGAGAAATTAATAGAAGAAAAGAAGTACAAGGATCAACCAAATACTAGGGTTGGCGGATAGGTGGGAAGTATATAGCACTTGCATCTGCGGTGCAGCACTGTGATGTCCATGTTGTGCCCCACGATCGGAATTTGCAGTGCCAGGACTTCTCCCGGCAGCTGCACCACCAGCTGCGCCACCCTCTCCTTTGTGGCTCTCCTTCCTCCAAGTACCCGAGTCCTCACACTCTCCCCCTCTCCTGACTTCGCTCAACTCGGTGGTCTTGTTCGGGCCTACAAAACATGGACAAAGGAAGCATTTATCAATTCATCTCTTGCAAGGGGAAAAAATAAGGAAAGGCATGGTAAAGTTTTGCACAGATGGTGGAATGGCATGCAAGGTAAACTGCTCGTGAGAGATTGAGGCAATCTGACCTTGAAGCCGTTGGCCTTGTGGTAGCTGTGGCAGTTGATGAGGTCCACTCCCTTCTGGAAGAGTCATTTTGATGGCTGAGCACCAGGGAGACTGGAATAATAGGACAAGGAGAAGCCATGAGAGTATGATGGTCTTCATCTAATATCTGTGACTGGATAAGCAATGTGAGTTGTAGCAGCTGAACAGGAGCGCCAGGTTTGCTTATAGATGTGAAGGCATCATGGCCCGACAGGCATGACCCGGGGAATAGATGCTGTGGGGTTCATTAGTTTAGCCTCATTGATTAGTGACAATAATGAGATAGTGGCAAATGAGAATTCCATACCTTTCTTCTTTAATGGTTAAAGAAGGTTCATTTAGCACTACTTTGTTAGCCGGTAGTGGTGAAAGCGAAAGGAATTCGTATCAAAGCTCAACTCGGTGCAGGCTCTTCGGGTTCTCCAGAAGAGAGCAGTTTAAACGCTCATGCTCTAACTCAGGGATCGACTCTAAGGTTCAGGCAAGCCTACTAGAAGGGTGCAAGATGGTTTTGGTATCAAATCAGTTTGATGTCTTACTTATGAGGTGGGAGATTATCTTTCCAAGGGTGGGGCGACATACTGCTCATCAGGTGGCTTGGTAGAGAAGACGTCTACAAGAGGAAGCTTATGACTTTTCTCGTATATTTTGGGGACCAATTCTTGTGCTTCTGAAGTTGGGAATATCGTGTCATATTAAATGTCGGAATTTGTTTCATTCCGAGGAGGAACCTAAGCAATTCATCCACTCACTCATAAATAAATAGATTCCTTTTTATCGACTGAAAATAATTGCTTGCGGATTCATATTTTGTTCAAGAGTTTATACACCAAAGAGAGAAGATTCAATTCAATTTAAGCACTTAATTATCCAAATAAATATTGTGACATAACATTGATGTGAACTCTTTGTCCAACAATATTTTTTATAGTTATGTGCGATTCCATCCCCAATTTTAAGCCAATAGATGTTAATTTTAATGTTACCCTCGTATGTTTGAGAGGGAACCCAAGAGATATCAGCGCTCATAGTTCAGGAAAAATAGTTCCATGTCTGACAGACCGAGGATTCTTACCGTGCTTATATATTTTTAGACTCATCAATCTAAACGCTCGAAATTTTGGATAAAATCTTAATATATAGTTCTATATTACATAAAAAAAAATGTTGAAAAATAATAGTCCTACGATCTTGGTGATGATTTTATCGTTATTCCTGGCAGGGATAGGGTCCCGAAGGGAAAGACAAGGCTTTTACCAAAAATAAAGGGAAAGACAAGGTCTTATCAAACAAATGCCAAAGTTACTTTAATCTGAGAAAAACATCGGATGGACAGAGGACCTCAGGAACGGCTTTATTTTTTTCCTGGGTACGTGCGAGGAGGTGCCGCTCTCCTACCACTTGGCAGTCAACCACGGAGTTAGAGACGAGAAAATCTGGGCCGGTATTGGATACTGATACCACTGAATGTCATACCCCGGATTAGGCCCATGACATAGCCGTGCTACGGCAAGCTATCGCCCACAGTAACATAAAGCCTCATTCATAAAAAAAAAAAGTGTCATTTCATTCATAAAGTATTTTTTCAAAAGTACATACCTCCAAATTTATACATCCAAAATAAATTTTTTCATTCAAAATTCTTTAGGCTTTCTGCTCTTAGCATCCTATATATCTGAAAAAAAAAACAACAGGGGATATATAAGCTATGTGGCCCAGTAAGTGACCATGTACTATCTTATTGGATCAAGCATAATAATTCATATGCCAATGTATCATTTAAAAAAAAATAGCAGTTATAGCAAACTAAATCATTTCATACCATATATATTTAAATTAGTACTAAAGCAATGTATACTCCAGCCACGCAATTTCATAAACATGATAATGCAAGTCATATATAAAAAAAATGCTGTCATCTATCCATACTTTATAAATCCTACTCTCAAAAGGATGTGCTGCTATGGTCACTATAATCCCGTGACATGGCCATATTCATAGTCGACGAGTTTTGTAACTCATTCATATTCGTTACCAACTTTAACCCATTGGCAGAGGGTCATATTCATTGGATGCTAATTTCAGGGTGTCGACTGGCCCCTATTTCTAGAGGCGGACATAGCTACCTGAGAGTTCATAAATTATTATTCTTTTTCATAACTCATACATTCATAAATAGATTGAAAAATGAAAAATGGCATTGTTATACATAAAATTCATGATCATGCCATAAATATGATTTCCATGCAATATATAGTAACCATAATTTATACCCAATCACATATTCATGAAAGAATGCTATTTAATCAAATTTATGAATCACATGCAACCATATGCTCGATCCTAATTTTGAGAAAATAGATCATATCAAATACAATTTCATAATTTCATACTTACAATTAAATAGTGATTAGAAATCAATAAGATTTGTGTAGGGTTACCTACCTTGATTCGCTCACACAACCCTAATCTCGTCCGTCAAATTCTCTGTACCTATCAAACAGTTCAAAATACAATATTAAATTAAAATTATAAAATAGACCTGAATAAATCTCAAGTCCCAACCGGATAATTTGGACTAAAATCCGAGGATGGCCTTGGGGTTCTGTCTCTCCTGGAGAGACAGGAGGTGCTCATTGCACAGCATGCAGTCCGATTCTCTTTGGAGCCGCAGGGGATCTGGAGCCGAACCATAGCAGCCCGCTATGGGCAGGTGGGCCCTGAGGCACTGGGCCGAGGGCAAAGATGTTATAATCTGTGGTGAGAGATTGCGAAGTACCTGCCTACTGCATTGGTCCATACTAGATGGCTGATAGACGATGGGCGCAATATTGATGTGGCTGGGGACCCATGGGTACCTGCCTACTGCATTGGTCCATACTAGATGGCTGATAGACGATGGGCGCAATATTGATGTGGCTGGGGACCCATGGGTAGATGCCCTCCCCTTGCAGCATTGGCCGATAATGGTTAGTGTCGAGGCTGCGGAGGGCCTACGTGTCTGTGATCTCCTTATCCCTGGGGGGCTGCATGGGACGAGACTAGGCTGGTTCAGCTTTTTGGGGGGCATTTGGCGGAGAGGGTTCGATCCCTCCTGTTACCTAGGTGTGCAGGTTCTGACATGCGAGTTTGGAGCACCTCTACCAGGACCAGCGTCAGGATGGGCGACCTCTCCCGCATTCTCCGGTGGCAGTATGAGCCTGGGCCAGACTGTGCCTAGATCTGGCGCTTGGGACTCCACCCGAGGATAGCACTGTTTCTCTGGAAGGTGATCTGGGACCGGCTTCCGACGAGAACAGTTCTTAGTGGACGAGGATTGAAGATTCCTTCGATATGTAGGGATTATGGTGTGGACGAAATGGTGGACCACGCCTTGTTTCAGTGCACATGGGCTAGGGCGACTTGGCGACTGGCAGGTATCCCACGGGCCATGCACCGATGCTCGGAGTCCCCTTTACTTCGCCAGAAGGGGGCTTGGGTGATTTACATGTCCTACCAGATTTGGCTTGCTAGGAACGCTCGAACCTTTGGCGAACACAGTATGTCCTCGAGTCTTGTGGTGGAGAGTGCACGTGTGCAGGCGGTGGAGCTCAGTCACATCTTACCTGACGAAGGGACCTTAACAACTCGAGACATCTAGGGTTTTCATACTACTTCGGCAGCATCCTGTATGGTGTTTTTCACCTGGGAGCCCCCACCCCCGAGTTTCCTCAAGGTCAATTTCGATGGGTCTGTCTTGGACGGAGGTACGAGGGCGGCGCGGGTTTTGTTATTCAGGACCCGTCTGCCAGGGTCATGGCTGCAGGAGGCAGTCAACTCTTCGATATATTGGCTCCGAAAGCAGAGCTGAGGGCCGTTTCGGCGGCCTTCGTCACGCCTGATGTGTTTTACGGGCCAGTTCCATCGTCCTGGAGAAGGATTCGGCCACAGTCATCAGTTGGGTCCGTGGGGGCCCAAGGGGTATTAGTTGCGTCCACCCTCTGCTCTGAGGTATCTGGGCAATGGTGGGGGCTGGAGGGGCCTTCCAGGCCAAGTATATTTTCCGTAAAGTTAATGGAGCGGCGGACTGGGTGGCTGCTTATGTAGCCAGTCACTCTAGTAGTACTATGTGGGCTGAAGATAGGAAGTTGCTCCTGGCACTCCGAGGTATTTTGTTTTTCAATTTTATTGGATGTATCCATACTTGTCAAGTATGATTCACCCGCCTTAGCAAAAAAAATTAAAAAAAAAAAGCAGGCAACTCGTACTCTTGGCGGAGCGCTTCCTCCCATCGACTTCGGCTCCCTCCTCTCCGCCACTCCCAGGGGCCGGAAGGGGGATAGGTGGCTGTGAGCCTGTGAGGGTGACTCCCATCAGATACTAAATGAGAAGGGAAGTCGCCCATGCGGAATGCCGCATGTTAAGTTTGAACTAGACCCGGCAAACCGAATGCCGGGACTAGCGACGTACAAGATAAATCAAGCAATACAAACTAGTCGTGCTTGAACTAGTCTCGGCAGATGGAGTCATGGAGAGCCAGTACCAGCTCAAACTTTGCATGGATTTTGCATGAAACACCCTAGCGAAATCGAATGTAATACGGTAGTAGTTTTAACTTGTTATTAAACTAGGTCCGGTACACCGATTGCCCGAACTAGCTCAAGTTTAGATGAGAAGATGCCAAGTCAAATATTATGAGTTGGTAAGTCAAATTTGAACAGGTCCCGGTGTATGGAGTGCCGGGATTAGTCCAAACAAAAAGATTAACGTTACAAAGCAACTCTTCGTATCCGTCGGTACTACGGGAAAGGGCTTGTATGTATAGAATTACAAAGTGGTAGACTTGGTGTGAAATTACGTGGCCACACGTACCTATGGACCTGTGTGGGAGTTTCCACTCTCGGCACCTCTGACAACTCCAATCTTAATAGAATGCACCCCTTTTTGTTCTCTTCTTTATGTAAGAAAAAAAACAATTGCAAGAAGTATATTCTGCATCCTTATAGTGTTTTGTGAAGTTAATGAATTGATAGAAAAATCTCTAATCAAAGGGAACAGCCCTACATACTTCCTTGCGCATAAATCATTTTTCCCCCATGCTATTCAGTATGATATTAAGTTGATCCCAAATGCTGTAATTGCAGGCTTTCTACTCTCTTCTTGGAAGCTAATCATATCTGTAAAATTTCTCCCTAGTTTCAGTTTTCTTGCATCCACTCTTTCTCCTATATCAATTCACCTCTCTAATATTTGTATTGGATTGACTTTGAACCTTTGTTTTCTAAATTATGTTGGTCGAGCTTTGCCCCTCCGGCCAAAAAAAAGAAGAAAATCACAAATGCTAGACTCCTGGATTCTTTTATTATGACTCACATCTATTAGGAGGTAAACAATGCGGTGAGTCGGACTGCATTATATGTGGCCAATCATACAGGAGTTACCTTTTGGGATCACCGCATGTCTCTTCTTCTCTAAAGAAACTTTTGTGAATTGAAGGCCCAGGCTGATGAATGATTAGATTTGGGTCTAATTCTGAGATCAAAAGCTACTGAGATTCAACTCAACCAACACCCAGTCCTATACATCAAATGCCATGAAATAAAAAAATTTGAAGCAGATTTTTAGAATTATTCAAAACAACAGGCTTTCTTGCTTGAATTATCTTCAGCGTTGCACTAGCTGTCCCACCAATCAAAGTGCTCATAACCATCCATCGCAGGCACATTTTTTAGGTAAATCATAGACTCATTGCTGCTGATGAGGCCTCATGCAAATATGGTGGCTTGATGAAAGACCTTCCACTTCTAAAATTAAATATCCTATTTGGATTGGCAAAGAACCGACTGTTTGAACAAGTCCTTAAATCCTATGATATGTTTAGTTGAAGAACGTTGGGTTTTGTAATAGAAATGAGAATGAGTAGCTCCAAATTCAGTTATTTGGTTATGGAGATTTTCATTCAACTTTAAAATCCCATTCAACTGGATGCATTTAAAACAATTGATTTTCCAGAAGCACATATTTGTTTAATTAATTTTTCAATATATCTTTTGGTTTAATTGATTTTTCGATTCCGATTTTTATTGACTAAATATATTAAGAAATATAGTTGTATCGATTTTTATTTCAATCTATTTTGATTCCGGTCACAAACTAAATACAAATTTGGATTTCAATGTAGTGAAGATGTTCAACTGACGAAGAGGGGGGAAAAAAAAATATTAGTCCCACTTGTCCACTAACATAATGGAAAAGGCTCGAGACCCGCCCGGAAGTCAAAACCCTACTTCAATAAAAGAAATCAAAAAGCCCCCTTAACAAATGCACCAGAAAATCTCCAAGATTTTCTAGGTTATTATATACGGATGAGGCTCTCCCATAATTATATACAATAGAGTCAGACTCCGGTTTGTAAACGAGACCACTGAGGGACACAACCGGAATTATTCCGCATAGAGAGGCAGATATGCGCGACGTCTTCTGTAGGCCAGCTTCATCTGATGGAAGAAGGCTCGGCCGATTAGATGAATCCAGAGAGCTCGACCGGGATGAGATTGGACCACCTCTTGACCCGAAATATTTGGAAGATAGGCAGTGATGGAATGGCCTTTCAGACCAAACATGTGTATAGAGAGACAAACGAGGCCGTGAACTGGATTGCTGCTTACGTGGCTAACCATGCGGGAGGTACGCTGTGGATGACCGAGGGAGAGTTGTCTAGAACACTTCGAGATATTTTATTTTCTAGTTTTACTGGGTGTGTTCGTACTAAGTAGTATGAATTGCCCGCTTCAGCAACAGGAAAGAAAAAAAAAAGCCAGCCGGAATTGTTGCCCTTGCCCATGTTGCCATTAGGTTGTCTGGTCCAAGCTCGAACAGCAGAGAAATACACGTGTCTAACCCACTGAGCTTGGGTCCGTTCGTGGGTGCCGGTTCCATTCGTAACCCAATCGGTTCATTCAAAGGCGATTCCATCTCCGGTTCCCCATGCGGCCACCGTGGTACAAACAGTGTAGGGGATAAGGTCCGGCCAAGGCCTATTCCCCCTCTCTCGCTCCCAACCCAACGTCTGCCTTCTGTTTCTCTCCATCTCCTGGAGTTCCACCTTCTATTTGGAATATCCCAAGAACGATCAAAGAACGAAGAAAGATCTAATTTTTCTTATGGGCTTCGACCGAATCCTCTCTCCCTTCCCTCCTCCTTCCCCTCGCGTCCCTTACTGAGAGTAGAAGCATCCGTTTTTTTTTTAGAAGCCGAAGCTAAAGCAAGCCATGTCCGGAATCGCCGCTTTCCAATTCAAACCCTTTACTACTTTGTCTCGCGCGCCGACCGCCTCCAACCCTATCAAGCCCTTCTTCCATGCTGTCTTTCTTGTTGGATTGCCCAAGAAACGAGTTCGGTCTTGCGGGCCCCCTTTTGTTACCAAGGTAGCGGTGGTGGCACGGTATGGCAGCGGTTTCCGTCCCGGCCCAAGCTCCGGTGATTCCAGGAGGTTCCGGCGTGATAACCGTGTCGCCGATCCTGACTACGATCCCGCCCTCGATCTTGACCGGGTCAAGTACGAGAACTCTATTTCGGCTCCTGATTTTGTTTTATTTATTTATTTTTTTGAACTTCTTGAAATGATTCATCTCGGTCTTGTTTCTATATCTGCATGTCTGTTAAAACTTTCTTTGAGTAGGGTGAAGTTGATATTTTTATTGCCAAGATTTCGTCTTTTGATGGAAATATTACTGTTTTGAGGTGTGAATGTTGAGAGGCGACTAGATGGTGAACTTTTTTGTTTGTTTGTTTGTTTTCTTGAATTAATAGACAATGTACAATTAGTTGTTAATGGAGATGCTTTGCTGTGATGTGAATTCGGAAGAACTGGAATTATTAGTTATCCGAGGAGAGAGTATTGTTAAGCGCAGAAGATAGGGATGGATACTTCTTTTAATCGGTGTTCCTATTGTGGGTCAAGTGCGTGTCTGCTCTGTTGATTAACTAATTGGTTCTTATAGAGATAACTGAAATAATTTATCTGATTGTTGCTTCTAGGCCTGCATGCATGCTGAAGTTTTCTTTGGGTAAGGCAGGGTCCGGTTCTTGATCATTATGAGCTTGATTTCTTGTTAAAAAGAGTACCGTTTCAAGATGGATAAGGTAGTTTATGCTTTTTCCCCTTTCCCCTGAGAGGATATATTTTTTCAAGATTAAATTTCAGAAGTGGTGGAATCAATGAAGTACCTTAGGCAAAATATGAAATCTAAATGCAGAAGAGGGGAAGAAGGTTTTTTTTCTTTTTTCCCCTCTATTGTGGGTCAAATATGTGCGCTCTCTTCTTATGCATGCTTTTGTAGCTGAATTTTAAGTGCTTTGCTTTGTTTTGTTTTGTTTTGTTTGTTTTTTTTTTGAGATCTTTGAAGTAATTTAGTAGGGTAGTGATTCTAAATCTGTATGTTTTTATTTATTTTTTAACTCTCTTTGAGTCAGATGAAGTTGAGATTTTTATTGTTAAATGTTCTTCTTTTTTTTTTCTTTGTTGAAGTCCTAGCATCTTGAGGTGTGGGTGTTGAGGGATGGATAGGGCAGCGAACATGGTTCTATCTTTGCCTGAAAGAATACATAATGTGAAGAATAAATGGTTGTGAAGATTAATTTGTGACATGAGACCGTTTGGAAGAAACAGAAACTATGAGTTATCTGAGGAGAAAAATAAAAGTTGGAACATAAAAAATAAGGAAGATGGATATTTTGGAGATGTTCAGGCTGAGAGGCCTTCACCAAGCTCCACTTAAAATACTAGAAACTTCTCTGTTCAACATATGATTGTGGAAACCTAAGTTTAGGAAAGGTACACTGGCATATGCTCTAACTTTGGAGTCATGCCCAGGAGAGACAAACAGTTCTCTGTTTTCTAGAAGATTTTGTCTAACAATCATAACTTAATTGCCGCACCCGCTGCATCACCGAAGGAGGGGGGACTTCTTTCTTGAATATAGCATCACCTTTGGTTAGGTCTCAGCAAAGAGCATACTTCCAACAACAATTAAAGCCTGAGTGGGAACAAAACAATGCCTCTCTTAATCCATCCTGCAGTATTACAAGGCGCAATAAAAGATGAGAATCGGCATTTTTGTCAAGTAGTTGCGATATTACCAGAAGGTGCTAGAGCACACTAAGTGCTATGAAACCAACATTTCCCTTCATTGATCTATTGCCTGGTATGTTTGCTGGTATTTCTATGTTTATCAAGATGCCTTTATGCTAATTCTTGCTGTATAAACCATATATGCAAGAAGGACGTTCTTAGAACCAACGTTTGGAAACAAACCTCTCCATGGATTTAGTGGCAGCCTAAGTCTTAGTCTGCCCTGGACTTGGTCTGGTTGCTTGCTAATCCATGGGACCTTCTATCTCTAAGCTATAGATTATATTTGCTCCTAGAATCTTTAGTACTTATCTGAGCATGTTTGTACAAAACCTTTGTTCAGTTTAGAAATAATTCCTATTGAGTACTTAGCAAAGATGACCCTTTTTCTCTTGGTATTTAACGAAGTAATTTGTTAAAACATGATGTACATTCTCAAAGTATTTTATCTGTATTATAGAACTCTTTTTTATGGGAAACATCTCGGTATTATTTTGTTTGATATTGCATCTTCTCTCTCTCTCTCTCTCTCTCTCTCACACACACACACACACACACACACACACAAAAATTTCATTCCATGTGAAACCTTACTTCTCATCTGTTCCATTCATGTATTTCCAATTTTTTGGTTCTAGGTCATCTTCTGTAAGGCTATTGGATGAGCAACAGAATATGGTTAGTCTTCCATTCTGGTATTTCTTTCGGTTTTGTCATATCTTCTACACTTTCCAAGGGTCACTTTGCTTTTTTGCAGATTGGTGTAATGTCTAAAAGTGAAGCCATGCAAATGGCAGATGATGCTGATCTAATTTTGGTATGTGTTATTTAGTAAGGAAAACTATATTTTCATACATTTCAGTGGAACTAAACTCACCTGGTTGATGTTATAATATCTTATCGAACAAATTGTCAACTAGGAACTTGATTGTCACATTAATGAACTTACAGGAATACATCTGTAAAAATACAGTAAATGCTTCAAATTTTACCAGCTCCATTCTTACAAAGATGTGAAAAATGCTGACTTCTCACTGTACTCCAAGATTTCCTGACATTTGGCTTGTAATTTATCTTGTTCTTGTTGCATGAAATTTATGCTGTAAGTTTTGGGCATGTTAGAGGGATTTGATTTGGTTGACTGAGAACTTAAAGATATTGAAACTAATTAGTATTTAATATTTGAAACTAATTAGTATCTGGTATGACATTTTGTTGGCTTAAAACCTCCATTACTCCAGCCAAGGCCAGATACCATTGTTCATTCCAGAATGACCAAGGTAATTTTGTCCTGCATAACAATTTTACCACATAAGAAACAAGAATATAATAAAAATTAGATTACTAAATTATTTGACAACGCATCTATAACAATCTGGGAGATGAAATGCTTAGATTTCAAAGTTAGTTAAAATTCCCATGGGCTAATTTTTCTCCTTAGTTTTTGTGATACCACATGCCACTGTTGTGAGATATAGGGAAAAACATCTGCTGGTCCCTAGTTTAATTGTTTAATGAAATAGTAGGTTAGGCTTAGATGACCCTTTTGCAGTACTGACTCCCAAGTTCCCTGAAATTTTTTTCCTATTACCCCACACAAGTCCTTTCTACAAAATTTGATTTTGGAATTCCAGCACCATTTTGTAGTGATAGGGAATGACATGGGAGACTCAGAAAAAATTGCACTAAAACTCAAGGATGGTTGCTATTGAAAAGGTCAAGGATCAGCCCTACCATTTTAATAAAACTAGAGACCTGCAGCTACTTTTTACCTTAAATATGCTATTGAAAAGGTCAAGGTTCGGCGTCTCGGTACCGGACTCTATATTGTTACCATCCTATTACAGTATCGGTGCATCATAGTTCGGTGCATCATGGTTCAGCGTACCGAGTGTTGGTACCTATACGGTGCCATGTACGGTGCAGTGCCACGTTCCAAGTGTCGATACAATACAGTGCCATGTACCGGTACTATATGGTGCCACATAACGGTTTAGTAGCGGTACGGTACGTTATACCTCGTACGGTACGGTGCGCCTCGTATGGTACGATACGTCCGGTACATTACTGTACCAACCGATACGGCAAACCTTGGGTTATACTAAGTTGTATGATGGTGAAATATTATCAAAATTAGGTTGGTCCTGATATTGGTTAGTGGTTCCTTACTATAAGAAACAACAACTGCAATTTGAAGATTGTACATGCAGATACAATATGCAAATGATACTCCCGATATCTTCTCTTCCCTTGCCTCTCAACTTCAGGGTGGTCATATACCAATAGCTTGCTTGGTAGGAAGGAGGAACTCTGGTGATCAGGGGATTTGATGAAAGGGAGAGGACAATAGTAGTGTTTAAGCAGCATTTAGTGGTGAAAGAAGTGGATATGTGCAACAATGATGATTGCTTATATCATGAAACAACGTTTTGAAGTTTTTTGACATTTCAAAGTGCACTAACCCAACTGAAACACACCATCAAAAGAACTAGGGGTATGTTTCAGGTTTTTCCATTTTCATATTAGCTCATGCCTGTGATGACCAATATCCTTCTCTAGAATGTTTGGAAGTAGGCTTATACATGTTCAGATGTCATACTACAAAAGATCTTAAACATAACATCTAGTGTGAATGGACTTTTTTCTTCGTATTTTTAGTTTATTAATAATCAAATAGAATAAATCCTTCATTTTCAAACTGAAAAAATACAGAATGCAAGAATTGCAGAAACTGAAATTCCCTACCTGATATGTGACTCCTTTTGCAGGCAATATTGTCAGCAGATGCAGATCCTCCTGTCCTCAGACTCTTTGAGAGCGCGGATTACAAGTATGTGCTATAGGATAATAAATAATTCCTTTCAGTTGCTATGCAGCTGCCTCAAGTAATTCATTGGTTTTTACATCTTACATGCATGTTTATTGACCACGTACATGCTTAAATCTAGTAAATAATTTTACATAATAGTCCACAGCTTTACTTTAACTGCATTTGTTTCTGAATATCCTTGAGTGTATATTGGGATAATGATATTATAAGTCGTAGTGTCTAAAGAAGCTTATTCTGGTTTAAGAATATTGGCATGTGCGTTGTAGCTCTTCAGTATCATTTAACATGGTGTCTGAAAAATCTTGCTAACAGAAAACATAAGTATGAACAGCAAAAGAAGAAAAAGGTGCAACAGAAAAGATCTGCTGGTGAATTTCTCATCCCTTGAGTTTTTTTTATTTCTTTCCTTTTGCACTATCTTTGTCTTCAGTAATCATCAATCTCATGACAATGTGCTGCAATCTTACACATGCTTTATTATTTTCAGCAAGCCGTGTGGATATCAAAGAACTCAAAATGGGGTATGAATCAAATTTTCAAGCTGTATGTAAAACATATTTACAGTTTCATTATGCCTCCTATTGTCATAATTTGTTTTTCTGTCCATTATTTTACTGATGCTATAACACTAATAAAACAATCTATCTAAATTGAACAATTTAAATTTGACCAAGCTATTTCTTTTAATGATGAGTTTTGCCAATTATCATATTCTGTGGTCTTCCATATTGCAGTGTTTTATATTACATATTGTAGATAATGAATTGAACATAAAGTACAAAATATTTATACCTCGAATCTGAAGAGGATCTGATAGTTAGGTCCAGTCGAGGTTGATGGACAATCAATTATTAGGAATAAGATTAATTGGGATCTGCATATTTACATTTACTATCTGCATGTGAAACTTCATATTAAATTTTAGGAAGATGCGGAACTACATAATAGTCTCTCAGCTAGGATCTACCTAGCCACAATCTCTGCCAGATGGTTATTTTTCTGCTCGCTGAAGCTAGATGGGACCCAATAATTATTTTAGGATTTTGATAAGAGATTATGTGAGGATAAATTTTATATCTCATCAGGAAGTAGGTCAAAATAATAGATCTTTCATCTTAGAAGTTTGAAGGATTGTCGGCATAATTTTTAGGGCTTTTCTTGCATATATACCCTTGCAAATATGTCTAATTATTTATTTATCCTTTAAACTTCACTATTTGCATATATACCCCTAAAATCTTCCTGTTTTTTCAAGGATATCCCTCCTATTAGATTTTTGACCAACATTGTTAATAAATAAATGCTTTGAGTATAAAATAACTCTATTGCCCTTTTGCATTAATTTTCCTGAAAGATTATGCAAAAATATAACTATTTACAATATAAATTAAATGTTAATTTTTTTCAAGGATATCAATGAGCAACAATAATAGTATCTTTTTACACTTAAAATGTTATTATTTATACACAGTCAGTCAGAAATCTTACTGAAGGGGTATCCTTGGAAAAACAAGATGATTTGAAGGCTATATATGCAAATAGTGATTTGCAAAGGCTAAATATGCAATAAGCCATATTTATAGGGCTATATATACAAAAGCTCAGACTGTGATGTTCTGTTTTGTTTCTCGTGATCTTCAATTTGAGCTGATATGCTGATGTAGATCACAATGATAGGCTGGTTCATTAGGGTTCTCTTGGATGTTTTAGAAATTCCTATACTTCAATATGATTTAGGAATCAATTATCCATCTAGGTGAGTCAGCTGCCACTTGAAGGTATGTCTAATTACCCACACTTCCATATTTGGTGCACAAGTATTTGTTTCCAAGTTGAGTGAACTCTTGCAATGTCCACAGCGGTTTTAACTGATATGATCATTGTGATTTTCAAATATTATCTGGAAGTGTGATGATGGGATAATCATTATTTATGATGTCTTGTTTGAGTCCTACTAGGTGCCTAGGTTTTGGATGATTGCAGAAGTTACATTGCAAATGATCATTATCTGAAAGGATCTTAATTAGAGTTTAGAAGTATTGTTTTATGCCATCTTCCTCTCCAAATTTATCCAGAGCACAGCAGTTGTTTGGGTTCAGGTTGGTTTCGGCCTATCCATAAGCAAAACCAAAGTATATATGTTAGACCCAGATCCAAAAGTAAAACCAAGTTTACAACCCTATAGCCATACACAATAGTGGATCAAAAAAAATACTAAGATATTGAGTAGTAGCTGGTGTTCAATAAGCTATTTTCTGTAAATTTTTGAACTACTTTCTCAGGTATCTTAATGCAAAAATATTACCTCATAACTTGAGCATCATTAACATTGTGCCAAAGAACTTTATGGCTAGAGGTGGAAGATGCCTTTAATTTATGTCTCAGTTTTTTTCTTTTTCATTTGAGAGAGGAAATATTTAAGGGGGAATTACTTTCCCTGCTTAATTGATATGACAGGGGTTGAGAAAGTTCTTGCTACTGTACCCACCTAATGGTTTTTAGTATGGGGGAAGCCCTCCATACAAGTATAGATCATGCGCCGTATCCCTTAAGTAGTTTATGTTAACAACAGATTTATCTTAATCAAGGGTGGAGCAAGGAGTGTGTATTCCCCCCTGGCCCAATAAAAATGCCGATACACCTTTCCCCCTCCATTAATTGTACAAAAAATAATCCCCCTGTCTCCCCCTCTTTTTCGAGCTTCTATTTTTAGTAAATTGAAGCTGAGACCCAATTGAGACTAGTCCCACCAAAGATCCAATCTCTCCAATAAGAGAAAAAAAAATGCCCTGTTATATAAAGGAACTACTCTTTAGGGCACCATTGATCTCTCTTTTTTATTATTCTTAGGTGAGTGGAGTCTAGACCATTGAATTTTGAGATCTAAGTCCTGGCATGACCTTGTGGAGTTAATTTTAGACCTCAGTCATTGTTTGGAGTCAAGTGGATCCAAAGCCTAGTTCTGCCCATCCTTAAATAAAAGAAGATTTGAAACAGGACGCTTTCTTGTATTTGGTCTGGTTTCTCTCAAATTGAAATCAATCACTCCATGAGTATCATCCTCACAAGCTGCTGAATCTGCTGTCATCATTTGAAGCTTTCTTAAATTTGATATTTCTCTATTTCTTTTTCATTTTTTTATTTGTCATAAAAGCCTTTATGTTTTTTTTTTTGGGAAAAAGGGTCGAAAGGGATGTCATTACCTTGCAGTATGGGATATGGTTGGTGCTGCTGTCAACTATATTGCGTATCTCATCTAATTCCTAAAATAGGCAATCATTTCATGCTAGAATAGTGTAGCCTTGAGGCTGATTTTTCCTCTTTACTTGAGGGGGAGGTTCTATAATTTCGCATGTTAAAATTTCAATCTTAGAAACTTAAGTAGTCCTTCAGTAGATTGTGTCCTTCAGATCATATCCTTAATTAAAGAAACTTGTTTCCTTAAAAATATGATTAATTTTTCCAAAAGAGAAGTTTATAGTTGATAAGGAAATTCTTTCATTTAAAAATTTTGGATCGGTTTTACTATTTGTCAGAGTATAGCTACATATTAGCTCCATCGAACTTTGCATGAAATTTGTGAATGATAAAAGGTTAGTTCAGCAATCATTGGTTAACTAAAAATACTGCTGCCTACATATATATCCTGGCTCTGACACTGACGTTAATGTTAATCCAATAATCATCATAAGATTCTTGTTTGGAAAAAAAAAAATCTAACCCGCATAGATAGCATGGATCTTTCCAATTTTTGTAATCATCAAGCATCACAATGCCAAGCATATATGAGGTCTGATGGAGAGAGGTGGAATAAATAAGAATTAAAATACAGAGAACTTGTGATAAGGAGCTTGAGGTTGGCAGAGAAAAGCGCAGGGTGATTGCAAATTTTTAATTGTGGTCACTTGCAAGCGTAAGGAACAATCTATGATTTCTAGATCAGGGTAGTTATTGAAAGCATTGCACTTGCTGCATGTGAGCTCATGTTGCCTTGAGTGAAATTGTTGACTTTTCTTCATGGCCTGTCTTATTCTATTCAACTATCAGTTATCTGTAGTGCAAATCATGAAAACCAAATATGTTAATTGTGACCTTCACTTTTATTCAGCGAAAGTGATGGGCAAGGAGATTTCTACACCTTACGACTTTGTTTACCAAAGCTCTGGCATGACAAATATATACATATGCATGGATGCATACATGCAAGCATGCATCTTGTAGGGCATTGGTTGCCAATTAGCGGACCCTTAAAAGTCATGATTCTGTCTAATTAGGTCTTCAACTATGATCAATTAAGATACAGCGTGTAATACTGATTGGCCATTAATAGAGTTGCCGCCCTTTTTTTCACCTTAATTAGTGGCTGGGCCTGTTGGGGGCAGTAGAGACTGAAAATGACCCCTTTTCTCCCATTTCTTTGTGCATATGTTCATATATGACTTTCTTAATACTGGTATATTTAGTGCCATGCATTTTTGCCCTTACATATTTGTGCTTATAACAAAAGTTGTGGCTAGATATATGTATTATTGTTTCATTACAGGTATAACATTGATTCTCATGATTATTCTGTGAGGCTGAAGGCTGCTCAAAAGTTTCTTAAAGATGGAGACAAGGTTGATGAAGCTTTTTTTAGCATAAAATTTTTTTATCCCACCTCTTGTATGATTATTGCCAGGTTAACATATCAGATTTTCTTCAGGTAAAAGTCATTGTGAACTTGAGAGGCCGGCAAAATGAATTCAGGAACATTGCTATTGAACTTATTAAGCGTTTTCAGAGTGATCTTGGAGAGGTAATGATTATGTGGAGATTTACTCAATTACTCGATAAATGTGCTACATGTTCGTTCCCATCTCTTTCATGTCTCTTTAAGATGTTTTTTTACTGTTATCACTTTTATTTTTGAGAGCTAAACTACATTATTTGTAAACCCTATATAAATAAAATAAAGTTTTATTCAAAAATTATATAGCAAGGAAAGCAGATGCCCTCATCTCACAAGTGACACCATTATTTTCAGCAAGACTAGATTATCAATTATGAGCCTTAACATGATCCAGACAAAGCAGTGAGCTAGGTTTGTATGGGAAACCTGGCCCAATATAGTGGTTGCTCTAGAAGGACCCAAAAGTTGATGAATTATCTGTTGTCTATACAAAGATCATTGTGGTTAATTCTTCTCACCCATTATTTATTATTATTGGCTTTTGAAAGGACTGAGTCCTTCAAAACTCTAGAGAGGCGACCCATTTATAAAATCATGGATCTTGTATGCTAAAGTCGCCATATCTCTTTGACCACATTAACATGGAAATTGCTAGGAATTTCATGAGAAAGCAACATATTTTAAAAAACACATGCTCCAGAAGAATAAAAAAAGCCTGATTAAAAAGTTGAATCCAGGATTCCTTGTATATGCTTTTCTGACAAGTAGGCTGCAGTCTGACAGTAAAGTGATAAGCCAACCAGTCCATAATTACTTACCCCCCTCCATGTACCATTTATAGAATGAGCTTATGTTTCAGAATTTCTTTGGTTAGTAATTCACCATTCGATGTGTCTGCTACTGGTAAAAGTTGTCTTTTCTTCTTTTCTTCCCTTCTTATTTGCCAGCCCACTTGATTCCACAGCCTTTTTTTCCTTCATATTTTCACTGAACCAGATCAAAAGCTTATGTGTCATCCTCTGATTTGATCACCATTTGGCATTTCTAGATGGCAACTGAAGAGAGCAAAAGTTTCAGCGAGAGGAACATTTTCATGGTACTCATGCCCAATAAAGCGGTTCTACAGAAAGCTCAGGAGCAGCCAAAGAAGAAGGAAACACCAGTTACAGAAGTTTCAGCAAGTGCCTAATTGAGTCAAGGTCGTGGTTTTGCAGTCACATCAACAGGTAATATTCGTCTTTAATTCTTAAGTCGAGATTATATTGTATTACTTATGTTTTCTCTATTATGAGGGAGAGCCTTGGTGCAATGGTAAGGTTGCTCTATTGTGACCTTGATGTCATGGGTTTGAAACATGAAAACAGCTTCGCAATGGTAAGGCTGCTCTTTTGTGACCTTGATGTCATAGGTTTGAAACACCAAAACAGCTTCTCCGTACATGAGGGTAAGGCTGCGTATATCTGACCCTTCCAGAGCCTCACAGCAGTAGGAACCTTATGCAGTGGGCCGTCCTTTATATTTTCTCTATTATGGTCCTGTCCTGGTTTACTGCTTTAGCTTGGTGTTATCAGCATATTATTGTGTCAAAAAATTGTTATTTTTTCATGTATAATAGTTGTGATGTTTTTTTTTACTGCAGATATTTTTCTTGCCTAGATTTGATTGGTAGGCGGAGAGATGATTGCAACATATTACGTTTGTAAATATTTGAGGCAAGAAATTGTAGTAAGGTTTATGTGCAAGGAGGCAATGCTAATTTATTCTATTATCACCCAAAAGCCAAATCATTCTTGTTATGCAATGCACAAATAAACTTCTGGCAATGGTATTGAGAAATCTCATGCGTTTTTCTGAGATTGACGTATGATCTTCTGTAAGGTGGCCTAAGAGGACTTGAAGTTTCTGGCTTTGGACAGGGACTTCATTCATGCGACAGTGAATGTAATGTCTCGATCAGCCCGCACTGTTGAATTACTCTACTCTCGTCTCATGTTTCCTTTGATAGGGAATTGGGCGAATCTTTGTAATGTTAAATGCTGAGGCTCACATTCTTAATAGCAAAGTCTACTTTGAAAGACTGTACATTAGAAGGATAGCTGTAATTTTTTCTTGGTAATCTTCTTTACACAACCTATGAAAGAAGAATGCTATCAGGATTATTAGATCTATGTATTGATTTGGGCATGATGCATCATCGGCCAGGTTTATTTCCATAGTCTTGCGTATCCGACATGCAATGTGCAGTAGCAAATCGTGGTGAAAGGGGTGTGTTAGGACTGCTTATAATGAAATTTCTGTGCATATAGTGATGATGGCTGAAACCCATTGTTCTGAATGCAGTACTTTAGCCTCACCAAGCCCTTACTGCTTAATGGTGCATAAGTTGTTTCATGGGGTTCAGATACCCGGCTGCCATTAGAACTTAAAGGAGTTAGTGGCTTGATCGTTGTCCTTGAACTTTGTTGTTCTTTGTTTCCAGCTTATATTCCTTAACGAGTTTTTGTTGAAATGGAAGCATAAGCTTCTAGAGTAAGATTTGAACAAATATTCCAGTAGAGTAAGAGATTTGAAAATATTACAAGAGAAAATTTTGACAGAAGATTTATAGGGTACTCGCCCAAAAGTTGGAATTTGGAAGTTCTCAGCCACGCCAGTCTGTGCAGTAGGTTGTACGAGTCTCCCGAGCCAAGTGATAGCTATTTGTCACCAACCGTAGAACTTGTGAAAGTTTATGTTAAAATGGAAGCATACGCTTCTAGGGCAAGATTTAAACATAAGTTCCAAGAAAGAAATTTAATGTGGATTGGAATTTTCAGCCACATCTATTTGCAGACTAGGTTTGTTTGTTTAAGGGTTGGGCGGTGCATTTTCTCTGCACGAAAGAAAGATTCACCTTCTTTTCCACGAATCCATTATTAGGTCATCCACTGATAGCTTTGAGATCTATGCAGATAGGTGAATAATGGAGTTGGATTGCATTGAGATCTGTGTGACGGGCGATCCGCTGGTAGGTTTGAGAACTGTGCAGGTAGGTGGATGATAAAGTTGAGAGCACTTAGAGATATGTTCAATGGGTGATCTAATTGTGCATTCTTGTGAAAGATATAACCTCGATCCACTAGTGATGCTCTAAGTTGGCAACTCCTTGTCATTAATCAAATGGATGTGGAAACAAAAAAGCAAAGTAGGTGTTGGGTCACTATGTGATTATCCAGAGAGGACAAGGATTGAGTCCAGCCTCCTTTCAACAAGATTTTCAACAGTAGGATGTTGTTAGTATATGCTTCACATGTTGATGGAGAAGTATCCAAGCAACCACACCCTTTTCCATGTCTTCAGGCGCAAGTTCTCCCAACCCCAACCCCCTCTCTCCCTCTCTCTCTAACAAGCAGCACGGGACCCACCTGATGGCTGCCTCTCTCCCTCTCTCTCTCTAAAAAGCGCACCTGATGGCTGGTGGTCGCAATTGCTGGGCTAATTAGCCGGTGCGCTATCTCATTTTCCTCATGGATTTTAGCTTTCCGGCTCCTTTTCAATGGGCTGATCTTGCCGTTTGTCTCTATCGCCGGGCTCTCGTCAAATCCGAGGATAATCTTCTCCTATTTTTAACTGATTGTCTTAAGACCCACCATAGTTTTGAGCAACCGTGTTATAATTATTTAGTGTATCAGTACTACTTTCTGGGGGGGAAAAATCAATTTATGAGTTTTTGCATTTTGAGTCTATGAACACGATAGTAAAATCATATAACAATCATCATGAGTGCTATCCCATATCATTTTTTTTTCCGTTTAAAATTATTTATCTACTATCTGATACTTCTTTTGATGGAAGGAAGCTACTCGATCTTGAATGCCTGGTGATGGCAGGAGAGTCTTTTAGCTAGAATTGGCCGCTGGTATTCCAGCACAGCTATATTACTCTCTTGTGATGTACTTATCATGTAAGCATGCAAGAACTAGAATATAATACTCCAAAATGGTCTTAGAAAAAAAATAGGGCTAAATATTGCTGCTTTGATGATTTCTAAATGACATAAATAAACTACTCTGGCAATTGTTATATTGCTATATATATATATATATATATATATATATATATATCTTTAGACAATCTTGCCACGGTGGTAAGGTTGATAATGACGAGAACCTAATGCACCGAATTGTTTTATTTTTCATCTTTGGACAGCATTAACCAATCACCCCTTAGGATGGAGCAACACTAAATTTATTTTTGACATATCTATCACATTATTTTAAAAATAAATATTTTTGCACTGCCAATTGCATAAAAGAATAGTAGATAATAAAAAATTAATGAAAAATATCTAATATAAAAGACTTGTTTGATATTCTTCCTGTATTATTATGACCCATAATCTACTTTTGAGACATTCTCTTATTAAAAAATAAAGCCATTAACAAAGCCATACAACCCTAGGTAACTTATCTATGAAGCTCTTCTAGGAGCCTAAATAGGATAAAATATTTGACCTATTTTAACGAATCTGTTTCCTTAAAAGGTTACTGATCTTCGCTCTAGAGTTATTGCTAAAACATGGCCCAAAGTCTAAAAAACAACCTTTCACCTTAATAAAAAAAAAAGAAAAAAAGACCCAATGATGGATGCTACAAAATATCAAAAGTAATAATATGGCTGCCCAACTCGTCTAACTCATTTAACTTGATTTAATTTATTGTAGATCCAATCGATTACCTATTTAATAGAATCATATTGGATTTGGATTGATAGATATTTTAACCTAATTTACATTCAATCCAAACCGTATTTGATCTGACCTGACCCCACTCCTAAACATGGTCACAAAAAGGCCAAGCCTGCGTCAGTTTCTTCCAATGGGGCATGAATTACCGAACTGGCGAGGTGGTCGTCAAGAAAAGAGCGCGCGGGGGGAGATGCGGATTGGAGAAGGGTTGGTTGAGCGGGAAGGGACATGCCCCATAGCTTCACTTAGCGGCAATGGAGACTCTGCAACCAACCAACCTTCGGCAACCAACGCATTAGGTGAGGGAATGAGACCTAAACTGAAGCCTCCTCGCCACCCCACCTTAAAAGACCAAGACTCTCAAGGACCGATCCAAAACCTCCTGCTCCCAATCCGTATGTGCTCGTCATCCAATCCCTGAACCCCGCGCGAGACTCAATGGAAGCAAGTGCGGGATTGGTCGCCGGGTCTCACAACCGGAACGAGCTTGTGCTCATCCGCGGCCATGAGGAGGTATTATGATTGTTTTTTGGATCATAAATACAATTCCAATGAGCAGATATAAACATGATCAGATTAGCTGTTCTTCTCGGAATGTCGTTTTTGGTGGTTTTAATGGTCTGCTTGGTTCTCGATTTGTAGCCGAAGCCGCTGAGGGCGTTGAACGGTCAGGTGTGTGAGATATGCGGCGATGAGATTGGGCTTACGGTGGATGGAGACCTCTTTGTGGCTTGCAACGAGTGTGGCTTCCCCGTGTGCCGGCCATGCTATGAGTATGAGAGGAGGGAGGGAACCCAGCTCTGCCCCCAGTGCAAGACCCGCTACAAACGCCTCAAGGGTCTGTTGCTTCTTCTCATCGCTTGGCATTTAACTCGATAGTACAGTAGCTCATAGTTTTGACAGATTATTCGCATTTCATAGCGCGATCCCAATAGAACATAATCATGAAAGAAGGAATTAATCTCTTGATTTTATTATAATGGCATCAGCCATGGAATCATGGTTTCCTGAAAAATAGAATCAAGAAGGTGATTAGAAGACGAATCTCACTAGATTAGGTTAGAAGTAAGTCACAACGATGTGTTCTTAACGAGTGAGCTTTCTGAAACTTTGAGTGGTTTTTCATCTTTTGTGGATGAACATGTCATGTTTCTAACAGAACTGCTTTTAGAAAACTTGATTACAAAATGTACTAAAATTCAATTTAGTGTTTGGAAACTGTTTATAAGGATATATATAGTTTTGACAAACAAATAATTAAATATAATTATATACCTAATTTTGAATTCAATTAAACTTTTATTCTGCATTAATAGATAGTATAACTAAACTGAGCAATTTAGATATTCTGATGATTACATTTTGTTTCATACAACATCTTGCTGTAGCACCTGGAAAAGATTTGTATGGGCAATTCTGAAAATTAAAAGAAGATGGAAGGCAAGCAATGTTATATTCGTAGGCAGATAATGAGCTAATAAATATTGATTCTCGAAAAATTAAAAAAAAAATTAAGTTTCACAAATCAGTATGGCCATTCTTACCAAGCGAGATGCATCAGAATTGCACTCGGTTCATCCCTTCTATTCAATAAAGGAGGGTGACAACAAGATTTTAAAATGTGTAGGGAGCCCAAGAGTGGAGGGAGATGACGATGAAGAAGATGTCGATGATATAGAACATGAATTCAACATTGATGATGAACAGAACAAAAGGCAACAACAGCTACAGCAGAACAAACACATCACAGAGGCAATGCTTTATGGGAAGATGAGCTATGGCAGGGGCCCCGAGGATGATCAAAGCAATCCTCCTCAGTTCCCACCCATCATAACCAGAGCTCACTCTCGACCAGTAACCTAAACTTCTTCCTCCTTATTTCCTTTCATTTCATTTTTTTCTGTGAATACATATGATTGAGTGTTCTAATGCACTTCCGCTGCATATTGTTTCAGGTAAGTGGCGAGTTCCCAATATCTAATAGTCATAACTCTGGAGAATTCTCATCATCTCTCCACAAGCGTGTTCATCCTTATCCAGTGTCTGAGCCTGGTGGGTGTTGTATTTCTTGTTCCATAATCAACTGCCGCGAAAAGAGGATAACTTAACCTTTATGGGGTTGAGCAGGGAGTGCAAGATGGGATGAGAAGACAGATGGAGGGTGGAAAGATAGAGTGGATGAATACAAATCAAAGCAAGGCCTTCTTGGAGGTGACCCAGATGACGACCCTGACATGTCCATGTAAATCTCCAAAAAATTGTTCCACTGTATGTTTCTCAAATTAAAAAAAAAGAAACGAAGCAGCAGTATGATAAAATCTATAATGCAGGATGGATGAAGCAAGGCAACCACTATCACGAAAAGTATCGATAGCTTCGAGCAAGATCAACCCATATCGCATTGTGATCGTGATCCGTCTTGTGGTACTAGGCTTCTTCCTGCACTACCGAATTCTCAACCCAGTCCATGATGCAATTGCACTGTGGCTCACATCAGTTATATGTGAGATATGGTTTGCCTTCTCATGGATTCTTGATCAGTTTCCTAAATGGTTCCCAATTGATCGCGAAACTTATCTCGATCGCCTCTCTCTCAGGTGACCACATTATTTCCCACTCTTACTTGAACACATTGTTATTTCAAACTTGACAGATCTGGATTTGCTGCAGATATGAGAAGGAAGGTGAACCTTCATTGCTTTCTCCTGTGGACATCTTTGTTAGTACAGTGGACCCACTGAAGGAGCCTCCTCTTGTCACTGCCAACACGGTGCTATCAATCTTGGCTGTGGATTACCCAGTGGACAAGGTGTCATGCTATGTCTCAGATGATGGTGCATCGATGCTCACATTTGAATCCCTCTCAGAGACTGCTGAGTTTGCTAGGAAATGGGTACCTTTCTGCAAGAAATTCAACATCGAGCCTCGGGCTCCCGAAATGTACTTCTCTCAGAAGGTTGATTACCTCAAGGATAAAGTCCAGCCAACTTTTGTTAAGGAACGGCGTGCAATGAAGGTTGATTAAATCCATATGCTGCAAATTTCAGGATTGCATACTATATCATGCATATTTAGGATTATGATCAGTAGTCCCTTAATTTAAGGAGACCATGTTTTTTATGGTACTGCTTACTTACAAGTCATTACAGTCATTTTCTTGAATTTGTAGAGTGATAGATTCAGGATAAATAGATGATACTAAGCATATCATGTTTATTTTGAGCTAGGTCAATAACTCTGATTTTTTTTTTTCATTTTGAAGATAAAATAGCTTTCATTTAAATCTTTTTTTCATTTTGTCTCCTGCATTTAGCTTGAAACATTTATCACCTACACATGATATAACATTTCAATATTGTATTTTTTTCTCTTCTCGAGCAGAGAGAATACGAGGAATTTAAAGTGCGTGTAAATGCTTTGGTTGCAAAAGCTCTGAAAGTTCCTCCTGAAGGGTGGATTATGCAAGATGGCACCCCATGGCCTGGTAACAACACCCGCGATCATCCAGGCATGATCCAGGTCTTTTTGGGCCACAGTGGTGGTCACGACATTGAGGGTAATGAGCTTCCTCGCCTTGTTTATGTCTCTCGTGAGAAGCGGCCTGGATTTCAGCATCACAAGAAGGCTGGTGCCATGAATGCTCTGGTATGATAAGATTCTGAGTCTCTATTTTATGATGTGATCATTCAGTCGAGTTCATTCATCAAATGGTTTTCTAAGTTCAACACATATCAAACGAATCTAGAAACCTAAAAGAAATGAAAAATCATCTGAACTTCTCTTTGCTTTTCTTTTCAGATACATTAACACATGATCTATATAATTATGAAATTTTGAAAGCAATTTGAGTTCGATTTTGGACTCTATAGTTGAGATCTTCCAACTCTGCTAATAACTGGGGTGCTTTGTAGGTCCGTGTCTCTGCTGTGCTCACAAACGCACCCTTCATGCTCAATTTGGACTGTGATCACTATGTGAACAACAGCAAGGCCATTCGAGAGGCAATGTGTTTCTTGATGGATCCACAGATTGGAAGAAAAGTGTGCTATGTCCAGTTTCCCCAGAGGTTCGATGGCATTGATAAGCATGATCGATATGCCAATAGGAATACCGTCTTCTTTGATGTAAGAAGTCTAAGCTGCAATCTTCATTTCCTTACAACTGATCATCGAATCAAGATAACTGAGCATAAGCATCAATTTCCATTATTGTTTTTCAAAGATAAGAGGAAATACACTGAAATCTGATGACTATTGCCTTTTTGCAGATAAACATGAAGGGCCTAGATGGAAGCCAAGGTCCAGTGTATGTGGGTACCGGGTGTGTCTTTAGGCGACAAGCCCTCTATGGTTACAATCCTCCTAAGGGCCCCAAGCGTCCAAAAATGGTGATCTGCGACTGCTGTCCATGCTTTGGACGCCGCAAGAAGCTCAAGTACTCCCAAGGTGGTTCAAATGAGCAAGCAGCAGATGGAGGTAGGCCAATCTAAGCCTTCAGTGCTGCTTCTCATGTTAGAGTAATTAATTTGTGCTCAAGTAATGTGGTTTACTTTTTATTCTGAAGTGCTCCACTCAAACTAAAATAGAAGCATTTCATTACTGAATAACAATTAGGGCTCGGTGACGACGACAAGGAGCTGTTAATGTCGCAGATGAACTTCGAGAAGAGATTTGGGCAGTCAGCTGCATTTGTGACATCAACTCTAATGGAGGAAGGTGGAGTTCCTCCCTCATCAAGCCCTGCAGCTCTGCTCAAGGAAGCCATTCATGTCATCAGCTGTGGCTATGAAGACAAAAGTGAATGGGGATCAGAGGTAACAAATAAATCACCTGCTTGATGGTAATCTACGAACAAAAGTGTAACCCAATATACAAGTCTCCCGCGATTGCGGCATCTAGGGAGGGTCAAATGTATGCAGCCTTACCCCGCATGGTGAGAGACCGTTTCCATGTTTTCAATGTGCGACCTTAGGTCAAAATGAAGCTAACTTACTATAGTGCCATGGCTCACCCCTCATGGTAATCCATGAACAGAAGCAGCAAAAGTCTAGAACAACTTTCCAGGAGATAAATTTAACTAATTAGGCATTTGAATTAGGCTATAGCTTGCATGCTCATTTGCTGCAATCTGAATCCCTGGTGACTTGTTGTTTATATTGTGCAGCTGGGTTGGATCTACGGGTCGATCACAGAGGACATTCTCACCGGGTTCAAGATGCACTGCCGGGGCTGGCGCTCCATCTACTGCATGCCAAAGAGGCCAGCATTCAAAGGGTCAGCCCCAATTAACCTCTCCGACCGGCTGAACCAGGTGCTCCGGTGGGCGCTTGGCTCGGTCGAGATCTTCTTCAGTCGCCACAGCCCAGTCTGGTATGGTTACAAGAATGGGCACCTCAAGTGGCTTGAGCGTTTTGCCTACATCAACACCACCATCTATCCCTTCACCTCTCTCCCCCTCCTTGCCTACTGTACTCTTCCTGCCGTCTGTCTACTTACCGGAAAGTTCATCATGCCGACGGTTCGCATCTTCTTATTTGTTCTCTCCAATCTGATCTCTCTTGAATTCCAACTTCCGAATGTTCATGGTAACTGATGATGCTATCTCTGCTAATTATCCAGATTAGTACATTTGCCAGCCTCTTCTTTATTTCACTCTTCATCTCCATCTTTGCGACGGGCATCCTTGAGCTAAGGTGGAGCGGAGTGAGCATCGAAGAATGGTGGAGAAACGAGCAATTCTGGGTCATTGGTGGCGTCTCAGCCCACCTTTTCGCTGTCATTCAGGGCCTGCTTAAGGTTCTGGCTGGGATAGACACCAACTTCACAGTCACCTCCAAGGCTACAGATGATGAGGATGAATACGGGGATCTCTACGCCTTCAAGTGGACTACTCTTTTGATTCCCCCTACAACTTTATTGATCATAAATCTTGTCGGGGTTGTCGCAGGGATATCGGATGCCATAAACAATGGGTACCAGTCATGGGGACCTCTCTTCGGGAAGCTGTTCTTCGCCTTCTGGGTTATTGTCCATCTCTATCCATTCCTCAAGGGTCTCATGGGCAGGCAAAACAGGACCCCTACCATTGTCGTCATCTGGTCCGTGCTCTTGGCTTCCATTTTCTCATTGCTGTGGGTTAGGATCGATCCGTTTGTGATCAAAGCCAAAGGTCCGGATGTCAGGCAATGTGGAATCAATTGTTGATCCATCTTCTCTGCCTACCTGGAACTGCTTGTGCTTTCTTCTTCATCAAACGAGTGACACCAATGTGAAATTTTGTATTATACATGAACTGGATTTTCTTTTCGTATTGAGATTGCTTAATTGCATTAAAAAAAAAGGCATATTGAGGTTGCTCGAAGAATTTTGCTAGAACTGCTTGATGTAGTTGACGCGTGTTTGGTATCTTAAAGTGTACATTGTTGATTACTTTGACAGAAAGAGATAGAGAGGGAACAAAAAAAAAAAAATCTTCCTCGAACTCCCCATCAATCTTACTAGCTAGAGGTTTGTCTGTCAATTTATGTTGTCCATCCTGGCATGGTTGGCAAGTCATATTCACCTCCGTATCTTTGCTTATAAGATGACTAATATTTCTCCATCTTAATGTATTTAATAGTCTTCCATCTCTGAAATCATCATTAGAAGTGAATGCCAATTACTTCTGGTACAATGTTCCTCATATAGACCTCTTCAGCAGAATTAACTGGCAACCGCTTTGTGCATTTCATTGCCCAATGCATTATGCAAGATAACATGCATGGTTCAGATACAAGGATCAGGTATGGATCACACAAACCTGGACTCAGACCCATGCAGCTGTCCAAGGATCTCCTGAGCTTGGACCGGACTCAAGGGGACCTTAACGAACCTCACCCGACAAATATCAGTGAGGCTTGAAGTAGACACCATCCAAGGAAGAACCCTAACAAATGACCACATAATATCTAGGTCCGCTTTTTTTGTTTGGTAAACAGAATTTATTAAACCATTATAGGATAAATACAACCATAGGCATCAGAAAAAAGAAATATTTAACATATCAGTGAGGATATCTACAACAGTTGTCTACAAAGCAGATAATGCCATCCAGTCTGCAAGTGTTTCAGACTCTTGCTTCAAATATTCTAAATGCAATTCAATTTCGTGTTAAACTTTTGGTCAAGTTGGACTAGGACTTGCTCCACATGGTTCAAATCCATTCAAATTTAATCAATCACAAGCACCATGATCAGCCCATGGTCAGCCTCCATAAATCTGTACTGTAGTATCCCCTAGTCCATATAGGCCATAAGCTAGGACTCCTCTGATACTATTTGTCACAATTTAAGGCCTCACCGAGAAGGACTAGAAGAAAAATGTTATTTAGGTTCCTTGACCCTATATAAATATGATGCAATTCAATCTATATGAACCACCATTCGAACTTTTCTCATCAGATCGACTAGTTCTAAGATCTATCCAGTGCATAACTAATGTGAGACTAAACACAGTCCGCACGGATCCTTAAACGTTTCATCTTCGATGAACTTTGCAATGTGGATACTGTCTCATGGATTGCTATGTTCTTTGGGTAAACAGACGAGGGGGTATCCCATTGAGTCTATAAAGTTCTTTTCTGATGGGAAATGGACAGGCATATATAGTTCCTAATTCAGCTACGGTAGCAAGTGCTTCTTTCTGCTTCTGCACGGTTGAAAGACTCGAATCTGGGCACGTCTCTTCAGATGCTTGGGATTAGGCTAGGTCTAGAAGAGCTATGCCGGAGTAATGAATGCACTTGTTGATATGCAAGGAGGAGGTATTTCAGTAGCACTGTCACAGACTCAGCATTGAAGTATTGTTCCCTCCTTGAAACATTGTACATGTATGGTTGATATGCTAGCTCGAGCTGGAAAGGCTGAGGTGGCCTTGGAATTCATAGAGAGGATGCCGATGCAAGAGACGTCAGCATGTGGGGAGCTTTTCTTCGTGGTTGCAGACTCCATGCAAGGTTGGAGTTTGGAGGAGTGGCAGCGAAGAAGATGATGTAGTTGCAGCCTGACATTTCCAGATTACTATGTTCTGATGTCCAACTTGTACGCTTTAGATGGGAGGTGGGATGAAAATGCCAAGACCAGGGAATTGATGAAGGAAAAAGGGCTGATCAAGTTACCAGGATGTGACTCCATTGTAAGGGATGGTGGATTGCATTCAGTTGCCTTGAAAGATATATGTTCCCCACACATGGGAATGCATCACCAAATTTAAAAGGTTCTCTGGAACCTTTGGCACAGTGACTGGTTCTCTTATGGACGCCAGTTATCTTATAGACAACAGCTTTCATGTTAACAATGTCGCATTCAGCTTTCACTACTGGATGCATAAACATCTTGTTTCAATGCTCCCAATACATTTGGAACTACCAGCCATGTTCAGACAGGATGCGATGAACCGAAGTGTCCCTTACGGGGTTGCCCCAGAAATCAGAGCAACTTGAAACTCCAAATCAATAGAATGCAATGATTTCCATCAAGAGAGGACGGGCTTTTGATAGTCAGGAGATCTGTCATGTGGCAACACCTGCTCGTGTGATGATAGCATTGTAGCAGTCCTTCGTGAAGAGGCAAAGAAGAGAAAAATTATCTATCAAAACTAACCTCATTTATTTTGGATAGGTTTGAAGCTTCGAATTTTTTCTATCACATGATGCTTTATCTACTTCTAGTATTAGCCGATCTTGGAGATATGGAAAAAAGCCGGTGGATGCATGGGTTTGTGGAGTAGGCTGTGCGGCAGACGCAGATATTTCCTATTAGACCCTACAGATGTGAGCAAATTTATGCCAATCAACATTGCGAAGAGGGTTTCTCATCAGATAATGAGGAAAAATTTAAACCTCATGGATGGCATAGTGATGGGTTATGTAAATTAGTAATGCAGATGTGATCTTACATTGTTTCAGCCATGACGTTAAACAGCAGAGAAGCTCAATCCAGTATGCAGCACTCCCATAGCTGGAAGTTTTTCTGAAATGAGGAAATTTCTCTCAAATATCTACTAATTCTAGTATAGAGGGAGATCACTGTCAGTAGTTTATTTACAACTTCATATTCATAATTTGAGATGCTTTAGATATAGGCACTGCTGTATCCAATAGTATGATCGAATGAGAAACGATATTGGGGAACACGTTTGATAAACATAAGTGCCCCTGTATATGCTAACATCAAGTTAGTAGAATGTAGTGTTTTATCTTTTCTAAACCAGTTTTGTAATACTCAGTCTCAATGGAATTAATAGAGCTGTTTCTCAGAAAATATTCATCTTCCCTATTGGACAGACCCTGGCTTGAACTTCCTTCACTTGTCTTCTGTTATAGAAGTCTGTTTTAGCAAATCATATGGCTCAAACCTCGGTTTCTGTACAATATTATGTAAATGTATACTTCAGTTACATGAGATCATTTAGATACAGCTCATCGAAGATTCTTACACGTGTGAAATTCATTATTATGTGGGGGTACATTATGAAGTTCTTACTTTGTGGAGCAGATGAATATTACAACCATCTGTCTCAATAATTTTACAACAACAGCTTCCCCACATGAAATGATGCAAAATGATTCATATCATCGATCATAATTGTCAATTTCACAGGAATATGGTGATCATGACTTTGATATTTATAGGACAATTAATGAAAGCACAAGTCTTATTAACCCCATGTAGAACTGTTGCCTTCTTGTTTTGCCAGCATATAAGCCCACTATTTATCCAATTCTTCTCTTGTTTTAGATTGTCAGTGTCCAGGAGAAGACTGCAAGCTTCTATAACTGGTTGAAGGCATCTCTATCAGTGAATATTAAGCCACCTCTATCCTTCGGAAATGCTGTTGTAGTTGGTTTAGCTATATCGTTTCTGCTCAGTGATTGACAAGAATCAGGATCTATCTCAGATACCTGAAGTTCAGACTTACTGCTCCCAACAAAGGATTTCTGAAATGAAGTCCAACAGACGTGCTCCTTGTCCATGCATAGTCTGCATCATTTATAGCTTCATATCTGCTGCATTTGTGAATTCTCCCAAAACCATTGCAATCGATCCATCTTATTCCTGTTCACTCAAGGTCATATTGATCTATCTTATTCCAGTATGACCATAAACCGATTTTGCTGATTCAAGAATCTTAAATCACCTCCAACTTGAAGTAGGATTGACAAAATAAGTTGTGTAAAAACTCATGTAAAAATGCCACCATATGCATATGTATAACACAACTACATTTTCAAAATTTAACAATATATTAAATAGATAGACACCCTTCTTTTATTAGTTTGAACAATGTGAATTGCCTGTAACACTTTCAAATGCAAAATTTCCAGAGCAGAACATATCTGCTCTGCAGCCTGAACTCACAACTCGGATCATTTAAAATTGCAACAGATCCACCAGAGCACAACAACATGACTTATGCATCACCAGAAATCCCCACAGGAGCATGCCCCATCTTTAAAATGGTGGAACCTTGTGGCATCCCTCACAATAATCAAACGCTGAGTAATCCTTGATATGAATTTGGTTGCAGTATGACAGTCTAAACACACCCTAAGGTTCTTGATGATCCTAATCTCGCTCCCTGGCTCAGTGCTAATAAGCCCAAAGACAATAGCCAGCTTCTCACTATGAACCTTCACCATATGCTCCTTCTCTTCCTCCTCCACATCATATAGTGCAACATCAGTCTCTGCACGATACCCTGCCTCAACCATCTTTCCAGTCAGTTTATCCAACATCGAATAGATCAACACTGACTGCGGGTGAGATCGATCACCAGAAGTAAAAATATGCACCTCATCTCTAATCTCAATCAGAGTGCATCCAGGTGTTTTTGGCAGCTTTCTACTCTTAGCATCTTGTTGTCTCACCATAGCTGCTTCGGGGTAATTACGATTAGCAGAATATATGTTAGAGAGCAGAACATAGTAACTAGTATTCTCAGGTTCTAGTTCAAACAACTTCTCCGAAGCCAATCGAGCAAGACTAGTTTCCTTGTGTTTCATGCAAGCACCAAGCAAGGCACCCCAAACACCAGGACCAGCACTCTCGGGAACTGTCTCTATAAACTCAAGGGCCTCTTTTAGTTGCCCAGCTCGTCCAAGGAGGTCCACCATGCAAGCATAATGCTCTGGCCCAGGCTTAATTCCATGGTCACATGTCATGGACCAAAAGGCAGCACGGCCCTCTTCAACCAATCCCCCATGGCTACATGCATATAAAACCGAAAGGAATGTAACTCCGGTGGGAGCAATACGAGCATTTAGCATCTCCTTGAAAAGCTTCAAAGCTTCAAGGCCTTGACCATGAAGGCCATAACCCAATATCATTGCATTCCAAGATACCACATTCTTCTCCACCATACCATCGAAAATTCTTCGAGCTTCCATGATGCTCCCACACTTTGCATACATGTCAATAAGAGCCGTCAAAACATAAACATTAAGCTCAAGATCCTCCTGGGTGATTATCTGGTGGACCCATTTCCCCAAGGTGAGAGCTCCAAGCTGAGCACATGCTGAAAGGGTGCTCGTGACCGTGATTTGATTAGGTCGGACATTGAGATCTTGCATTTCACGAAACAGAGAGATTGCCATCTCCGTCAATCCATTTTGGGCGTACCCCGATATCATTGCATTCCAAGAAGCCATGCTCTTCTCTGGCATTGCATCAAAAACCTTCCTTGCAGCTTCCATGTCGTTCAATCTACAGTAGACGGTAGTAAATGCGGTCGACACTGGCGAATTCAGATAAAGCCCAGATTTTATAGCAAAGCTATGAATAGATCGAGAAAGGGATTCATGCTCAAAGGGACTGGACACCGGAATCAACCCTACCATGGTGCTTGAATTAGGCCTCCCTCGAAAAGCTAGCAATTCCCTGAACACGTCCACAGAAGATCCAACAAGCCCATTTGACGAGTACCCAGATATCAACGCATTGCAAGCTATCAAATCCGGCTCATCAATCTGTTCAAACAAGAACTTTGCAGCTGGGATCTCACCACACTTGGAGTACATGGAGATAAAACCAGTCACGACATGGGAATGGAATGCCAAGCCCGATTTCATACCTAAGCAATGCACCGTCATTCCCAAGATCAACTCTTGGAGCTCCGCGGCAGCTGGGAGGACCACAGCCAGGGTCGTGGAGTCAAACCGCGCACCAGTCATCACCATTTGCTTGAAAACCCTTAACGATCTCAAGAAAGCGCAGTTCTGAACCAACCCAGATATGAGGGTGTTCCATAACACGGTGTCCGGGTCGGGAACTCCATCGAATACCTTCTCTGCGGCCGAGACCTGGGAGAAATTGAGGTAGAAGTCGGTGAGGGCGGAGCCGACGAAGGGATCGGCGGCGAAACCATCAATGATGACGCGGGCGTGGAGAGCGCGGCCGGGGGCGGGGGAGAGGAGGGAGGCGGTGGCGGAGGCGGCGAAGGCGTAGGTGAAGGAGTCCGGACGGAGGTGGTGGTGGGCGCGGCGAAGGGAGGAGAGGAAGAGGAGGGCGGAGGAGGGGGGAAGGGAGCGGAGGAGGACGTTGAGGAGGAAGAGGTCGGGGCGGGGGACGGAGGAGAAGAGGCGGAGGAGGTGGGTGGGAGGGGAGCCGAGGTCGGCAAGGCGGTGGAGGAGCTTGGTGGTGGTGACGAGGTCCGGATGGCGGCCGGAGAGGATGGCGTGGGCGAGGATCTGGTCGAGATGGCGGAGGGTGGAGGCGCCGGAGATGAGGTCGAGGTAGAAGGATCGCCGGCGGAGGCAGAGGGAGGTGACGGCGGAGGAGAGGTAGGAGGGGCTGCGCCAAAGCATCTACCCATCCAGTCGTAGAGTTCGGCGGCAAGGAAAGGAGGCAAAAGGCGGGAGGACACTCGAGGTCGAGGTTTGCTCCTGAATTATAGTGACTATCGCTGGATGCTTACATTATTTTTGTGATTTTATGCAAGTTATTATTAATTGTTTTTATAATTTCCTTTTTTAATTGGAAGAATAATTGTCCAAGGCTTTTTTTTGGAGGGTATAATGGTCGGTCCAGTGTTGGACCGGACTATAAGTTTTAGTCTCTGTTGACCCTTTTTGTAGCAGCCGGTCCATCCCGATTCTGCCTTTCAATTTGAGACGAAAATAGCTCTCTTCCTCTCACCGATTCGGCTTCATCTCTTTTCATGTTTCACTCCTATCTTTCCACGGATATAGCTCTCATCGTTAAGACTTCATCTTTTCCCCTTTTTGTAATCCTATCTTCCCACGAAGTTTGCCATCTTCCTCGACCGATTCCGCTTGATTTTTAGTCCCCTGTTTCAAACCCTAAGACCTTAAACTTTATCCCACCGGCAAATCGCTCTTGTTCCCTTGTCCTGTTAATATGTTCCTCTCTCGACTCTATTTTTCGGCAGATCTCCGACTGCGAGTTCTGAGTCGACGGCATTTTGTCGAGTCCCATTCCAGAAGCTATCCTTGGCGCTCGCGACTTTGCCCTGATAGTTGGTAGCCGGCGCTTCGCTCGACATTGCTTCCCAAACCTTCTCTGAGGCATATTTCTAATCCTTCGACGGTTTGTAAACCCCTGCATCATACTTCCTCGAATTGTTTTTCCTAACAACAAACTGTTCTATAGTATTGTAGGGCATTTTTTTAAAAAATGTGCGAATGCTTAGGATTTGAGAAATTAACAGACAGAGATGCTGTGATAGCAAAATGGAGATTTTTGTCTTGAAAAAGTCTGATTATTTGGTTCCATTTATGTTCATTGTTATAGTTTTTAAGATCATTCATTATTCCATCTATGTTTTACTCAATTATATGTTTCTATATTTGAGTTGATTTTATTCACAATTATTGTTTGAATATATTTGTGTTGCAGACATTTTAGATGGCTTCAATTCAGACTAGACGCAAAGCACCTGCTGTTGGCCCAAAAAATATGGTCAACGATAGGTGTTACTTCAGCCATTTTGTCAATTTCATCGTCACCCTATGTCTCATGAACAGAAGGTTAGGATCACCGGCACACCTTTTGGGCATATGCTCGGTCTTCCATATATTAAACAGAGTAGGCCTGTCCTGGACACTCTGCTCTCCTTCTAGGATGATGACGAGGAGGGTTTTTGGTTTGGTAAGGTTCTAGTGCCTTTTGTAGGGAGTGATTTTGTACTAATCCTTCGTTTGAGTGCGACGGGCGATGAGGTAGAACCGCATAAGAAGGGGAGGATTACGTCTGACCTCATCATCCATTTTTTTAGAGGGACCACAAAAAAGCCAATAGAAATGCAGTTAAAAATAGATTAAAATTTCTTGTTGAAAAGAGCAGACAACAAGATGTAGAGGATTTCACAAAATTATGGGTTCTATTTCTCTTTTGTGACTATCCTCTTTCCAACTATACACTATTATGTTCCTAAGGCATTATGTTCATATCTTGATGATTTAGACCGCTGAGGTTCATATAGTTGGGGTCTTGCCGTTTTTGCTTTTCTTCGCCAACAGATACCTAGTCTAGCCAACAGTATGAGGTCAAGGAATATCACCGACAAGGAATCGACTAGATATATGGATGGTTGCTGGTCGCTTTGGTGGTAAGCATCTTAATGTTTGTTTTAAATTTCATTGTTAAGATATGTATTTACCTCTAATTTAATGTTTACATTGATTTTTTACAGGCATGAGCTGTTTAACATGCGAACAGCCTTGTTGTAAGCCAGCGACCACCCTTCATATATCCACGCCTCCTGCATTGGAGCAATGCCCCATTCCCTCGCAAGGTGGACGTGATTGCCAAAATCATGAAGAAGTTAAAATGATATCAGGTTTGAATTTTTATTTCTTACATCGAAAATAATTTAAGTTGATGCCAAACTTAACTTAAGTTTTCGCTTGCATCAGGTAATCAAGAAGCTAGAGCCTAGAGAGGAGGAGTTGCACATTCTCTCGCGAGGAAGGCCACAAGTGATTGCTCCGATAGAGACGCGAAGAGATAATGCACTGCAAAAGGGTGTACAAAAAAGTTACAATGTGTGTACAAAAAAATTACAAGCATTCTAGACGTTGGCACGTACCTTTCAATTGGCAGCACACACTTATATACATATTGAGGATCCTAATGTTATTTTGATGCTTACAAAGCCATTGAGGCTATATGGAAGTGCTAATGCTATTAACTCAATTAATCCAGTACATAAGTGAGTAAGGAAGAAATATTCGATACATCATTGATAAATGACACACCCTCGATACATTCACGATACATTAAGAATATATGGTCAAAACCACTCTCAAGAAATGATAACGAGAGAAAATTTGTAATAGAAAATGGTAGAAAGCTCAAGAATTCATTTTGGCAAAGTTTCACGTTAAAAATACC
Source organism: Phoenix dactylifera (assembly GCF_009389715.1). NCBI lineage: Eukaryota > Viridiplantae > Streptophyta > Magnoliopsida > Arecales > Arecaceae > Phoenix > Phoenix dactylifera. Next base: position 54,720 of record NW_024067969.1, on the reverse strand, counting down.
TAAAAGGGCAATTCAGTAATTTCTATTGTTAAGGGTTTGAAACTTTATTGTGCCATGCATCATAATTTGCTTGGAATATCATATTGTTGTTTCAATGAGCATAACTAACCTTCAAAGTGCAGCAAAGTGTGGATTGAGTCGACCCCAAGGATGATTGGGTCGACCCCGGCACATCAAGAAAGCATTTGGCACACTTCTGCAAAAATGGCACAGATGAACAGTGAGTTGGGTCGACCCAAGGAAAGCATGAGTCGACCCAAACATCAAGATCCTCAAACAACTCAGAAAATGGTTCTCTGGATTTACTGAGAGGGTCGACCCAAGAAGAAGTTGAGTCGACCCAAGTAAACCTTGAGTCGACCCAAAGAAAGGCTGAGTCGACCCAAGTGAAGAAAGGCTGAAATTCAAGATTCTGAATTTCCTGAGGTTGGGTCGACCCAAGAAAAGTTTGAGCTGACCCAAGGTTTGAGTCGACCCAAAGAAAGGTTGGGTCGACCCAAGGCAACAGAAGGCTGAATTTCAAGTTTCTGTGTTTTCTGAGAGGGTCGACCCAAGAAATGGTTGAGTCGACCCAAGGCAAAGTTGGGTCGACCCAAGGACAGGTTGAGCCGACCCAAACACGGGCTGAACATAACGGCTAGTTGTGCAGAAATGCTTTTTGGACTCCCAACGGCTATAAACGGCTAGTTTCTTCAATCCAACGGTCAGAAAGGACTATTTGGAGGTTGGAGAAGTATTTAAGAGGGAGTATTCATCAGAGGAAGCAAGCTTGGGGGGAAAATACATCAAGTGCATTCAAGAGAGAACCCTAGCAAGGCAAGCTTCATCCAAGTGCTTCATTCAAGAATCAAAAGAAAGGGGTTGAGCAGTTTCAAAGAGGCATCAAGAGCTCCATCCTCCCTTGAAGAAGTGAAGCATCCTTGACAAAGAAGAGCAAAGCCACTTCAAAGCGATAAATACTTTCTAACTCTTCTTTGTAGTTTATATTGTTTCATATGCTCATTTAGGAGTTTGAATCTTTCTTTATGTTTGTCAAACTACTTGTTGTAAGGTTTGTTGGTAAGCCCGTAAAACCAACATTGTAGGTTGTTGGTAAGCCCGTAAAACCAACGTAGGTTGTTGGTAAGCCCGTAAAACCAACGTAGGTTGTTGGTAACCCCGTAAAACCAACATAGGTTGTTGGTAAGCCCGTAAAACCAACGTAGGTTGTTGGTAACCCCGTAAAACCAACATAGGTTCTTGGTAAGCCCGTAAAACCAATTGTGAAGGTTCGTTGGTGAGCCCGTAAAACCAACATAGGTTCTTGGTGATCCCGGAAAACCAAATTGTAAAGGTTTTGGATTGTGAGCCCGGAAAACAATCCTACTGTAATCCGAGGGGTTATAGTAAAATTCCCAAGGGGACGCTTGGGGAGTGGACGTAGGTGCCTTGGGGTGCACCGAACCACTATATATCGCTGTGTTTGTGTTGTGCTTGTTCTTATGCTTATTCTTGCTTTATCTTTCATCTTTACTCTAGTTTAATTCATTCAAGTAATTTATGAAAGCATTCACCGCTCTTAACTAAGAAAGCATTTAAAGCACCAAAAATTTAGAAAAATCCAATTCACCCCCCCCTCTTGGATTGTCACCTTGGGCAACAAGTGGTATCAGAGCAAGGTGCTCTAATAGTACCCATTGATCTCACAATCAAGAGTTAAAGATCATGACAACCCAAGTGGGATGTTCTATAGGAGAGGGACAATTAATTGATAGACCACCTCTATTTAATGGCACAAACTACACTTATTGGAAAGCTAGAATGAGGATATTCATTCAAGCTTCAAACTATGAATTATGGTACATCATTACTAGAGGCCCTCACTCACTCTCTCACACTATTAATGAAAAAGACTTAGCACAATTGAATGCTAATGCTATGAACATACTATATTGTGCTATCCATGAAACTGAATTTAATAAAATCTCTGCATGCTTATCTGCTAAGGAAATCTGGGATACTTTAGAAAATATTTATGACAATATTCAGATTAGCTCACATGTGCTTCAATTACATACTAACAGTGAGCCTGCAGAAAACGATGTTGAATCTCCCAATCCGAAAGAAAGAACAACAAATGAAGAATTCGGTGATGAAAACAAGGATCCATACCCAAACACCGAAAAATTCAAAAGCTTCCTAAAGACAAAGAAGAAGAGGAAGCAAGAAGAAAGGAAGAAAGAGATAAAAAGCAAGAAAGCCTTGATCAAGGAAGAGTCAAGCAAGAAAATGAAAGTGAGGAGCAACAATAATGATACTAGCTCCAAAGAACTACAAGAGGTAACTAACTTATGCTTTATGGCACAAGAAGATAAGGTAAAATCTGAATCTGATTTCACACCTAATGAATTTCAGGAAGAATTCTCTTATGATGAACTATTAAATGCTTTTCATGATTTGTATGGTGAATGTAGAAAATTAGCTACGAAAAATAAAAATCTTAAAAAGCTAAATCTGGAAATGACAGAAGAAAGAAATTCTTCCGCTAAAATGAGAGACAAATTGAATTTTGAGAATGAACATTTAAGGTTAAATTCAGAAGAATTAATTCAGAAAAATCAGAATTTAATTAAAGAAAATCAAAACTTAAGTAAAAAGGTTAACCAACTGAAATCTTTTATTAACAAATTCACTGTAAGTTCAGAAAGATTAAAAACAATGTTTGAAAGCCAACATGCTGATTTTGATAAATCAAAACTTGACTGGACTTCTTTACTTAACAATAAACCCCTAAATAAAAAGATAATCAATTCACCAAGCAAACCATCAAATAAGATAACTTGTTTCAAATATGAAAAGAATAGGCATAAAAACTTTACCTATTGTTTCAATACAAGCAAGTCAAATGATAAAATTATTACAATTAAACAGATTTGGATTCCAAAAGGAACCATATGCACTAACTCCCAAAGACCCAAGCAAGCTTGGGTACCTAAAATGAAAAATTGAGATTATCTTGCAAATGTGTCAAAGCAGCCCTTGAAACTCATGTGAAACTCTTAATTGGGTGCCATGGCACGTGACTTATAAATAAATTTTATTTCATCATTTGTGAATGTAATTTAAATTGTCATTTTATGTCTTGATATGCTTAACTTTATAAATTCAGTTAGGCTATTGAATATTTATTAAAATGCCTTGTATGTATGACAAATCTTATCTACACGATCTTAGCATGAAATTTTCTAGTGCTTGCATGATGATAAGAAAACAATGAATGAATATGTATAACTTTTTCCTTCAAGTTTTCAAAATCTAAATTTTCTCTCTAGTATAAATGATTGATGCTGATTTCATGCCTTCATGTTAAAACTTCATTGAGCATAATCTTTGTATCCATGATTAATATCTTTCTCTAAAATTATCTCAAATTCTACTGATTAATTGTAACATGTCATGCTTAACTTGATCATAAAAAAAAAATCTTTTAAAGCATGAATATTAATTCTTTTAAACTATCACTCATAAGTCAAAATAAAATCCTAATTGCTCTAAAAGTAGATTGCTCAACTCCCTGAAACATGATTATTAGTGTTGAAAACTAAATCATAATCATAATTTTTGATAGAAACAACTGTTTAAGATAATTTGATTAAAACTCAACTTGTATATCTTATTGATAATTATCTTAAGCAAATAGAATCTAAGCTAAATTAATTCTGAAAATAAAAAATTTTGATTTGACCTTGATGAATCCTTCTATTGCCTCACATGCTTGTCCTTGAACCATTTTACTTAATGAAGTTATCTCTTTAGTTCAAGTGACTTGTGCTTGCTTATATTCAGACAATCTCTTGAGAAAAGTGACTTAATATTCAATTATTGTCATATCTTATGTTGAGTCATCTAGCTAAGAAATATATTGGATGAATGTTTTGTATCTTGAAGAAACTAATGACTTTCCTTCAAGAAAGAAAAAGATTTCATTAATGATACAGGATTTATGAGCAAGAAATTTCAACTTGAAGGACACCTCGATGAAAGATACAATAAACATTCCCTTGCAAACAAAAAAAAAGAGATTTTCTTCAGCCAAGGGTGTAAAGAATCTAAAAGGAATTGGGCTTGAAGAATGCTAAATGCCTTGGTAATCTAAACCCTTCTCTTGTGAGTTAGTTGAGCAAAATTAATAGTCTAAAATTATATGGTAGCATGATTAAACATTTAATTGCTAATCTTCTTGATATCATGCTTCATTCTCATGCTAATGAAAATTATTTCATGGTATGATTAAATTGAAGTTCACTTTTGCCTGTATAATGCATAACCATGAAATACACAAGTTTATGCCTCAAGTTTCTAATTCAAAATAACTTGTGATAAGCTATGAATCATTGGGCATAATGAAAATGCTGTTTGCAAGATATATATCTATATGCAGCATATTAGATTAATTCTGCTCTTTCATGTAACTACTTGAAAATAACAAAAAGAGAGAGATATAAAGAAAAAGAAAATGAACATTGCTCAGAAGAAGTAAAAGCTAAGTAAATACTCCAATCTTAAGTAAAAGCAGCGCAAGCATAATATATTCAGCATATTTGTGAGACTCGTGTGAACATTCTTTTGGAAGGGATAAAATCCGTAATTAATTATATTTAACTAGGGAGAGTTTGGAGTGAATATCTTGTTGCTAAAGAGAACAGTTTAACATTTCTACATTGCTCATTATAGGGATGGTGCCAATGGGGAGGCTAGTGGTAGTACCCGGCACTATTTGACCCAACTATTCGGTGTAGGGCATATTAGGGACGGCACAAGAGGGAGGCTAGTGGTAGTACCTCGTGCCCCTTCCAACTCCACCGGATAGGGAGCAAATAGAATATAGAGCATAGAAAAGTAAAACCGAAAAATAAATGAAGATAATCAAAATGTTCATTGAATGGTTAAAGAAAGAAATTAAAAATTTGGGGAATGAATGATAAATAAATGAAAATATATAAGAAGGTTGTGAAAAATCAAATGAAGTTTCAATCACTTGAAAACATACCTTAAGGATAAAATCAGTGCTAAATTGTATTTAAATAAAGAAAATTTTATTTGAAAAGAATTGATTTTGATCCATGACATGCTTGTTATGTTTTGCATACTTTGAATTATATGTTTTCAATATTCAGTTTGAAATGCTCCATGCTTGAATAATTTGATTGAAACATATTTCTACCAATAGCAAATTTGTTTTTCTTTTTATGACGCTCATAATTTGGAATAGGCTTTAACTTTGTATACAAGTTTTTGCTTCACCTTTGACTTCGAAATAACTTGTGTTCCAAAGCCTAATGAAAACTGTTTTTACTTGTATTCTATACTCATCAATGATATCTTGGATTTCTTTTGTACTCTCTTGATCAAAAACAAAATTTCTTATTAAATTGGTTCCAATGCTTGAGTGTTACATAAGAATTTTTTTTTCTAAAAATATTTTAGATTTGTCGTTCATGATCATCTTTGAAATCTGAAAGTTGAATATATTTATGACAAGAAGAAGAAAACGATACTTCCATTTTAATAAATATCATCTGAAAAATAAAAGAAAAGAATAATCCGAATTTGCAAATTAGGCAGAATATATTGATGCTAATTTATCTTTTAATTTGCCTAACATTAATACATAATGTCCTCCAATTTGTACCAAAATTCAATATGAATTACAAAGATTCTGGATGTGCTCTAATATTTTTGAAATATGTATTTTCAATCTTATTAATTTAAGATGAGCTACAACGTAGAAGATGCATATCTCAAGTTATAATCTTGAAAGCTTCTTTGAAAATTTTTATGAAATTCAGAATCTGATGAAGGCTTAAACTTAATTTAAAATATGTTTACTGTCGTATTTTTGTAACCTTCATTATATGCTTCAATGATTACATCATTTTGGGGAATAACTCAATATGATTTCTAGATGAAAACTATGGTTTAAGAAAAATAGAATTACTTTTGATATCTTGATTGTTTGCTCCGATACGCATCTGAAACATATCATTTTCTATCTTATAAGTTTATTATAATTGGTCTGAATGATGTGTCTTTTGATGATCTTGATTGCAAACAAATATTTTTTAATATATGATTTTATTTTGATATTGAAAAGATTTATTGTGCTTCATATATACATTGCTGAAAAACTTTGATTAAGAAATTAAGTTCTATAAATACATATACTTCAATGATCATCTATATATTTTTTTTCTCTCCTACATTATTAAAGACTTCCATCAAAAAAAATATATGTATATATATATTATTAAAAGAGTGAATGATCTTAAGTCTAGAAATATTTCAGCTCACTCAAATAATTCTTAAAAGAAAGAAAATGTAAATACTTTTGAAAGAATTTGAGCTTCAAATGAATCATTTTTTGATTAATATTGCAGTACATTTTCTCAAAGATTAAGAGGAAGCATAACTTGTTCTTAAAAGATTAAAAAGAGTGGTTGCTATAAATTTTGAATAATTCTAGATCACCCTACATTCTTGATATCATAAAGTTTCAGTTTTATTCACGTTTATCATTAAAATCTGAAATTCAACAAAAGATAAGAATAATTAAAGAAGAATGCATCTTTTAAGGGGGAGCTTTAGATATTCAGTATCTTACCCTAAAGTTACTTTAATTTGATGCATACCTTGAATTTTATGGATTGATTAATTAAGGAGGAGAAAGAAAATTTCAGAGGGAGAGATTATATAGAAATTAATCGTATAAATTCGCATCTAAAGATGAGACAAAGAACACTAAATGTAAGGTGGTATTAAACTTAGTGCTTCATTGAATATCTTTTGAAAGTTGGATTTCCATCTATATTCATCGTTAAATCATTTATTTCTGAAAATTAATGGAAAAGGATTCCATCTGTCTTAGTATCGAAAATTCATCTTGGAATCTACTTATGAGTTCTTATTGGCTTGCACTTTAGTGTTTCAATCCTAAGCCAATTCATTTTAATTGATTTTGATGCTATGATCTTTAAAGAAGTAAAATAAAGTCTTTAAAAGAGCTCTAAAAGAACTTTCAAAGTCTTGAATTTTATGTATCCTACATTGCATAAATTCATGTTTTGGTATCTATGCCCCAATACTTTTATATCATGAAAGAACTTTGAAGTCATTAAGAATTAAGGATTCAACATAATCTTATATTTTTCGAGTATATAAGTTTTGATCTTTATCTGCTCTTATATTATACTCTAAAAATTAATTAGATTGCTCTCATCTTGCTATATACTTAATATATTTTAAAAAAAAAAAAAATGTTGGATTTTCATTTGTGCCTTTCCTTGAATATTATTCTTGATACTCCTTGAAACAACTTGGAAAAGATTCCATCTACACTTGATTTGAAAACTATCTTTGGAATCTACATTTAGAGATATCTTCTGGCTCACATATTAAATGTCTCATTTTTAAAGCCAAACTTTTCATTCTTGATTTTGATGTGATCCAATCATAATTTTAAAACTATCTTAATTGGTTCTGATCTATACTCATTTTCTTGCCCTGACATTATTGCTTTAAGTTACGTGATTCATATGCTTGCAATAATTTGACATCCATTGAATGAAATATTGCCTTGTGCTTTATGTTTTGAATTGAATATAAATCAGCTTAGATTGAAAATATGTTGAAGCTGATTAACTCTAAAGCATTATCATGAAGTGTGTTCTTAAAGTATCTCTCAAACTTTGTATTTGTTTTGACTTATATTTGCTCTTTGTAGTAGCTTGTATTTCTTCTCTAAAACATAGTGCTTTTGGCATAGACAATGTTTCTCTTGAGTCATGATCTTTGTGATTGTCATAACAATACTATCCATTGCCATTCATTCTTTTTGATGATGACAAAAAGGGGGAGAGAGTATAAGAGAAAAACTAGAAGCAAATTCTATAAACAAAGACCGTATAAGGAAGAAAATATAAAAGGTATATATTGTATACTTACGGGGGAGACATGTATTATACACTAAAGGGGGAGACATTTAACAAAGAGAAAATCTGAATCTGGCACATAATCATAGAGATTTTTCTTGCCTCGATATATAGCTTGAAACTCTTGCTTTAAGGGGAAGCAAAGCTAAAATTCATTAGGCATTCTACTTGGATAAGATAGGGGGAGCTTTTGGTTCATTGATACATTCTCTAAATTGGACTATTTGAAACCATTACACCAAAAGGCATTTTCTATACATTAAACCTTGCTTCTCACATGAATATCAATTTGCTTATACTCAATGTTTTGTAATCATCAAAAAGGGGGAGATTGAGGATCCTAATGTTATTTTGATGCTTACAAAGCCATTGAGGCTATATGGAAGTGCTAATGCTATTAACTCAATTAATCCAGTACATAAGTGAGTAAGGAAGAAATATTCGATACATCATTGATAAATGACACACCCTCGATACATTCACGATACATTAAGAATATATGGTCAAAACCACTCTCAAGAAATGATAACGAGAGAAAATTTGTAATAGAAAATGGTAGAAAGCTCAAGAATTCATTTTGGCAAAGTTTCACGTTAAAAATACCTAAAAGGGCAATTCAGTAATTTCTATTGTTAAGGGTTTGAAACTTTATTGTGCCATGCATCATAATTTGCTTGGAATATCATATTGTTGTTTCAATGAGCATAACTAACCTTCAAAGTGCAGCAAAGTGTGGATTGAGTCGACCCCAAGGATGATTGGGTCGACCCCGGCACATCAAGAAAGCATTTGGCACACTTCTGCAAAAATGGCACAGATGAACAGTGAGTTGGGTCGACCCAAGGAAAGCATGAGTCGACCCAAACATCAAGATCCTCAAACAACTCAGAAAATGGTTCTCTGGATTTACTGAGAGGGTCGACCCAAGAAGAAGTTGAGTCGACCCAAGTAAACCTTGAGTCGACCCAAAGAAAGGCTGAGTCGACCCAAGTGAAGAAAGGCTGAAATTCAAGATTCTGAATTTCCTGAGGTTGGGTCGACCCAAGAAAAGTTTGAGCTGACCCAAGGTTTGAGTCGACCCAAAGAAAGGTTGGGTCGACCCAAGGCAACAGAAGGCTGAATTTCAAGTTTCTGTGTTTTCTGAGAGGGTCGACCCAAGAAATGGTTGAGTCGACCCAAGGCAAAGTTGGGTCGACCCAAGGACAGGTTGAGCCGACCCAAACACGGGCTGAACATAACGGCTAGTTGTGCAGAAATGCTTTTTGGACTCCCAACGGCTATAAACGGCTAGTTTCTTCAATCCAACGGTCAGAAAGGACTATTTGGAGGTTGGAGAAGTATTTAAGAGGGAGTATTCATCAGAGGAAGCAAGCTTGGGGGGAAAATACATCAAGTGCATTCAAGAGAGAACCCTAGCAAGGCAAGCTTCATCCAAGTGCTTCATTCAAGAATCAAAAGAAAGGGGTTGAGCAGTTTCAAAGAGGCATCAAGAGCTCCATCCTCCCTTGAAGAAGTGAAGCATCCTTGACAAAGAAGAGCAAAGCCACTTCAAAGCGATAAATACTTTCTAACTCTTCTTTGTAGTTTATATTGTTTCATATGCTCATTTAGGAGTTTGAATCTTTCTTTATGTTTGTCAAACTACTTGTTGTAAGGTTTGTTGGTAAGCCCGTAAAACCAACATTGTAGGTTGTTGGTAAGCCCGTAAAACCAACGTAGGTTGTTGGTAAGCCCGTAAAACCAACGTAGGTTGTTGGTAACCCCGTAAAACCAACATAGGTTGTTGGTAAGCCCGTAAAACCAACGTAGGTTGTTGGTAACCCCGTAAAACCAACATAGGTTCTTGGTAAGCCCGTAAAACCAATTGTGAAGGTTCGTTGGTGAGCCCGTAAAACCAACATAGGTTCTTGGTGATCCCGGAAAACCAAATTGTAAAGGTTTTGGATTGTGAGCCCGGAAAACAATCCTACTGTAATCCGAGGGGTTATAGTAAAATTCCCAAGGGGACGCTTGGGGAGTGGACGTAGGTGCCTTGGGGTGCACCGAACCACTATATATCGCTGTGTTTGTGTTGTGCTTGTTCTTATGCTTATTCTTGCTTTATCTTTCATCTTTACTCTAGTTTAATTCATTCAAGTAATTTATGAAAGCATTCACCGCTCTTAACTAAGAAAGCATTTAAAGCACCAAAAATTTAGAAAAACCCAATTCACCCCCCCCTCTTGGATTGTCACCTTGGGCAACACATATCTCTACATATCATTAATTCTTGGCAGCACACACTTACAACCACTCGGCACACATCTTTCTTGACTTGGCACGCACCTTTCAATTGATGGAAAGTTGTTATTTCTATATGGCACTCAATCTATCCTGTCTCTAACCATTATTATTTTGCCGTAGCACAAACTTACAACCATTTGGCACACATTTACTTCCATTCAACATGCACTTTTCACTTGCCGGCATACACTTAGCTCCATATGGCACACACCTATCTTCTCTACGCACATCATTAATTGTTGCTAGCACATGCTTACAAACATTTGGCGCACATATAATTTCATTTGGCATTTAGTTATACATACACTTAGTTGGATAATTCTTTTGTTTTAGTTACCTTCATCCAGCCATAGCGAACCACATCCAATGAAAAGCATAGAGAAATGCATGAGATTGGTTGAGAGGTGTTTAATAACACATGGCTTTGGTTTACAAGACCCTGAAACCGTTGGGGATGACGAAGGGGGGGATGATCGCCCTTTGGTCCTGATAGATAAGAGGTTGTCCAGAGTCGAAAAGGTCCTCCAAGATAAGGGTCTCCTGTCGCATGACCAACAAAGTGAGCATGCGACCGGTTCTACTGTGGTAAGCAAAGTTTGACGAATTATTAACTCAGTCTTCTTGTCGAACTTGTATTTTTATATGAGTTAAATACAACACATTATCAGGTGAGGAAAGAGAATGCTGCAGTTGGTGAAGCTATGGACCAAGCTGCAGTGGAATTAGAGGATATGCAACATAGTGCAGATGTGGTGGAGGTTTGTAATTATTTCCTTCTGGCATTTTTTGATTTTAGAATTGTAGTGTATATCGTTATTACATAAAATGCATATTCCTATCAAGTTATTTGGCCCCTGATTGTCCCATTCGAGAAATTCAAGAGTGTGCACAACAGACGCCTAATAGTGTGGACTACAGGGTGTATGTGCTCATGTTTGCAGAGGTATTGATACGTGGCACTTGCAGACCATTGCAGGAGGAGTTCAAGGATCCCTCTTTATACAGGAGCTTGGTTGCAGGAAAAATTTTGTTAAATAATCGTTGTATTACATTTGATAGGTTCTGATCATGGTACGATGAGAAGTCAAAATAGGCATAGAGATTAGAGCCTTCAGATGTAAAAAAATATAACATTTTCAATTTCTGTGTAATGTAACATTGAGACAAATATGATGATTAAATTGAATGATTTTTCAACTGTGTAATTTGCCTATCTCTCTTTGCTGTCGTGCTCTAAATTGGATGCCATGATATTGCGTCTATGTAATTTGCTAAATTTAATATGTGCCATGCCGTGCCATATTCTCATGATCGTGCGCTTTGTGATCTTATGTAATGAAAGGGGGTAATGAATTGCTGCTGTGTCTAATAACTGTGTGCATTTTTCCTCAACTGGTTTCTCGGTTTTGGCAAGCTGTGGGATCGTATTATGAAGCTTGGAGGATCAGGTGTTTCCTCTTCAGATGACTATAGATGATGCCTTCTTTCTGCTGCTACTGGTATTTTGCCTTTGTGTGATTCTTTGAATGAGATGAAGACCTACTACTCTGTTCTTCCATGGGGGCACACTAACTGTGTGCAGGTTTAATTTTATGTGTTAAATGCTAAATTTTGCACCAGCAAGGTTTCAAAGAAGAAGAACATTTGCATGCATCACATTTTAGTCAGACAGTTTCATGACATTAGAATTTGTTGAAGCTTGTGACTTCCTGCCATCACTTCACTGTGTGCCATGCTTTCCCATGGTATGCCAAGCTGTGCCATGGTGTGCCATGGTTTGCCATGGTTTGCCATGCTGCATTATTTTGATTTTGATACTGATTTCCCCTAATTACCAATTTCTTTAAGTTGGAAAAGCAGGTTTCAGATAAAGTAACAACCAGCTTAGCAGTCCTTGAGTGTATGGTACAAATATGCAAGCAATTGCAAGTGAAATGCACAAACTCAATATACACGAGGTCATTCTCTTTGTAAATGTAGATATAAAGTTTATAATTCTTTATCTTAGAAATCCATTATGCCTAGATCCAAATGCAACATAAGTGGCAGAATCAACCTGTCATGCTTCCATTGCTATTTGCTCTCTAATACCTAACCTTTCAGATTAAGTCAGACTTATTTTACGAGTTCTTGGAGCATTCCTTCCTCACATATATGTAAACTTGATTAATTTTTCCTGAGCACTCATAATGATGCTCATTATGAATTGCTGGCATCAAGATTTTTGAGGTTTGAATACTAAATGAAGCCTCTAGCATTTGAATATGTATTGGAGAGGCTGCCATTTGGTTTTTTTCACTTCTTCAAAAGTAACTGTATACAGCAATATGCCTCTTAAAATGAGCCAAGCATTCTCATGTGGCACTCTCATCACACAAGTAATTCCCTAACTCAAATCCATAAATGGACCAAAATTGTTCTAATGGCACACTGAATTTTCTAAAATACAAGGTGCCAGTTGAACCATTTTCCTCCATTTTGGGATTTTAGTTAGGAAATTTGTTTCAAAGCCAACACAACCTTCTGAGATAGACTTCAACAAGTGTGTTCCAAGCAAACATTGTTGTGTGCAAACATTAACAAATTGTGTGTCAGGCTTTTAGAAGTGTGTTCAAGCATACTTAAATGTGTTCCAAGCATACTTTATTGTTTGCATACAATTTTCAATTGTGTGCCAGGCTTTTAGAAGTGTGTTCATAGCATACTTAGATAGTTAGATGTGTTCCAAGCATACTTTATTGTTTGCATAGAAGTCTCAATTGTGTGCTAGGATTTTCCGTGCATAGTATACTATGTGCAGAAAAGAACTCAATGTGTGCTTGGCTTTAGACAGTGTGTTCGAAGCATACTTAAATGTGGGCATTGAACACTGATTTGTGTGCCATTATTTTTAGTGTCTTCCAAGCATAAGTTACTGTGTGCAGTGATTTACTAAATGTGTGCCAAGCTAAACTTCAGGTGTTCCATGCATAACTAAATGTGTGCACTATAGTCTGAAATGTGTGGCAGTCTTCGTTTCAAGGCCGACGCAAACTTCTGAAGGGTTGATGACCAAGGGAAAGTAGACTTATTAATCATCTCTGAATCTATTGTTAACTGTTTGTTGCATCAATAAGAATATAACTGAGTGTCTTGATGTTTGTGTCTGAATTTATGCAATAACAGCAACAATAACAGTGTACCAGTTCAACCATTTTCCTCCAATTTTGATATTTGAGTTAGGGTATTAGTTTCAAAGCCAATGCAAGCCACTGAAGTGTACACCAGTATGGAATGTGTGCCAGAATTTAGAAATTGTGTTCGAAGCATGCTTAACTGAGTACCAGGAACTTCCATTGGATTTTAACAGTGTGCCATGGTGCACCATGTTATATTAACTGTTTTCAGACTTATAAATACAGTGTTCCAGTATCAATAAACGGTGTGCTAGTGTTAATGTGTACTGAGAAGTACTGATGTCTGACAAGCTATATAACCTGATAATGAGCCATGGATTGTAAATGTGTGCCATGGCAATCAATGGTGTGCCAAGGGTTGCTTACTAACTGCTTACTAACATTCGGTATAGAGACACAAAAATCTGAATTTCTTGATGTTTGTGTCTTATATTTATGGAATAACAGCAACAATAACAGTGTGCCGGTGCAATATCTGAACTTCATATTTCAATTCAATAAAATCAATTGTGTGTACAAAAAACTTCCACAAAAAAAAAAGAAGCACATGATTATGAGAAAAATTAAAAATTCAGATCTCCATACATTAAAACAAATCTCCAAAATATTTAGTCAGTGGTCTCATTACAAGTTCTTCTATTGTGCCCAAGCTTCCTGCAGCGTCCACATTTTATATGACGTACTGACTCCTCTAGCGAAGGTCTTCTCTTCTTTTTAGGACTGCATGGACGAGTCTTTATGATAGGGGGTAGAATATGAATCACATCTGAGGCACTATAGGGCTCCTCGATATTAGGAATTGGACTAATTACTTCAGCATATGTTGCTCTATACTATTCAGCTTGGAAACAATTGTCAGTGAAGTGGTACAACGATCTACCAGCCTTCTCAATGCATGTGCATGCATACTTACATGGCATGCGGAAGATTCGCCTTTCGCCGCAAGAGCAATTGCTATTCTGGAGGTCAACTTTACACGAATAGTTTGTATCCTTTACGTCATATATCATTATGTTTGTCGTAAACACGCATAATCTCCGACCGTCTTTTGCATTTCTTTGCAATACTTTCTCAGGATCAGGGCATAGTTGTGTTTGAATATTGTAACCTCGATTACGCCATTCATGCATTAATGTCATTATTTGAAGCCTAATATGGTCAATCATCTGAGGCACGGGGAGATGGCGAGCCTCCATGATCCAACTATTGAAACACTCCGTCACATTAGATGTCATAATACCCCATCGTGGACCGGAAAATACTGCATTTGCCCAATGCTCCGAATTTGCATGTAGGAGAAAAGTTCTAGTCCTTGGAGCTTCAAATGTAAGCTTACTAATTTATTTATGGAAAACATTCAGCCTTGAAGTATATGCAGCAATATTTAGTAAATCAAGCAGCATCTTTTTCTCACTTGCACAATAATGGACAAGCACCTGCATTAACAATAATCAAAGGATGAGATCTATAGCATCCTAAATTACTTAGTTAAATTATGGGTTGAAAATTCAGGATATGACTATCCATACCTGATTCTTGAAGTTATCTTTCACGTTACGGAAACAATATGAGTGATAACTACTAGGAAAGTACTTCGGCACTGATTTAATAATTTCTTGATGTCTATCCATCATAAATGTAAACTGCTCACCATGATAGTCACTACAATTATGAATTGCTTCTTTCAAAATCCGACAAAACCATTCCCAATTATCATCAGTCTCTGTATCTACCACACCATAAGCAATAGGAAATATACCGCCGTTTGCATCTTTGGAAGTCGCGCCAAGTACTACACCTCCATCCTTATGCTTTATAAATGTTCCATCCATAAAAATCAGAGGTCTACATCCTCTTATGAAACCCATTACTGAAGCATGAAATAAAATGAATAAGCATCTGAATCGACCTCCAATGGTTTCATACTCCGCTATGCTGCCGGGGTTGGTCTCAATAATGGCCTTGCAATACCAGCGTATCCGATCATAAGATTTTGATCTGTGACCATAAAGGTCCTTCATAGCCACCTCCTTCCCATGCCAAACTTGATGATACGGCAATTCAACACCATATTCTCGATGAATATCCTTTACAATATCAGTCGGCCTATATAACGGCATATCTTGAAGTTTATCTTTAACAATATTTGAAACCCAATGTTTCGAAGCCTTAGGATGCGACCGGACATGCAACCCTCCGCCACATGTATGCTGACTGTTCAATTTTTTAATTGCAAATCTTTCTTGATTTCCAAGTCGGGAAGCATGGATTCGCCATTCACATTCTTCGTTTGCACATTCCACGGTCACTCGCTGAGGATTGTTCTTCACAAACACAAAATCTCTATAATTTGCAATGCAGAAGTTGCGAATCGCGTCGCGAAGAGTTTCCACATCATTGAACTCCTAACCAACGCCCTCTATAGAGGTTTTCCAAGCATCCAGAGAATTTTTTTGACTAGCTTGCTCTTCGATTGCAGCTTTTGTTTCTTCAACAACTCGATCGAAATTACTTGAGCTACCATTTGAAAATTTTCTAGATCTACAACTACACTCAACATTTTGGGATGGACCACTAACCCTACAATAAGTTAAACAAAGATTCAGCAAGCTAACTAATAAATTTGTGCTTAACATGCACAAACTAACCAGTGAAATATGCAATACAACAAAGATATAAACTAAGAATATCAAAATAGAAATAGATGCAATTATCTTGTGCATTACCTTATATCAATTACTACATCAGCTGCCTCGGTCAAGCATGGAATATGACTAACAACCATCTCAATCACCGGCGCATTTAAGTTGACATGTATTTGATGCATATTCTGAACATCCTTATCGTTCAGGAGCGTAACAAGCATTCTAGACTTGTTTGGAATATAATATTTAACTTCTACCATTGTATCAGATAGATGTCTCCACCTTTCCACTATTTTTTTGTAAATTTGATCGAGATTTGTGTCCTCGGAGATGAAAATAATAAGAGCTTCGATCCCATAAGAACAAATAGAAAACGGGGTTACTTATTTTCTTTGAAGCCATGACAATGAAAAAAGGAGGGATGAACTGATTGAAATTCCGAATGCTATTTCAACAATGAAATGAAGGGAATGTTGCCACATGAACTATTTTCTGTATAGGATATCAGCAATGGAAGACAAAGAAGAAGTTTTTCAAACAAGATGTGAGCAATGGCAGACACACAAGAAGATAATCCAGCAATCTCATCAATCTGAAACTCTCAGAGAAGAAACTCTCAGCAATCTGAATTTTCGGCAACTCAAAGAGAACAAACTCTCTGTTTCTTCTTTGGTTCTCCTATAACATCTAAATCTCCTTGGCCTCGCTCCCAATATATAAACTCTCCCAGACTATCTACCAATAGTAAGGTATCAAAAGGGATTCTCTGGAAAAAAAACCCAAGCCGTCTATGTTTCTGCAACAGGAAACACTCTGTTTCTTCTTTGGTTCACATGTCTCTTTGGCGAAAGGTTTGAAAGGGTTTTATTCTGCTTCAATGCAAAACCATCACTCAGCAGCAACGGCGGCATCTCCCACCACGCAACGCTGAAACCCTAATCGTCTCTTTGGCCACGCTACCAATGGAGAAGCTCTCCCCGACTCCCTGCCTCAATTTTTATTTTTTCTGCTATAGGAAACAGAAAAGAGGGAGGGGAACCACATGCCCAGTTTGCGAAAGATTTTCCAACCGTTTCCGCAAGATTTGAACCTTAACGGCAACGAAAGGGCATCTTCAGAGTTTAAAAACAGAACAAACCTCTGTTATGGACCGGTAATTAAGATTATCCTTCCTCTTGGACCGGACAGTTCTGTTTGGGTCAACAGGGACTTCGTGTTATAGTATAGTCATGGGGAGGGTCGGGAATTAAATAAGCCTTTTTTCCTGCTAAACGAAAAATGATTTTAATAAATATCTTAACGTTCCATCCTAATTCTAACACCATAACGGTTATATCTCTTAGTTTGTGTTGCAAGCTAGTGCGGTGCTGAGGGAGATTCGGCTACAATCATTAAATAGCTTCAGTGAATTGTTAGTGGTGTGGGCGATGTGGGCGAGTGTCACCCCTTGATCTGAGACATTCGAGCCATGCTCTATGGTGGGATAGTCTTCCAAACCAAGCATGTCTATAGAGAGGCCAATGGAGTTACCGATTGTATTGCTTCGTATGTAACAAACCACTCTGAAGACACTCTTTGGGTTGGAGAGAGTGAGATGCCTAGTGCGCTCTAAGATATGCTGAATTCTGACTTTTTTACATGTATCCATACTAAAATTATATGAATCATCCGGTTTAGAGCAAAAAAAAAATGATTATATTTCATCCGATTTTTATTTTTTATTTTTTTTCTCAAATTCTATATAATTTTAATTAAATTTCTTCATTACAAATTTAACCATAAAATTTGGATACTAATCGCATGAATCTAGGAAAGGTGGAAACTCATTTATTTGACTTTATGTATCATAAAAAACTTTGTTAAAATAAAAAATAAAATATAGCAAAGAAAATTTAACTAATCTTAGGAGAAAGACATATTGGCATCTAATCTATGCTTATATCTTTATACATCCTATCCTATATCTAAAATCAGGGGCATGCATTTGTTATATAAAAATAAATGGCAAGTATTTTAAATTGAAACTGCTAAATATACTTGATTGATGGAATCATCATAGATGTTGCAGCATTCGATATTTTTGAATTGATGGTCACGGATGGTGGATTAGAAATGTTGTTCATTAGGGTGGTCATGACATTAGGTGCAGATTGGGCTGGATTATTTGGAACCAACCGGTAGTTTGCGTCAGGTTGGACCAACATATTAGCAATGAGCTATCTTTGCGTTGGGCCTGGCAGCATCTATATAAAGCTGACGTTAAAGAGGCTGTATTTGCTCATCATTCAAATCAACCCACCATTCTCTTTTAGAAGACCCCACAACCAGAGTTTATAAGAATTAATTTGGTGCTGGTGTTGTTATTGGAAATCGTACAGGATGAGTTCGATATGTTGCGACGATCGCTATCCATACAAGCTCTATTCCGATGTCTGAGTTGATGGTGCATAGCATGGGTTGGATATTGCTGTCGACATATTTCAAAATGGCAAAATTTTGTTGGAAGGTGACTCAAAAACAGTAATTAATTAGCTTAATAGCAAAGATTCTTCACACCATCCGCCTTTCAGAAACATTAAATTGCTTTGTTCCACATTATCCATGCGACGGATTATCTAGCACATTCAACAAGCTTTCATCAAAGTCTTCAAGTCTGTTATGAGGATTCTCCTCCTGTTCTAGCTTAATTCATTATTGCGGATGCATTCCCTTCACTTGGATGTAGAGATTTTCTCTCCCTCTTACCCGAAAAAAAGGAGGATTATCTTAGAACAAAGGTTTGAGCAACTCGACCCATCCTCGATCCATGGTAGGTTGTATTTCTATAATTAACTCAATCGAATCCACCCAAAACCAGGCCTAAATAAGAATCAAAGCCGAGTTATGAAGTACTGAAAATTAAGAATTAATAGGAAAGACAAGGGCACAGATGAAAACTGATAAGGGTTGAACAAAACAGCGGATCTTGTATCGTATTTATCGATTAACCAATAAAGTTCTAAAAATATACTGAAAATTCTTTGGATTTTGCTTTCAGCTTGTGGCCCTTCTTCTTATCCGATACCCAACATTATATGACGGATAAAAGAAAAGCTTCTATCAGTGTTTCCCAAGAATCTTGAGGAGGGCAAGGCAACTAATTTTTAGCATCAGATATTCTGTTACCGTTAGTAGATGTCGCATGCATGGACGTCTGCTGATGCCTTTGCCACGTGCCGATGTTCAAGAGCATCATATTCAAAAAGCAGCGGCCAGGCTAGCTTTTATTCATGAATCATGCATGGGGTCTTGAAAGATTGGTCTTTAAACCAGAACATTAGGCTCTGTACGGTAGGGATACATGGATTTATCATCCACTGGATATTGGGTGTGAAATCTTTTCAACACTTCTACGTCTGATTGTGTACAGAAATTATTAAATTCTTGATAATTCTTGGTTGCATTGATCAAAAGAATTATTAGCATAACCATTAGGGCCAAGGCATCAGGCAAAGATGTAGCTCCATCAAAAATCAACAAAAAGAAAAAAAGAAGTCAAATTGAATCGTGCTAGAAATCACACCCACTTGGCTTGTGCCAATACGTGAATGATCACAGTAGAAGATTAAAAACAAGCTTAATGCGTGGCAAGAGAAGAACCTTTATTCCACCAAAAGAAGAAGAAAAAAAAAAAGCCATTTGCAACAGCAACAACAGCGTTTTCTGCCCCCATTTGCAAACATTTGCTGATGGATTCAACCAAAGCGCAAGATTCCAAATCCAGTTATCAAATGCCAAAAAAAAAAAAATGTTCCATCTGAAAATTTTGGATCTAGCAATGTCCTGTGACAAAGTAGTAGAACAAAATAAGCACAATTAACTGTGCGGCACGAGAACCACCTTTATTCCACCATTAAAAAAAACACCAAAAAGAAAAAGGAGCAGACTACCTCTAGGTTTCCAATCAGCAATAAGAGCAGCCTTTTCCGTTTACCAATTTGCAGACCTTTAACACAGTTCAAGGAAGAACAACAACGATAACAACAAACAAATCCCTGACAAAAACAACAACGATAACTACAAACAAATCCCTGGGAAATATGTCTACTACTTAAGCAACCAGGTCCTATGCGATTAACTGCTGATGGATTCAGTAAGTGTAAGATTGCAAAACCAGTCATCAAATGCCAAAACAGGTTCTATCTCAAAATTTGGGATCTAACAATGTCCTCTGACCCAGATCCCTGCTCATCAGACAACCTCATGTAAATCATCATCGAAGGACCTCATTACCATAGTGCAATGAGAAAAATTATCCTCTCAGCTAGCTGCAATCCGGGGCCTCAACAGGCTGTAAGTAGTTAGTGTTCACATAAGCACATGCACTTCTGCTAGACTCCTTTACCCTTTGGCTTTCAATTCACTGCATTTTTCTTTTTTCTTTCCATGCGAATGGTTAAAAAATTACATGGGGAAAGAATATAGCGCAGCCCATTGAAAGGAAAAGATAATAAAGAGAAAAAAGACAGGAAAAAAGAAAAAAAAAATGAAAAATGAAAGAAACAATATGAATGCGCCCATCCACAGAAGACAAATTTACACTGACTGAGCCTAACACGTGTTGTCATCTCTACCAACTGTAAGTTGTTAGCCACAGAGAGCACTGGGCTCTCATCATCATCAGAGGTTACTTTGGGCTACTCCAGCTTACATGCGTGCTGTCTCAACTGCATGAGATGTGTTCTAAGGCTGGCCTCCTGCACCTGCATTATGGAAGAAGATCAACTGTGATTTCCTATTTTGACATGCACATATCGTCTGTGAGCACACGCATAAACATGAGCCTTCAAGCACAAGCATATGACCTCATCCATGGGATGGTCGTGCAAATGCAAGATTCAAAGCACATAATTAGTAAGTGAGACTGACCCTCTTTTTTTCTTTTTGCAATAAAACACATGGATATGGACTCTGTTACGATCCCTAGAAAAGAGAAACAACAGTGCACAATATGGTGCATGTCTGAATTGCTTACAACCTTTAAAGACAATTTTCGTGAGCCGATGTGCTGCTTTCTATTTTAGCTACATGAAAATCATATAAATGTATCTTTAATATAATTCACAATTATCATTTAAGTTTATACAGAGGCTTGTTCAGTTTTGCCACACCCAAATTCATTCATGTTCTTGCTCTCACTTCATGCAGCCAAAAGATACAAGCTACTTAAATGAAATTCCACAAGATTACGTTTGTCAAGAAGGCTTACAAGGATATTGCAAATGGAGGTCCTCAATTAGTAAAGATAAAACTACAAAGTCGGTTCGAACATCAATTTTGAGAAAGTCAACTTACTCTTACTAAAATATCAAAAAAAAAAAGCAAAAAAAAGGACTTTATATATAAAAGCAGACATGGAAATGCAGGAGCCTCTCCTTCCCTTTTCCCTCTTCCTTGAATTGCTCCTATTTGCTTCTTTCAAAAATTTTATGAACTTAACATAGTTCGGTCTTCTCTGAGTAATAAAGTCATCATAAAAGGATGGACATGTGACATGCGAACTGGGTATTTGACTGCATTTATTACAATGAAGAATTAAAAGAAAAAGAATCATATGACTATGAACCTTAAATCTACTATTTCTGAAGCAATGCTGGAGGTTTGAAGGCTTGATAATCCCGTAACATCTATTAATAGAACCTGGATCAAAGATATCTTGAATGAGAATCTAATTGCTGAATAAAAAATGTTGGTTATTAGATGACAAGTTGTGCTCAGCATCCACCAAGAGCATATAGAGAAGATCTGGTCGCGCTATCGGTCCTCCCTTGGTTGACACTCATATGCTTTGGCTCTGAATGGCAGTTATCACTTATTGCATGTTCTGAATCCCCATGATTTCTTTATTAACAATTATCCTACATGCTAACAAAACTCTACAGAATTATGCCAGGACATCTACTCCATCCTATATCTTAAAATTGCCAGAATTTGTTAAGAAAAATTATGATGAGAGCAGAATACCTAGGATGATTTTGCACATTTTGAATTGGCATTGAGGTATTTTTGAGTTTTGCACCTACAACCCAGATGACACTCACATTCTTCTTTTTATGTGGGTAGAATTTAAAAAACTAAGTGATTAGCCTTATGCCTGAACACTTCTAAGTGATCTCGAGACTAAAAGGTAACTCTGGAAACACTCAATTGCAGGGGATTGCAGAGGGGGAGTGGTGGTTTGGATATGAGAGAAATAGTAAAGACATTGAATTGTAAAACCCCCTCTCTTTCCATGTCAGATCAACTGGCGCAAAAATCAACAGTTGTAATCTCATGAGTACCAGCCCAAACCAGCCATAAGCTGGTACAATAGGGGCCAGTAAGCACTATTGTGAACTGGGCTTGTGTTGTACCACACCAAGGCATATTGACCGCACTGAGTGCACTTTTTTTTTCCCACTCATTGTGCCAAGACATATTGAGGTGTACCACCCCACATCAAGAATTGTACATATCGACTGACTATTAATATGGCACAGGTCCTTGATTTTTGATTTTTTTGGTACATATATGGGCATGTGTTTCCCTTTTCAAAGAGGGCATACTCTCATTTGATGATAGCGTTTCATTAATGAAAGCTACATTCTTTGTTGTACCACATATTTTGCCTCCACAAATGCTTGCAAATAAGGGTTCTGATGAAGACATAATAAGCCGAAAAAAGTTAATGGAGGAGAGGCTTTTGTCCTTGATATCTGTAAACTCGCAGTTGGACACTTCAACATAGATTGATCACACAATCAACTCAACAATAAGTTTCACATTTTCACTTTCATTCAGATTTAAATATAGCCCATTGTTCTAAAACTACCTTCAGAGTCCACACACAAGGATATCCACTGGATCAGGTCCATCATCTACAAGGGAATCTCAAACTGTGGTTGAAGCAAAATCAAGAGGGGACAACAAAGGTCGAATTTTGATAATAGTAGCATCATCCCCCCCCCCCCCCCCCCCCTCTTTTCTTGTTAAGCCAAAGGGTGTTTACAAAACCCTCTTAAAGGTATATCAACAAGAAGTGTGGTCAACAGACATTCTTACTTCATCTTAATGGCATCTATAAAAACAACCCACCATAATACAGAAAAAGAACCCAAACCCCTTTCAGATCCATTTTTTCACCCTAAAAATCAACTGCATCCCCTTTTGCTTGGCTCAAACTATTTTCCCTCTTTCAGAACCCCCTTCTCACTTTCCAAGGGATTGTGTAGCCTAATTAACACCGAGACCAAGATCCTTTTCTTCCTCCAAATAGCAGCCAGCCTCTCAAATATACCTAGAATAATCCAGCAGTAAAGAACAAAGTAGCACCTAAGCACTTAGTTCTAGTCACAATGAATCAAGAGATTATCACCAATCCCCATTTGGGGAATGTTGTATCTAAAAACAAAATGGAGTCCACCATATTGCTGGTTATCATAGGCTTTAATGGTAGTAGCTATGTTAGTTCCCTCTTGATATTATGAAGTTATAAGAAACAATGATGTGACAAAATGCCTTAAATTTGTGACTCAAGCAATTGTATCGATGTAAACATAACTCTAGGTAAGCCACAGGCCATTGGTTTCAAGAATGGGCTTATTTTGGCATCAAGATGATTAAATTAAAATCTCCTTGTAGAAGGAGGTTTAAAAAGAATTAACTAGGTGTTGAGAAGTGATACACTTTTTGAAAATCTTATGACTAATATTGTTCATCCTATCCCATCAGCAAACAGACTTACATTTGCTTTTGTTCAGTGTAGTGCTAGCTTAGATATATTTTCACAAACAAAATAAGGTTAATAGGAATGATTTGTTTGTAGGAACTTATGCACTTTGTGTTCCCGTCCTTTTTCCACTCCTCATAACAGAAGATTGTTAATAACTCTCAAATGGCATAATCCTACCACTCTACCCATAAGCAAAGAGGATGGTTGATGCTATGGGAGTCAGAAAATTACTTAACAGATACTGAATAAGAAAAACATAAAAGAGAAAAATTGATAATAACTTTGAGCTCTGCACATCCAAAAACAGCATCATAACTAACACAGGAAGGTATACGTGATTGTGTACTTCCAACATAATTAATTAAATGTGTTTTTTTGTGTGCATTATGAGCATAACTTGTTATACCTGCATTGCTGCTGCTGAAGCTAATAATTCTCTACATTCATCAAGCATTGCTCTTTCTTTGGCTGCAACAGCTGATAATTCAGAAACCAGAGCTTTTGTACCCTCTACCTGTAAAACATTAAGCCTCGGATCATGAGTCAATGTTCAGACCTAAAAACATAACCGGAGCCCAGCTATGATTCAATAGGTTATGATTTCACATTTTAAAAAAGAAAGAAATTTTAAGGAAACAATTTATAAACTTCTCTACCCTCTGCAAAATTAGGCACATTGATATTCATCTTCTCAAGTCAAGTGCCATTAGACTCGTTCATAATGACATTAAGATCACCCAGAGCATGTTAGAATTGAACAAGCAACTACTAGACTAAACTATGAATATCCAATCTGTAAGCAAATGGGTAAGGGAATCTCATTCCTTACATTTAGTCCCTAGCGAGTCATAACCATAACAATATGGGACTAATGCATATATCAATCAGTTAAACTGAAGCATACTTGCAATTCATTAATCTAAATGTCTAAGAGAGACGTTTCTAGGTACCCCCATAACCTTTGGCTTTCTGTCCGTTTCCTTCTGCCAAGAAATTGATAAACTTCTCAGAATAAACTGAAAGCTCATAAACCCTCCTCGATATTTCTAAACTTCTGCATGACTACATAATAAATTTCTTGACATATTTTTCTCTTTTTTATTTTTTTTTCTTTGTCTTTTGTTTTCCTTTTGCACCCATTTCATCTCTAATGAAATGTGTGGTGGTCTCTCCCAACATTTTGCTCAAAAAGAATATAGGTAATCAAGTTGGAAATTCCTCCAACACAGGGATCACTATCTGAACTAATGATGCTCTATAATGAAGCCAAAGAGGCAATCAAGCCAATAATCAACCCTCACATCCCCCACCTCACCCAAAAAATAGTCAAAATATCAGATCCACAGTAGTCAGACTATTCTCTCTGCCAATTTTGTTGCATAATAACACCAACATCGAGACAATAGTACTCAAAATCCTTTAGAGTATCCACGCTAGTGCTTGATGTGTTTAAACTTTAAAGAATCACCTGTTTGGTTTAAATGTTCTATAAATGGGGAACAGCACCTGAACTCAAAATAGTCTCCACTCTCCAATGATGTCAAAAGTAAAGGTAATTAATGCTCTCAAGTGATGCCAAATGTAAAGATAACCAAGTAACTCGCAGATTCCCCAATTATCTCCCAAAATACATCATGTGAAGCATCCTAATTAATATTATCTGTTAACTCTGCCATTTTTTTCTTTTTGCATAGTAACAATGATTTCAAATTCATGATTCCATAAACAAATCAAGAGCAACAGAGAAGTCCTTAAACACCTTTAAAGTACTAGAGCACTGCACATGATGTGTTTAAGAGAATAGCCACAATGGTTTCAATGCTCATCTATTTGTCATTATAAATCTATCCAAGGTATAAGGAAATATTCTGTATTGTATGTATGCCACCTTCAAAGTACCAATTGTCACTTAATCTACCAATACATGCATTCTTTTCAGAGAGAGAAAACATTGGACAAAGCCCAACCAACTTTCACTAAAAACATTTCATGCATTATATGTAACGGTCAATATGGAATTATGGATTTGACTGACAAAGGATTAATATATGTTGTATTAAACTCCTCTTGAACATGACTTCAGTTGTGTTACATGGAGACAGGCTGAAGCTGAACTCTGATTTATAACAGAAACTATGCCAGAAATTTATTATGTTATGAGATGGCTATTCTCCTTCCAGTAGGACTTGATTTGTAACAGAATATGAAGAAATATACTGTGTTATGATATAGATTATTCTCCTTCCAGCAGGCTGAAGCCTAATTTTGACTTGAAATAGAGTAAATGCCAGAAATATAATATGTAATGAGATAGACCATTCTCCTTCCGGTAGGGCTGAAGCCTTAAACCGGCTCGTTCAAAATCATGTGTTTTAAATTGAGTAAGTTGATCATCAAAATACAACATCTAAGATAACTAGAAACAAAAAATTGCATATTTTGAAGGTCGTTTGCCGATGAATCTAGCAAATAGTTTTAATGGCCCATTACAGTGCTTTGATGGTTTAGAAGCACCCAAACCAATTGAACTTTGGCTCGTATGTTCTAAAATGTGTAACTCATAATCAAAGATGTGGATGCAAAATTAAGTGTTGACATTCATTTTAACATGATGACACTAATGGTACCAGTTGGGACTATAATATGTTCGATATGGCTCTTCGGCTTAATTGTGTGCTTACAAGTAGGGATGGCAATTGGATCGGGTTACAGGTTGGATACAGATCTGGTTGGATATGGATTAGGTCAAAAATTTATGAACGAACCTAACTTGTTTATTAAATAGGTCAAAATTCAGATCTGAGTCTGACCTATAACAGGTAACCTGACTCCACCGGTATAACCCGTTTACTAAATAGGTCGAGTCAGACTAAACAGGTTAAGTAAATTTTTAATGGATTAACTTGATTTAAACAGATTAAGTAAGTTTTAAATGAGTTAAACATGCCAGATCATGACCTGATCCAATCATTAAATAGGTCAAAAGAGGTTAAATGGGTCAAAGGTATAAACTTGAACCCAATCCATTTAATAAACAGGTCTTGATAGGTTGACCCGTTTATGATTCAGACCTATTTATGTCAAACCCGAACCTACTTAAAGTAATTTGTTTGTGGTTCAGGCTAATGAGTCAGGTCAAAAATTACGGCCCCTATTTACAAGATGAATATGGCTTCCTATGCCAGAAGTCATCATTGTGCCCCTTCATATAGACTCTTCAAAAGTCTAGGGAGACTTTGGAGGGTTGTTTCTTGGTTGCAATAGCTTAAAACACAAACAGTAAGGTAGATCTCCTCATCTGCCAACTAACCATTAAAATTTCAAGGCACGACCATCCTTGCCTAATGTTGCCTAGGCTAGGAATTTGGCACCAATTTTACAGGGTTAAGTTTGATCAATATAAGATTTGCCCGATCCTTTCACAATGTCTTCTCGACTTTGAATAATGTCTTCTCAACTTTGGATTTTTGAAGGTAAAATGGTTGGATGATGCAACAGTGATGATGCTTATGATATGCACCATTAGGTTATCCATTTTCTATCCATTTGATGCAAAGGTAAATAACCTTCAAAACATATTCTTGATTTAAAAGGTATTTTAAGATGTTATAGATGATGATAGATAATGTGGAGCGGCTGGAGCCTGAATTCAAATGCCCATCATTGATTCTGCCCCACCCAAATGGAGAGTAGTCCATCTCTTTTAATATATAACATGGTTGTTCTAAAAGTAGAGGTACAAATAAAAAAAACAATTAGCTAATTTAATCATGTACTTCATAGTCATTCTTTCCATATTGATCTAAATTCTGCAAAAGTTTGCTATTCTCATTCATCATATCACCTTAATCTAGATATTAAATAAAAAAGTTGACTTGTGGAGTTTGAAAGACTGACAAGCCAAAACAATTGCAGCTAAGAAGAACAAGTTGACTTGTCTATTTTTTGAATGGACATGAGAGAAACAAAATTGCAGTTTCTTACCTCCATCTTGGCATTAGGTAATCATAATCATGGTTTGAAGTTTGAACCAAGGGTTTTATCTCCGCCAAGTTATCAGGTTTGTGTCAGTCTGCGCCACTCATCAATAGATATAATTGATATCTCAGCCTATATAAACAATTATATCATGATATATCAGCCAATATGAAATCAAAGTATATGCCAATGTGTCCTGCTCAGTCTTTGACGGTCTTAATTTTCTTTTCCTAAATCCAAAACGATGTTTGAAAATGGTAGATAGTATCATGATTGCTATATTAGCCAAGATTCCAAGATCTTGGTTCACGTTAACATCTGCAGAGATCTCGATATTCAAATCAACATTTGAAATATCCCAGTCCTTTCCTGTTTGTCACAACTTCCATCTTGGCCAAGATTAACCTAGATCTCTATCATCTAAGTCTTGGTCATCCCAGTCATCCACAATGATGTTAATCTCCAGATGCTTGGATTCAACTGGCTTGCAGGCTTGCCAAGTAAAGTGAGAACTAGATCAGTTATGCCACCCCTTGTCTAATTTGGACTCTCTAGACCTGATTCTTTCTCCTAGTTGACTGAAGTAAGGAGTTACAGATATATACCTTAACATTAATGTCATCTGAGTTAGATGGTCTCGACTCGACCATCTTCATGGTGCCAAATAAAATGCAATGTCATCCCCTTTTTGTCAAGGTAATTTGTTTATTCTTCACATTTGCTTGCTATTCGGAAAATTAATTAGACAGTAGTAAATTTCAACTTATAGCATATAATACATCAAATCAACTCTGTTGTAGCAAATAAAAAAGAACCCTCTAAAAGGCATGTGACATTGCCAGTAATATTAATGCCGCAGGACCAAGTGATTCATCAATTGAAAAAAACAACTATACAAAATCAAACAGCAAATCATGCAATAGATAATATTAAAATTTAGCTCATTGAGGACAAAAAAAAAGACATAGTAACTAAGGACATCAATCTTTTATGGACTATATATACTTCAGATAAGTAATATGAAAAAGGATATTACACATTGCACTACACACAATATTATATAGCTCGATGACTAATGCATCACATACTAAAGCAATATGTTAAATAGACCAACCTCTTAATCACCACTATCAAAAGGCATGTCCTTGTCTTAATTTATTTAACTATATAGTTTATTGCTCCATTATTTCCTTAATAAAACTATTTAGGTAAATAATCAGACAACTTCATACAATCTCCTAGGGTGTTCATGGAGAAACAATATTACTGGTTTTATTAAAGGTAGAAAGAATAGAAGCAATGCAACAGAACTTACAAAGCATGTTGTATTAAATCTCACCTTAGATAACAAATAACAGATAGAGGATCCCATAGCTTGCATAACATCAACTGCAGAACTAACAGCATTCCTCACAGAAAGCACATCTGCCTGTATAAGCAGCGCAGTAAACATATTATGACATACAGCCTGAATTAATAACCTGTTGGAACTAAATTCAATGACCTTCTTTCAAATTTCATTAGAAAAAACTACGTATAATTTGAATAATTATAATAGGTCAAAAAGTTACTCTGATCACAAGAAATTAATGTTATCAGTATTTTTGCATACCCTTGCACCTCCAGTAACTGGAAGACGTAGCGTGCTTGCCTTTAAAGCTTCAATTGCCCCAGATAAAGAACAACAATGTTCTCTTTCATATGCCGCCCAGTTTTCAAGGTATGCCATCTAAATCAAATAAAATTTCATGCAGGAGCTTCAAATTACTATGGAAATGATACATTGTGCAGGAAACAAATAAGTAAATGAGGAAACAAGGTAGCACAAGTAACAATTGTTAAAGTTGTTCAGAATTCATTTTATAAATATCATAAAGCCTAAACCAAATACTGTAAGCTGGAATTAAGAATGTTCCATATACTTGTACAATTATAACAATTCTGAGATAGCTCCTTTTTCCTAGACTGACCATAAGGTTTATCGAATTCATTGTAGCACCATATTTTAAGATCTCGACCATTTTTGGGGCTTGAGCTACAATACTCCATATCTGCATAAGTCTCGCACTTCAACTTGGAGAGGAACCTTTTGAAATATTTGGCATAGGGATCAAAATTAATATAGAGACTCTTTATTTGTAAATTGGAAACAAACCCCCTCATCACAGCCCCAAACACTTGCAACCTCCCCGTTCTATTAAAACGGAGTTAACCACATTTGGTGGACACATGGTTGCAAGCAGTAGAAACTGTATTACTTTATAACGTCTACAATCAATAGAAAGCATGTCATCGTTTTAAAAGTGATTCAAAAATATAACCATAGAACCAATTGTATTGGTGTTGCAAATATAAAATTTCAAATAAATGTGCATGAAAAATTGTGCATGAGTTGATGTATGTCATGCTATGAATTATCTACCAAATTCATATATTAATATCAAACTGCGAACTAAAATAAAATTTACAATAAAAATTATTATAAAGTTATATATTTCATAATTTCTTAATGTGTCTCTGGATTCTTTAGGTAGTTAATTTATGTAAGTAATGTCAATTGTTTGTAAATTTATAATGTTCAGTGCTTAGTCATCTGATTCAAATAATGACATTGTCAGTGTAACCTTCTAGCATTCATGTGGTATTCTGGATGTTAGCTCAATTATGCTGCCAGTAACCTTGGTATCACATTTGGGGTCAAATGGGCCTAGTTGGGCTAGATGCCTAGAAGCACTCCTTAGAAACCAGCGGAGTATGACAGGGCATGAACTAGGTCCTCAGCATGAAGATGAAGGTTATACAAGCTTGAGACCGAGCTGGCTATCATTCAATGCCAAATGGCCTGACAACAATACAATCACACCCAAGTTCTAAACAAATTTGCAAATCTGGCTCACAAACATCTAGCAAGCCATAAGCATTGAAGTTGGCATGGATTCAATAACGAGTAATACCTATGAATCTTGTTAGGTAAACTGATGATGAATCTCAAGTATTACAGTATATCAACAACACAAAGTTGTTGCATTTTATTTTCACTTATATTCCCGTGATGTATCCATCTCTGAACACAATATGCACATCCACGATGTTTTTGAATGCAAGATGCATTGTGAATATTCAAAATATGACATCACTCAGTTACTTCACCTTATAAGCAATCTGATGTCAACAAATTAGCCTTCCTTTTGTAATAATGATTGCACATCTTTTCATTCCCTGGGGAGGGGGAGGGGGGATCTCAGCATGCCATTTAATTGTGCCTAATCCATATAGATATGCTAGTACTAAATTAAATCAACTAGTTCCACATTGACAGATCTTGTACTTGCTAACAGAACAGATTCTAATAGACTGATACTAACTGAGGCATACTGTCCTACATGTCTCTAACACTTCCACTTCTCTTTTGAAAAACAATTCGTGTTACACAATTTATAGACATTTTGCATTGCATGGTTGTTGTGATATAGTCAACAATCAAGGACAGCACATGGAAGTCAGGAGCTGATTTATGAAAGCATATCAAATATAACTGTGAAACTGCATCTGCATTTCAGGTTGCTTATCAGATGTAAATTATCTGCTTCTCAGATCTTTCAAAGTTTTAGAAGGCAAATTAACATTATAGATTATCAATTTATATCCTTTGTAAAGAAAAATAATGGAATAAGTAACACATAAGATAAAACTTATCACTAAATAGTTTTCATCATTTATCTTACTTGTTCTCTCAAAATCATGGCCAACTTCAATTCTTGCCTCAGCTGCTGCACA
Organism: Phoenix dactylifera; assembly: GCF_009389715.1. Classification (NCBI taxonomy): domain Eukaryota; kingdom Viridiplantae; phylum Streptophyta; class Magnoliopsida; order Arecales; family Arecaceae; genus Phoenix; species Phoenix dactylifera. The sequence continues at coordinate 23,144 of NW_024067969.1, read as the reverse complement.
TCAATCCTCTTCATTATAACAGAATCACGCAGTTTTGAAGCAGTATTCCACACACTGTATAGAATATTCTGTTTCAAGAAATCAAAAACAAAATAATCACATTCCCCTGCCAATTGGGCAATAAAAAGTCCACTGCAGCTGGACTGCAACCATGACAATTATAGTCAGAGAAAACCAAAACTGAAAGTTTAATGCACAATAATAAAAAATCATAAATTTTGACAACAAGACAAAATTTTTCTTCTTTACATTCTCTCGGTTATGGGATAGTCCATATTTATTCTCATAAGTAAAAATGTGCATCAGAACATAAAAATGAAACTAAAGTACATGAAAGAGAGCAGTCATCGAAATTGAAGTGCATAAAAGGGAGTAATGATAGATGTAGACTAATTAATAACCGCACGCATAAGAAAATTTAGTACAGAAATCAGTTCATGTGGTATCCAAATTACATAAAAGCTGAAAACTGCTATGTCAGAAACCATATTAAAGCGACTCCATTCATGCAGCACTATGTGTATCTTCCAAATAAATCACTCTTGAAAGAATGTCAGTGCTTACAAACTTCACCATCTTACATACCAAGCAAACCTCTAAAACAAAAGATCCAGAAAATGTGTGATCTTTTCATATATCGGTATAGCATCAAAACAAGCATTTAACTTCAAAGGCACCAAATCCCTACCTCTGTCCTCATTTTCTGAATGGATATAGTGTCATCTGCTCGGGTATTGACAAAGTGCCACTGCAGGTCCCTATTGTACAGCAACCGCAGCTGATGTGCATCTTCTATGTGGCTTGCATTCTTCTTTCCTTTTCTCATATCAACAATATAATTGAAAATCGAGGATGTCATGCCTGCTTGAGAAATTGTGCTGCTAGATGATGACATGGGGGATGACGGTCTTGACCTAGATGGACTCAGCATTCCTGGAGTTGATGGCCTTGACCGAGACGGACTCAACATTCCCCTGGTCAAGGTTGTTGATAAAGCCTTATTTGGTGATGAAGGACGATGTAAACCTGGACTTGGTGACGACTGAGTCCTACTAGGACGTGTTGCTGATGAAGATCTTCCTGAAGGATGTGAAGATACATTTACACTCAAACTCATATTTTGCTGTACTTTACGACTTCCATCAGGAGCCAGTCGCCTTGCCACCTCACTTAATGAGTGTTGGAGGCCTCTACCTGCACCATCAGATGCAGGCATTCTCCTTGGTGAAACCCCTCGATATGGAATTGACGAAGAGATAGATTTGTTAATATTATCGGTATGATCCACACTTCTTGACACGGCATTTGCAGATACCTTTCCACCCATCATAGCAGGCCAGCGATGTTGATCTATGACCCTTGCATGCAAGTTCTCCAAAGGCTTATAGTTCTCTGATTGCTCAGAGGTATTCCTCCCTCTCAGAGGAGTCCTCTTCCTCTCCGCTGCAATATTTGCCGGCGACTTCAATGTGCGATCTGAAGAGGAACCAGTAACCACCTTGTCCCTCTTAGTAACAGAAACTGAAATTGATTCTGACTGAAAAGAAGTAGACAGGCTCCGCATAGAAGGCCAGAAGCCATCCGGAGCCCGGCTGCCGAGCAACCGTCGTGAAGTGTTATGCATTTCTGTTACTGCATCACGCACTGGTGTGGTAGACCTTGAAGATGGCGAAGAGGGTGTGGAAGGCTTAAACGATGGGGATGAAGGTGCAGAGGACCTCGATGAAGGCGTAGTGGGTCTTCTCCTGTCTGCTGATTGAGATCTCTTCGGCAGCGAAGTTCCTGGCATGGCATGTGGGCGACCAGCACTTGGAGACGGGCTTCGCCTCGGAGTAGTAGGAGTTGATGAGATCCCTGACTTGTACCTAGAAGTAATTTCCCTCGTCCGCAACTTGCGGGTGGCCGGGGCAGCATTGTTCTTCTCAGAAGGGACCAAAGGGGGCCTTTGAGTATCTTCCGTCTGGGCTGCCTTCTGCTGCGCCACGGTCCCTGGTGGCTCAAGTTTACACACATCCATCCACAACTCCCTCCAAAGCAAACCACATTGATGGATTCTTCAGAAAGCAACTTATTTACAGCTATGGCACCAGATCCTCAAATCTGCCAGAAATAAACACTATTCAAGTGAGGTGAATTGAAACATCAAGCAAACGGATTTCCCTACAAAAGAAAAGGTAGAAGGAAGAGACACCCATACACGAAAAGGAAAAGCAGGAAAAAAAAGGACCTTTTTTTCCTATACAAAACCATAAAAGATGATGAGAAGGAGATCTGAATAGGGGAAAATTGGGCAATGCGGCAATCATCAGGAAGTGGGCACTCTGAATTCATTGCAAGAAGGCCAAATCAGGGAGATCGGGCCGGGTTTTCCATGGATGGCGGGCACAGGCGCGGCCGTTGGGTAACTAGAAAGGGATCGACGTCTGAGCCAGACCATACGAAGACTCTCGGCAGAGGTGCAGGATAACCGCAGAAGGTGCGTCTAACAATGGACGGTCATGTGTATGCTACTCATTTCTTTATAACATAAAAATTGGTGTTTTGGTTGCTTGTCTTCTGTCCTTCTCACGAGAATGCCATGGTGGGTGCGTTAGCACTGGAAAGGAAGGGAATTTAATGGAGTGGGAGAAATGGTAGGAGGAAGGAAGGTGTGGCTTATTTTAACCCAACTCAGATAGGGTAAAACAATAAATGGAAACAAGGTCAGGTAAAAAGCCAAGAACGACGGTTTTACCTGGGAATCGGCCGTGATTCGAGCAACAGGAGAGGCTTTAACTATGTCTGGGAAAAATAAGGAAAGCTCAGGGTTTTGGGGAAGAGAAATGGAGATCCACGTGCAGGAAAGCCGAAATTACTATAAAAATACACAAAAATGATTTCTTAAACACCTAGAATGGAACCATTGTAAATTTTTTTGTATGCTTCCATAACCACGGAATCACCAAATCCAAGCAACAAGAAATCTCAAGAAAAACATCGATTTGAAGGAAAGAAAGGATGAATTCTATTCTTGGCAAACTCCGTTCTCCTTTCCATTAAAAAAAACTGAAAAATTTCACGGAAAAATAGCAGAGAATTATTTAATTCCGAATCTACCAAGAAAACTGAACTTAATTGCACCAATCAAAACATCAAATGTCCTCATATAATTCACCATCAAAATTAATAGGCTTTCCATACTTTCTTAAAATTTCTTGCTGCGCCCACCACCAAATGCTGAAAAAAAATTCGAACTACAGATTGGACTCAAAATTATAAGGAATATGCATAAAAAAAGATTCGGGGTAGCATCTGACCTCGGGAATCGTGCATGAATTTGCCCTTTCCAACGAGCCTCCGCCGAAGCCCTGGTTTCGCCGCTCCAAGAAGTCCTAAAATATTATAGAAAAAGGTTCGAGTTTTTTTAATTCTTTTTTTCCTTCGAGTGTCGGAGGGAAAAGATGACGTGTTTGGTTTAGTTAAAGAAAAAGGGCGGAAGGAGGACGGTTTCCGCTTCCTATTCTTATATTATATTCTTTTTTGACTCGGATCCAGTTACCTTTCTCAAGCTTACCACACACCATATTTCTATGATTTGCTAATAATAACTGATACAAGATATTTTTCTGAACGGCATTGCATAACTTGATTAAATTTATAAAATATTTAAAAATATTAAAAATAATTTTAGTTTCCAGTAGATAAGACTCATAAGTTTGATGGATAAATTCATTCAAGCCTTCAGTGCTGGCATTGTAAGAACTTAGTCGCAGTATGACTCGCATCTTCAGATACCTTCGTTCTTGATATTGTTATAACATTCTCATGCTTCTAATCTTTTAAACTTTTAACAAAGATGATATGTATGCAAATTTTCCTCTCAATTATATAACATTCAATTATATACTTAAATTTTGTATGCTTCGTATTTTATTATTTCAATTAAAAAAAATACCAATTCAAGTTTAAGAAGTTAGTTGAGGGAAGATTTGTTAGTCAAAACATAATATATAACTTCTTGAACGAGCAAGTTTTAGACCTTCTAAATTTCTTCATTAGAGAGCTACCATTAAAGTATACTAATTTTTATTACATATGCTTTTCATGAGATTTATTTATTAGTTTATTATTTTTTATCAAACACATACATGACATCTTTGTTTGTGGAATATTAATATTTTTTTGTATGTTCAAAATAGAGAAGGCTATTTCTTACAACATCTAATATTATAACGTGTTTGTTAAAGAGTGCCCTGTGACGTTAGCGCATCAGCGATGGGAACAAGAGGAGGAAAACTTTAAGAACAGCTCACCGGTGGTGACCAAAGTAATTATATCAATTTCGCCTTCACTGTTTTGCAAGCAACGGCAGCCTAATTGGACAAAGCCATGTCTGCCGTTCCAAAAAGGAATGCGGAATAGCTTGCACTCATGCCTTCTTCCCCCATGATTAATGTGTCCGAGGCTTGATTTAGTTAACCAGGTGCTTGTATCCGTCTCCACATACTCACCCTACTAAAATGATTGTCATACTAATTAAATTCACTTTGATATGTTTACTTCTACTAGAGAACACACCTTCTGAAACTAGAAGTCCATATATATATAAACATATACATATACATAAATATATAATTCACAAATAAGTTAAAAAAAAGGAAATAATTACAACATTGCAAGGATCATATCCATTTATACTATTTTGGATGAGCAATTTAATAATGCCATTGAGATAATTGCTTGCATTGTATCACAAGTGCAACGGTGTAGAAAACAATTCAAACATTTTGGATAATTTGTTATGATTTAGTTGTTTGATATATGTTTCAGTACCATTTATGATGTGGAAAACTGTCGTATTTACATGAACTCAAAATATAATTAAAAAAAATAGTTTTTCAGTACCATTTATGAAAGAAAGAAGGAACAAAAGGTGAAGTGGATGCCTCAAGAAAAATCCGATGAAAGCCTTGTAGCCTAATCTGCAATTCGGTTCGGATGAACAGTCATTTGATGGAATGGGCACTCATTCCTCATGTTCCAAAGAAGCCAATCACTGTTTCCAGATAGCTGGACGCTTCCCTAAAATAAAGCTTAATAGAGAATAAACAAATGCAAAGAAGAAGATAATGAGCCTCCGAGTCCTGTCAGAATGTGATTTGATGAGAGAAGGAAAACGAGGGAAGGAGATAAAAATAATTGCTTGCATATGATAACAGAAAAATTGTGAGTATGATAACAACTCTACGGTTGGTTACATTAACCCCTCAAACTTAATATGGCATGGTGGAAGCTAGTTTGAGTCTGGAAATTAAGTCTCCCAAAAGAACCCGAGGGAGGGCCGAACATGGGATGCGGATGCGGATGAGAGAAACGTCGCTTGGATCCATCAATGACGGCGATACACAAGCATGAATGGAGATCAAGGCTTTGATACCATGATAAGAGAAGAAACATAAGGGAGAAGAAGATGAAATCTTCTGATTTGCACATGAATTGCTTGTATACAATAGCATATACGGAATATATATATATAAACCTAACTATAACAAATTTCGAGTTCGATAACAACTTAATAGGAGATTTTAAGTATGATAATAACTTTAGAGAGTCAGCTATATTAACATGATTGGTGGCCTCCTCCTTCATGCATTCCTCACAAAGAGCAACGTGAGCAGAGCGTAAAACTCTGCATGCCATGAATGCTTTGCATGGGAGCCTTTGCCAGGTAAAACATTCAAATAACAGACACCGGCTAAAATTCATTCTTTCTTCTTGTAACAAAATAACAATGACTACTTCCATATTAGCATTTTTCACGAGAAATATAATGAATGATAATTTAAAAATATTAACATCGTAAGCTAAAAAACCAGTTTTAGGTTCGAAAATTATTACGTTTTACATAACTTAATGTACAACAACTATTACAGTAAAACAACTAACTTAATAATAGCTTCCATTTCAAAATCTATTAAACCATAGCAGCCTTTTTTTGTTCCCTTCTTTGGGTGGGTGGGGGGTAGGAGAAAGGGTGGAGGGCGAATAAAAGTTCTATAATCCGTGAAATGCATCATATAGGGGAGGAGAAAGGGTGGCGGGCGAATAAAATTCTATAGTCCGTGAAATGCATCATATGGGGGACTCTACCCATGCCATATTGTCTTCCCCCATCCAAGAAACTTGTTCTATATACCCCTCCGCGGCTCCACCACCACCCCTGTTCGTTTTGTTTTTGGTAACTTATATGGTTTAAATTAATCGAGTGTAGATCCATTTGAAGAAATAAGAAAATTAAATTTAAAAAAATTGAATAGAAAAATCTGTGGAAAAAATTCATAATATAAATCCCATATGATTTGCCACATAAAATGTCATCCAATCAGTTACATTGTTAGCTCCTCTAAAAATATATAAAATCTTAATTGATAGCAGGAGTACATTATTCACTAGCAATTCTATAAAAATGAATAAAGTTTTCCATGAGCAAGAGCTGGATCAGAAAGCCATCTGATAACTATTATAAATTTTTGCTCTAAAAAAAAATTATACGACTTTTCACATAAGCAGAGACGATTAGTTTTGCACCTTCGCTTCTGTTGGTTTTAGTTGGTGTTCAGTCAGAAGCTCCGCCCTTCTTTTGAAGCTGCTTTCTGCCTCCACCATTTGGTGGTGCTGCTATGATGTAATGTGCAGTCGTCTCGAGGCAGCAGGATGTATAGTATAGGGCAAACCCACCCCCCACCCCTCCCTCATACACACACAGAGTATAATTCAAATTCTTTCAAGCCATATATATAACTCAGCACAATATCAAAAATTCTAACAACATATATTGCTATTAGTGCACTGCTATCTCCCATCCTTACTTTTTTGACGTTTGTGCTGCTGCCGCTCTCCTCAATTTTGATATTTGGAAGGGATAAAAGTTTTATTTTTCGCATGAAGAAAGACGAAAAGAAGTATTTATCTTTTTTTCAAAATAAATTTACTATTAAATTGCACAATAATCATTTCAAAATCCATGCAAGCATAAAAATATAATGGAAATATAGCTTTTTTTTTTTTTTTTTTTGGCTAATACGTATGGATCATATCTGATGGTGCGGATACATCCAATATAGTACTTCGGAGTGCGTTAAGATCCATGCAAGCCGTGGGCTCGTTTGGAAATGGCAATCTAGATGGGTGAACCGCCAGTGCACCTGACACCACAAGAGGAGCCGCGTGTTCCGCCGGAGATGGAACGGTCTGGTGGGACCCAACACTCGGTGGAGTAGGGTCAAAACTTGGGTGTCCCCAATCGCCCGGACGATCCTGACCTCTCGATCTTGCGGGCCCATCCTGGCAGGGATCCCCGAGACCCACAAACACACATGTCAGCGCTTGTTGCCGATCAAATCGTTAGGGTGACGAGACCGTTCAACGACTCGTTGACGTGGGGTCCGTATGTCGACTGCGATAAAAGTGGACATTTTCACGACTGCTATGAACTGAGGGTATTCGAAGTTTTCAATAAAATTGTCCCCAAAATCCAGCCCAAGTATATTTGGTCTGTAAACTGACACGTGCATTCAATTTAAGCTACATGACAAGCTCAGAAATATAAAGGCGGACGCTGCTGGCATGACTTTTTAAGTTTAGCAACCTTCAAATGTGCATTGGTGCTTGAATGCAATTTATGTATTTATCTCTTCAAGTAGAAGGTTAGCCAATGTAGCTACTAATCATTTTCAGCTAAAGCAAAAAAGCAAACAAGTGAAGATACTCACATCCTCCACCGGCATATGCTGAATCTAGCCGAACCATCCAGTTCAGACAGTACCAAATCGATTCAGTCAGAAGTGGATCGATGTATTTGGGGGCCTAAAGCAAACTCACTAAAAAGGCCTTTTTCTTTTTCTTTTGTCTTTAAAAGCCTTCCCTACAATGGGTTGGCCTAAGGCGAACTCTCTAAGGCAGTACTGAGTCGATTCAGTGCGAAACACATCCCCCACTAGAGTCTGCCGATTCAAGCCAAACCGTTCAGTTTAGGCAGTACTGAGTTGATTCAGTGCGAAACCAGATTAATTCGGTATTTCAAGTCGGTTTCGGCCTCTACCAGCTGGAATTTTTATTGACCCGATCAGAACTGGCTAGTTTGATGCTGATTCGATGCGAACCGGTCTATTTTCATTGAGGCAATCCGGTGAAAAGTTAAAAAAAATAGATGTGATGGTTTCATACCGATTTCGATTCGATACCAAGCCATACTGGCTGCCAACCAGTATAAATGTCGATACTGATCCGGCGGTCTTTATCCCTTATTATTGTTCTTAGCAATTCTTGTTGTCTTGTCCTGATTCCATATTCATGCTTCCATGGGGCCTTCCATCATTTTTTTTATAACTTATTTTATGAGCAATGCTGCATGAATGTGCATCATGACCTGGTATGTCCGCACACATGCTTTGACCTTACTCATATCGATTTTTATCGGCTCTTATCGTTTTCTCTTTTGCGAAATAATCCAAGCATTTAGCAAGCAAACAACAGACGTGTCCGGGGACCGCAGACTCTGTCGCGCATGCGTGGATAAAAACCAAAAACTCTTTGGCTCCATCGTGAAAGGTTGCCAGGGAGTCCGGTGCACGGCGCTCCTGAGCGACGTGGCAGTAGATGCCCGTTGCACGTGGTGGCTGGAAGCGAATGCGGCCATGTGCAGGACGGGCTCAGATCGAGCCTCGGTCGTACCCTTCGTGCGCAAGCTGGATACACGCGCCGCCGGCTCATCCATGTCAAAGCGCTCCAAATTCTGCCGGTCATTTTATCATCTACTTCACATATCTCAAAACATTTTATTAATTATTTATTACACCTATCTCAAATATAAATAAATATATAATATTTTTACGGATGACTCATGTACTTCTGGTGTGAATACATTCAAAAAAATAAAAGATAACAAATCTTGGAGCGCTTTAGAAAACTTTCTCTCTCCAACTCAAAGAGCTCTTCCAAACCGGTCAGCCACATATGAGGCCATCCAATTTATAGCTCCATTGGCCTCTCTATAGATATACTTGGTCTTAAAAATATCTCCACCTACCATGGATCGAATATTCTGGAGCAATGGGTGGCAACCACCCGTATCGCCGATGTACTATTGGATCCAACTGATCACCATAGCCAAGTTACATTCGAGCAGGACCATGCTGGCCTGCAGAATATGCTGAGCTTGACACAAACCAACCCAAGCTGCCCTCAGTTCTGCCCTAGGAACAAAAATGTTAAAGATCTGGTACCCACCAGCAACAACCATTCTGGAGTTCGGACCTCTGATTACGAAGCCTGCACTATTCTTCCTGCCACCATCTAGCACGCACCGATCGAAGTTGACCTTAAGAAAGCTCAGAGGTGGGGCTCTCAGATGAAAGACCTCATCTACCCTTCTTTTCCGTAAAGAATATAATCCGTCCGGTCGGATCCTTTCTAGTGCAACTTTTGCGGCGCACTAATTTGGAACCTAGCCAAATGATAAGTTTTTGGATTCCATGCCCATTCTCTAATTCTTTTTGTGGTGCCGGTCATCGTATCATCCAAGATAATTATTCATCTTGTATTTGATGTGTTTAGCATCAAATGTGATCCTGTTCGAATTTCTAAAATAAATAATAACTATGAGTCTTCGAAATGCTCGCAGATGAAATATCCTCCAAGAATTTTCAAAAACCCTCATCCTAATAACTTTCGTCCCTCTTTCCCTTTTCTTGTTGATCGGCGAAATACCAACTAATCTATGGCTTTGGTATCGGGTAAAATTGGTTTGGAGGAAAGAAAAGGAGATCCTACTCCTACTACCCTGCAAACTTCTTTCCTTTTTTTTTCCTCCAAAAAATCTACAATCATACTTCTACTCCTAAACCAAAGGATCAAAGTAGTGCGAAGACCTCCTGCGTGTCTGATCGCCTCCAAAACCCATGGTAGTGCCCAGCTAATGATCGGAGTTTCCTCATCACCACTTGTTCACCTTCGCATCACGCCCTTGTACATGATCCTGGCCCTTTTTAGCCGATAATGTTTTCCTGCAAATAATTGAGGATAGATGGAACTTCAATGGTGGCTGTAATGACAAAGGCACTGGAACATGATGGAGGTTGGTGGAAGATGAACCCCATCTCTTGGTGTTTCGAGAGCCTAAGAATAGGAGTCGTGAGATGGATCCAAGCCCATGCATCAAGAAATTATATCCTACAACATGCGTACCGCACCAATCATAAGCATGCATTTCTGTGAACTAATCATCGAGATGAGTGTTTGATGGAAATATATGCTTATGATTGACGTGGTGCACCACCATATGGTGGAGGATATAATTCTTACGGTGCACGACATGATTCTAATGGAAGTCGCATGCATGATTTCTCCTTCAAAGAAAAGTAAATGGTCTCTCTCTCTCTCCCCCTTGCTCATTTTCTTCTTTTATTTGTTAATCTTATTTTGGAAATATCCGCATATAACATCAAACGAATCATCCTGTGTATAATAGGAGACAATTCCTAAATCAAGCTGTAATGGATCTAGAATATAAACCCAAGAATCCAGCACGACGAGTTGATTGAAATAATTTAGACGAAAGATAAATAAAATATTTAAAGCACAAGTCCATCAAAATCCAATAGATGAATGAGTCGCATTGAGACATCAAGGTGCCAACTCACAGGCATAAATCTAGCTTAGATTGTATTTTATTTTAGTGCTAGTTTAAGGCTAAGCTTGTTCTTCAAATGGTTGAAGGCGAGCTCTGAAGGAAAGAATATCCCAATAATATAAAATTTTCACATAAAATTAATTGAGCTAGTATATATTTTTATTCAAAACCGATCATGAGACGCACTTTGAAGCTAAACTCTATTTATTTTTAGTCAGACTTCAAATTGGATCTATTTAAAATTTATTTTTTTTAATCCAAGTCAGCTCTATTTTTATTATTTATGGTATTAGTTAGAACCGTTTCTTTGTTTTTTTTAAAAATATATCTTTTTTATATAACTTTTTTCTTTAATTTTGTTTTGAAAAATTTTATTAGCTATAAAATTGTGCGCAGCATGGCACATTGGTTTAAACAAAGCTGGTGTATTGGCCGTGACACGAGACAAGTGGGACAAGTTGTGGGGAAATGGGTCTTAGAATATTCATTGAAGGGGACACAAGCTGCCAGATTCTGACCAATAACGGTTTTCAGCAGCGTCAACTCCATACTCCGTTAACAAATGGGGTAGACACAAGAGTTTGTTGGTGCATTGATGTAAATTTTTGGAAGCATTAGATGGTGATCAAAATAAAGAGGGACATCCTCTTCTGGTACCATCCCTATGAGCTCAAAGTACAACAGAGATCAGTGGGATAAAACCCCTCTAATTCAATATATTCACCGTGGGACCTTATTTGTGGTGGTGCCCATGGCTGCAGAGCTTCATTTCACTCTCAGACACAAGCTTTGCATTAATGTAATGCTTAGCCACCATTATATAGCATCCCAAAGAGCTGTTGCTTCTGCAGCTAAAGCAGATGCCGCATACATTGGAGCTACTTGAACAAGAAGTTGGTGTTCATACATCATGATCATTAGCAACAATTTTGATCCAAGTTTTGCACGAAAGAATGATTGGATCGCGCAATGGCCACTTCAAGATCTGCCACTGCGCAATCTAACAATTGATGCGAAAGAAGATCAAACAATCTTTTATATAAAAGATACAACCCGATCCTATTTTAACCATGTCAGGTTGAGTTGGTGTCCAGGACACCCAAGCATGGTCATTTACCACTGGCTTAGAAGGCCGGCGATGGTAATGAGTTGCTGCCCCAATTAAGAAAAATTCTCTGCAAACACGATAGAAAACCATCAAACACCAGCCTAATCCAAGCCTTAACAGGTCCCCCATAAGAGCCATGCCCCAATAAGGATCTGGACAAGCTGCCCAAAATTGTGGGTGAGGCCAACCCCTTTAAAATGCATCCTCTATATCGCCTGGCTTTCGTCCAGATACTCTCATATAAGGCTGCTTTATTGCATTGGGGACTTCACCGAAAATGGTTCTCCATTTAAGCTCGGAATAATCAGCTCGTGGTCAGCCTTTATGAACCCATGCTATAGTGTCTCTTAGTCCACGTAGGCTATAAGCCGAGTTCGTTCTGATACTATTTTTAACAATTCAGGATCTCATCCAAAATAGCTGAAATAAAATGTTCTTTTTAGATTTCTTAGTCCTACATAAGTGTCCAAAATTTTTTCAGCGAATAATCGATATGGGACTAAACACTGCATGCACGAGTCCTCATATAAACAAATGCTCGGTAGATTTTGGTTGCAGTCCACACAAGGTGAACTTAGAGGTTAAATACACAGCATGAAGCCAAAGATTAGTAGGCAGTCTGCTCCAAATCATTTTTTTGGTTATAAAAGTTATTAACAATGATTTTTCAAATTTAACTGAGTTACTTATGGAGATGCAAAAAATTTCTTTCCAAAATCTTTAGATCGCATCGCGAGTGTTATTTGTTGCCCACAAATGTTGCAGGTCGCGCGTGTGTGATCGCTAGAGAAGAAAACACACAAGTACCAACGTTAAATTAATGCCTTCCTAAGTGAATTAATCCAATGAGGGAAGACCTTTATTTCCTCTCTAGCACACAATTTTTAATGTATTTTTCTTCAAAAAAAACAAGGGAGGAAGATACTACAGTCAATAAGGGAGGGAGAATCGTTGTTCTTTCTGTAAGGGAGTTAACTTCCTATGAATTTGAATGAGACGGGAACCGTTGGAAACCAACCCAACTTTTCCCTCCCTCTTTCAAATGTTCCTTTTCTTCTCTGGGCCGAGTTGGGTTAGCCCATTATAGGCAACCAAACTGAGCCTAATTTCCGACATTTTTCATAAAAAAAATTAAACCACAGTACAATAGGCAGCTTCCATTGCATGGCCCAACCATGTCAATGTTAACCATGAATCCGAGACAGAAAAAAACAAGAGAGTATAAACAGCCTTGGCAAATTTGTGCCGAGTAGAAGAACCCCGCCAAAGCCAATTATCTAGCTACTGAGCATGCTTCTGTTCCTCCGCCATTATAAAGTCTACTTTCAGTGATTCAGTTGGTTGTGCTCATGTGAGATTAGTGTGAACAACTGATATACCAAAAAAAAAGAAAAAAAAAAAGAGAGAAATCTTCATTATAATATCAATCAAGTGAGATCCAAAATGTTGCTGTAAAAGAGGTAAATTTCAGGATAAAAACCAGAAACTAACATAGAATCAATGTTGTCTACAGTGCTCCCAAAGGTTGTAGGAGGACAATATTTGGGCACCCATGGATCAACATCAGTACCGGAAGTAGACTCACCAAACGTATTCCAATAACACTGCTGCAAACCATCTTGAGTACCGAAAATAGCTTGCCATGCCCAAGGCACACGCCTTGCGGACAAGTTTCCATGCATGTTTATTATTATAAAATTCATATACTACGCGGAGGTAAAGCTTTCCTTAAGATTCTGTAGTTCTCTATCCCAGCCTCTTATACTGGTTCTTCTTCTCTTCAAAATATAAGCCAAAGTTGTTTTCATTTATTGCTATAATTATAAATTTTTTTTGCATGAATACCTTCATAAATATCAAATTTTGCATGAGGGAGGACAAAAAGATGTGTAAAAAATATTTATAAAACGATCATGATGGAGAATAAAAAGTAATTTCAAAATTCTATTTTATTTTTAATTAAAATAAATATGATTTTTATTAATGGTATTAGAAATAACAGTTATATTAGGGGCATGCAAAAACAATATTTTATAAGGATATAGAAAGAAATATAAGTTTAAGAGGATATTCATGCAAATTTGAAATTTTAGAAGGATATTCATGTAAAAAACTCCTAATTATAAAATAGCATAATCTGGACAGCCAAAGGGTTACACAAAATAGGGTGGTATGTTATGTTCAATTATCCCCTTTGTAAGCAAAGTTCACCGTTAATCCTATTCTCTTCAACTGCCAAGATGTCCGTACCTATTGGATGTCTATGGGATCTCAACTCGGGATTAGATGGCCCAGAAAATAAGGAGCTCAGCTGGGAATTACATGGCCATGCAAGGAGAACAAACTCTCAGTTCAACCGAGTAGAAACTCATAAGAGATTGGAAACCAAGGGGATAGGGTTCAACTGGGACTCTCTCGTGCTGGCTCTATCATGGACGATCAAGCTTGAAAGTAACAATGGGATCTTCTTGAATAGGGAGGCCGAGTCACAACCAACTCTACACAAAAGTAGTGGATAATTTCAGAACAAAATCTTGGCCACCTTATCATCTTTCGATGGATTGCTACTCGCTTTTTAAATCACAAAATAGAGGAAAATTTAATAACAAAGGGAACAAGAAACTCATTTGATTATATGATCCAAACTTGTTTAAATCAAACCCAATCTGCTTCCTGAACCTACTCACTATAGGTCAGCTTGGCAGCTCCGGTCATGGACCGTCGCTCTCAAAGTAGCAAAATACCTCCTACATGATTCAACACCGGCTAGCTGATCAGATCTTTCTCTCTTATCATGTGTATCGAATGATCGAAATCAAAATTTTTTATAATGTGGCTTTTGCATCGTATCATGGATAGCTACCATATCATCTATTTGCGAGATGAAATGTGCTATAGTCCACCATGGCAGCAGTGCATGTTATCCTGTTCTATTTTAAAAAATAAAGAAAAGTTATCTTATCCTCGGTGCCAAAAGTTGCACCGCAGAGAACGCAACTCTATCCGGTCTGTTGTCCTGCAAAACAAGCGCTGAAACGGTAGTCGCAAGGTGGGCCGGCGTACGCCAAACCCACGTGGTTCCACTTGCTTCCCCAGGTTCCTTTCCCTTCTCCTCCCTCCTCCCATGACCCAAACCTCCCTATTGATCGAAGCCAAACCTCCCAACCGACTGCGAGAGCCCTCCTCCGCCGCCGATGTCGTCCATGGCCACCGCCTCCACCCTCTTCTCCGCCACCAGCGCTTCACTCCACGGCTTCGCTCGGCCCGGAAGGACGAATGCTCCGGCCCTGGCGTTCCTCCATCTCTCTTCCAAATTACCTTCGGGGTTCCCCAAAACCCCATTCCGGGATTATAGGTGTTCTTCCCAGTTCCAGAAAAATCCCGGCTTTGCGGCGAAACCGCTGAGGACGACGGGTGTGGCTTACGCTACCGCTGCCACGGAGAAGAGCATCCACGATTTCACCGTCAAGGTCGAATCTTGATACCCCTTTATGTTCTGGCTTCTTTATTTCTTCTTATTGGGGGTATAAAAATCGGATTTTTGGTGGGAATGTAAGAAGCTTTAGGGTTGCTTTCTATGGAAATCGTGTGGGAGTTGATTAAAATTGATTCATATTCGAGAAGTGAGATGTGATGTAGGGTATTGAAGGGGAGGCAAGCTAAGTTTCTCCAGACTTAGGCTGGATGGTTGATAGATAGCTCTGCTAATAGGGAAGGTTTAGTCTCAAAAACAAGAATAAATTTGCAAATCTTATACCCCAAAGTGCTTTTCCAAAAATACCAATAAAAATTGGAAGTAAATGCTGGTTTGTTTTTGTGAGCTTTTCATTTCATAAAATTGGGTCTCACGAAACATGGTGGTTTATTTATATACATGCAGCTAGGATTGTTTTCTAACAAAGGGAAAGAAGTGTGTTTAATTTATGTAAATCAAGGGAGCCAAGATTGGATCATAAGGACTGAATCTAAGCTATACTTAAGGAAAATAAGCGTAGGCTACCCCAGGCATGCCTAACAATTAAGGCTAGAGTATTTTGGTGCAGGATATTGAGGGGAAGGATGTTTCTCTAAGCAAATTCAAGGGGAAAGTACTATTGATTGTGAATGTTGCTTCCAAATGGTAACTTTTGTTCACTCTAAAAGGCACATTGGCTACTTAATCTTTTTAGATCTTGTATTTTACAGGAGTCTTTGGTAGCTCTGAGTTCTAATTTTTATATCTCATTCCTAACTGAAGATTTGATTGTGAATGTTCAGTGGGTTGACGACATCAAATTACACTGAACTCTCCCACATCTATGAGAAGTACAAAACACAAGGTATTTTAGTAGTTGTTTCTGATTCTATTTTTCCCTTCAATACTTGTAATCATGGTCTGAATCAATTGATGCGGGTTTGCAAAAACTTTTGATAATCATACCTTTTGAGGTGTTAAGAATCAGCGTAAAAAATTCTAAGCTTTCGTTTCATTTATTTTTCTTATTGGAGGAAATTAAAAATTAGGAACTCAGTAAAAAATTTGATACTAACTAACTTGCAATCTTGGTTGTGCTGTTTATTTTTCTGTTCTCTCTCTCTCTCTCTCTCGCGCGCGCGCACGCATGGGGTGGGGGGCGGGGTGTGGGAGGGGGTTTGGGATAGGTGGGGAAGGGTGCGGGGTGCTGGGTGATCATGAAATTCAAGATTCCTTCCTGAGAAATTTTAGTGATGGAAAATCTGAACTCTGAAACGAGGAACTTCAAAATTACAAAATTCTTGCTAGTGATAATTTAACTTTCAGTTAACTTTCTAAATACGTTGATCCCCACCCATTCAACAACTGTTGCAAAAACTGTTACTTCTTTAATACCTGAGCATAGAACATTCAAAATTATGCTTGAATTACAGGACTTACATTCTTTTTGGTTTCTTCAATACCCCGAGCATAGGACTTCCGGAATAATGCTTAATCCATGAGATTTATTTATTAACATGTTTTTGTATTTTTTTAATATTTGTACTTCTTAATTTTCTTGGCATCCTTAATTTTCTTCTATGTACCAGCTTGTATATTGGTTGCTAGTAGATACTTCAACATTTATAACATACATGCCACAAATATTGACAGATCTTTCATACCTATGCAAAACAAACTGGATCGGTTACTAAATTGTTAGAGTGTTAGTAAACTCTATTATTTTTCCTTAATCCTGATTATAGCGTGCTTGCATCTTGACGACAAATCTACAGCAAACACTTCCAGGCCTAGATCAAATAGATATCTTAATATGTGTGCTTCACAGTGCATTTTCTTGCCATATCTGGAGGTTCCATAACAGGACAAGCATCTTATGAACATCCCTTATGATCTCTTTAACATATCCTAGTTATATTGTGTATACTAAGATTTGAATATCTATATTCTATTTAATAAGATGCGGATATCAAGCTCTTCACCTTGTGTTCATTCTGTGTCCTGACACCTTTAACAAAATAACAAAACCAAGAGGTCTCATGACCTGTCTAGCTTACACCCAAACTCACAAGCAAATTAGGAGAATATTCAGTAAATATTGCAGCACTTCCAGTGGACTTCCAAATTGCTCATAAAGAGATTGTTACAAAAAGTCCATCTGAAAACTGAAATTAAATAGTTGAACTGATTGGTGCGTCTTTGGGTGCTAGTGCATGTTAAATCTGAGTTTATTACAGTGTTCCTTTCCTAATTGTTGATAATATTTACATTGTAGGATTTGATATTCTGGCTTTTCCCTGCAATCAGTTTGGGGGACAAGAACCAGGATCTAATTCGGAAATAAAGCAGTTTGCTTGTACGAGGTACAAAGCAGAATTCCCTATTTTTGATAAGGTTTGTCAGTATCCACCCATCTGCAACACCTCCCAGATAAACTAACAGATGCATGTATTACTGAAGTTTTCTGACTACTTTACACCTGGCAGGTTGATGTTAACGGACCAAACACTGCTCCAGTTTATCAGTTTCTTAAGTCTAGTGCTGGAGGATTTTTGGGTGATCTTGTCAAGTGGAATTTTGAGAAGTTCTTGGTAGACAAAAATGGTAAGGTTGTGGAGAGATACCCACCTACAACTTCGCCTTTCCAGATTGAGGTATGTGGGACAGAAAAATATCGCTGTGGCCTTCTATATATTACTTGATTGATCATAAAGATATTAGAAACCTTAATAGTCTGATAACGTCAAATCAGAAACAAACAGACAGCGATATGGATCTAAATTTTAATGATACCCCAGAGCATGTTAACAGTATTATATATATGTATGTATGTATGTATGTATCTATATATGTATCCCTACTACTTTCTAGCATTTACCTTCTGTCTTTAATTGGTAAAAGGAGATCTATATAAATATCTCTACCTTTTTATTGAAAATTGAAGATAAACATTGTACTAGCCACTAGAGGTGATAGTAGATCAGATAATATCCATCCGAATCCATTTTCATATCCGAATTTATCCGGATATGGATAGAAATTTGAGCATCCGATTAATTCCGTATCCATATCTGTCAAAAAAAAAATGGATATGGATATGGATAGATAACTATTCAATCTGCCTCTGAATATCCGATTTTATTTTTAACCCTATTTAATTTTATATAGCACTTATGAACTTTTTTAAAAAATAAATGGCCACCTTAACATGCTATAAACTTGATTTATCATATGCTTAATAACATCTTTAATTCTGTGGTCATAAAGTTTAATTATCCGATTTATATCCGTATTTATATCTATACTTATGGTATCCGATTTACATCCGTATCTATTTAAAACAAATGTGGATATGAATTTTTACATCCGATTAATATCTGTATCCGTATCTGTATTCGTCAAATAAAACAAACATGGATATGGATATACCAATATCCAATCCGTATTCGATCTGATTTTTGCCCTACTAGCCACCTTGAAAAATGAGATTTTGGTTCTCGTGGCCTTTGAATTTTTAGTTCCCCTTTCAGGGCTCCCATACAATAATATTTTGGCTTACTTTTAGCTAGACGTGGTTACTCAACAGACTCAAGCACTATGAGGTGGTGCCTTTGCTGTGTGACACTGATTGATTGTAGAAACTGGGAATTCCAGTGTAACTTGCATTTAGTGGTAACTTTGTATTTGAACATCTTGAGAATCCTTTTTTTTGAAATGTAGTAATTTTGTTCCAAATACCTTGAGTACTAATAAGACCTCACTGCTAGTAATCCTCGTAATAGCTTATGTTCCAATGCGAGACAGTAGGGATCCTCCCTTCTGCTCATTCTATTTGTTTATAGTATAGATTTGTTCTAATTATTCTGCAGCAACACGAGCTTTTTGTTGTTATTTGTTGTTTGACTGACACAGACCCACCAAAGCAGAAAAAGTCAACTGGCAAAATGTATTCATAGTTCTTGCAAAACGTATAACAATTTGAGTTCGCCATTCTGATTGGGCTTTTAGGACGAGCATATTTGAAATGTTTTTTACCTGTTTCTCTTAAAAGATTCTCTGGATGATGATTCAGATCACTCTGTGTTCCCTTATTTTGTAGAAGCACTCCTCAGATTTACATTTTTCTTCTGCCATTCCACTCCATAACCTCCTTTGACTTTGTCAATAATAAACCCTTTGACCTTTTTCTTTGTTCGCCAAATCTTCTTCAGTTGTCTGTACTACAAACATAATTTCTCTGCTCAAGCAATGAGCTATAAGCAAACCACGGGTGAAAGGTTCCACATTGTATGAGACAATGAATCTTGGCTATATGAATTTATGCACCTTATAGGATGGAAATTAGTGAAAATATCTGACCATAAACATGTTAATGTGCAACATGTTAATCTACAGTTTTGTAAACATTGATCATGGGAAGATCCTTCATATACCAATGTGAATCCTTTTATATAGGGCAAAATTCTGCTTACCCTAATGCAAGCTCTGATAAGATAAGGTTGGATGGACAAATATGGGCTAAAAAGAATTAATGATTGACAGTCTGAAACAAAAAGTGAGATGTCATATGACATCATAATTGTACAAACCTTAGATGGCCCTATTTGATTTTAGGTCATAAAAATATCAGGTGAATTGAGTCTGCCCATCTTATTAACGGGGATAGAAAATTAATTTCATATGTTAAACTTTAGGGTTTAACTTTAATTTCCCAGAAAATAGCAATTTTACACCGTTTCAGTGATTTGAGCATCTTTCATAGTTAAAGTAATATGGTCCATCTAGTGGGTTATCAATTGATATGAACTAATTATATGTTTACAACGATCTTTCTTATTGTTTGCTGAATCGCTGCATCATGCTTCTAAATTCAATAGTTTGTAGCATTTATATATGATATGTCTGATCAAAATATCTGGGCTCAAATAGCTTTTTTTTCCCCAAGTGTTATCCAAAGGAAAGAAATGACAAGAAATGTGACCAAAATATAATGTGAAAGGGAAATGATAATAAATTCTCTGGACCATGATGAAGACCCTTCTACTATTGCCCTTCTTCCAAAGTGCTCTATTTGCTATTCTTTATATGGAATTCCTGGTACTTGGATCTCATTGAGCTCTTTTTCGTTGTCTTGCAGAGGGATATCCGGAAACTCCTTGCAGCCTAAAGTACTTGGATCCAATACAAATGCAAATACAGCACTATGCCATGCATGCCAGTGTTTACCTTAGACTACTTGGAAGCTTGTTATTTTAGTAGTCCTTTCATGCAGCAACCAGATGGTTTTGTAGTTCGTATTCAGTAGCCTCGCTCTATGTTCTGATCATATGTCATTAAGTTCACAAGCATGAAGAGAAAAGATATTTTAATAGCATTGTACTTTGGTATCTATTTATTGATTTGTTCCGAAAATAAAGCACCATTATAATAACTATTCATAGCCATGAGACTTTCAGCAACAAATAGGTCCCTCTGAGTTCATTCTTGCCAACAATTGATCTACTTCAGTGTTATATTCCCAGGGACAAGGACTGAACTTGTCTGTCGGGCTTCCGGTGCACATCTGCGTTTGTGTTATTAGCTCCCACTTTGTCGACAAATCTACTGTCGGACTTTGAGACGATTGCCATGAATGCTGGTATTGTTGTGCAAAACCAGTCCGAGGGATGTATGATGCAAAGATTGGTAAAGACCTGGTCATGGCATGTATATGATAGAGACCATGAGGGTAATAAATAACTTGGTGGAGGGGAGATGAAACTCCAGTCCATTATTTTACCCCTCAGAAAACCTTGTTAATTCTGGTTAGATGATGAACTCTGGACATTTGATGTTTGCTCATCTGTTTTCCATATTTAGCATTACTTGATACAAACAAGTGATTGCATGGTAGTATCATGGATCTCAGATGAATGTTTTGAGGTCAGGCTATGCAATAAGCTTGAAGAATGCATCCAAGTGGTCTTTATATTTTTGAGGAAAATGAGGGAGGGCTTATTGAATACAGTTAAAGGAAAAGGCAAGCCTCTTAGGCTGCATTTGGAAATGGTGCAAGAGAGGAAGTGAATGATTTAATTTCATCTCTTTTCGATCAAATACTTGTTGAATGGTTGGATGAAATTGTTGTTTAGAAGTATGAAAAGATATTTCTGAAAAAGGTACACTTATTTATTTTATTTAATTGAGAAGTCCGAATTATATTAATTCATGTACTCTGGTTTAAATCCTCATAAATTATGTATTTATCTTTATAAATGATTTTTTGTTACATGTTACACGTTTTCAATACTGGCTTAATTAGCATTTGATTAAGAGTTTGGTATCTTCTCTCTCTCTCTCTCTCTCTCTCTCTCTCACACACACACACACACACACACACACACACACACACACACACACACACACACACACCTATATATATATATATTGGCATAGAAGGAGAAGCTTCTAAATCTATTAAGAAAAAAATATTTTGCATAGATAGAGGATCCATATCACCCAAGACTAAAGATCATAAGTTCAAATGAAAGGAGATAGCCAATAAATTACCGATTAACATGAGATTAGAGCGAGATGGGAGATGGGTACAATCAAAAATAAAGCGAGACGAGCACAATCGAAAGTAAAGAAAAAATTATAGTACTAGAGCAACTCTTGAAGATTAAATTGTCCATTGGCGTTGCGTTCTTTACGATAGTAAGGAGGACTAGAAAAATTGTATTGATTGCGGCCTTGGAAAAAAAAGCAGGGCTCGAATGTTACGAACCTATATATATATATATATATATATATCGCTGTTTTGGTTATTTCAATTTCAAGTAACAAATGCCTGCAATTTCAAGGGTATATATATTAAAAAACCTCGAAAAATCAGCAAACCGGCGCGTCTTCCTACCTCGATCTCTAGATTCTTAAGGTGGAATTAGGGTTGGGGTATTTTATGTCCACGTCCCAAAGACCTATCCATCTCACTCCAAACCCTTCTTTTTCTTCCTATTTTCTTGCAGAAATCCTTTTTCCAGTGGGAAACACCTCCTCCATCCTCACCTAGTACGACATCGGAGATGGCCAGGAGCACTGCAACCACGCCTTAAGCTCCTCCTAATCCCCTCTTTGGTCCGTTCCTCTAGTGTTTATATCTGTTCTACTCCCTTCTTGCCACTCCGATCTCCGCTTGTTCTCCAGTTTCTAGGGTTTTGATTAGGTTATAATGCTGTCATGTTTTTGAAGCTTTGCTCTTTCTTCTAATAAAGCTTCGAAATTTCAGTTTCGCAGCAAGAGATTGTCTCCCTTACCACATGCTCTGCTATCTTGATCGCATCAGTGGAGGATTTATCCTTGCATTCAAACCTCTCTCTCAGGTTCATTATTCTTTGTTTCTTATAGAAGAAGTTTTTTTTTTTTCATATTTTTTTGATTAATTTGATTTGATTTTGATTGTTATTAGGTAAGGTTGTTGCTTATTTCAGAGGTTATTGAGGATGATGGATGGTTTGAATTTTAAGGAATTTGTTGCGTTTTTGTCTGCGTTCAGTTCTTGCATGAGTCTGCAACAGCAGATTGAATGTAGTCATTGCCATTCTTCAATTTTTTTTTTCTTTTCTTCCACTTAAAAGATTCTTATTCTTGTTCTTATTTTGCATCATGCCATCCATTTTAAGGACCTTTACAGTATTTCATTTCTGCTGTTTTATTTAGAGTGTACGATTTGAATGCCAATGGGAAGGTTTTGTTCAATGATATATCGTGTGTTTTGCAGGACTTGACAGGGCCTTTTATGATATAAATCCAGGTTTTTGAGTTCTTTAGTCACTCAGATAAAAATCCTTATTCAAGGTTGCAGTTATTGATCTGTTCATCTTCATAAATATCAATGATGCAAACTATATAGTGTGTATCACATGGATAAGTTG